>NC_091204.1:14161510-14336510 GCF_040958095.1 Procambarus clarkii
GTTTATACATATACATATACATATACAGTGTATATGTATATACACTGTATATACATATATACAGTGTATATATGTATATACACCGTGAAATAGGGTTTATACATATACATATGTATATGTACATATACATATACATATACAGTGTATATGTATATACATATATACAGTGTATATATGTATATACACCGTGAAATAGGGTTTATACATATACATATGTATATGTACATATACATATACATATACAGTGTATATGTATATACACTCTATATACATATATACAGTGTATATATGTATATACACCGTGAAATAGGGTTTATATACATTGGTTATTCCGGTTTATCGACTGGGCGTATACCTTATACGATGTTGCAATTTATATATGCATATTATATATATTGAAATGTTATCCTGGTCTCCTCTCGCGTGTGGGGCCGTAGTGGAGACTCGATATCTTGATAGCGGGAGATTTACAATCCATGTCGCTTTTATTATTGTAAGTGGAGGCAATAATTAGATTTGTATTGTCCGGGAATCATTAACGGCCGACACTCGCTATCACTGTGCAACACTCGTTATCATTGTGCAACACTCTCTATCACTGTGCAACACTCTCTATCACTGTGCAACACTCGCTATCACTCTGCAACACTCGCTATCACTCTGCTACACTCATTATCACTGTGCTACACTCGCTATCACTGTGCTACACTCGCTATCACTGTGCTACACTCGCTATCACTGTGCTACACTCGCTATCACTGTGCTACACTCGCTATCACTGTGCTACACTCGCTATCACTGTGCAACACTCGCTATCACTGTGCTACACTCGCTATCACTCTCCAACACTCGCTATCACTGTGCTACACCCACTATTACTGTGCTATACTCGCTATCACTGTGCTACACCCACTATTACTGTGCTACACTCGCTATCACTCTGCTACACTCGCTGTCACTGTGCAACACTCGCTATCACTGTGCTACACTCGCTATCACTCTGCAACACTCGCTATCACTGTGCTACACTCGCTATCACTGTGCTACACCCACTATTACTGTGCTACACTCGCTATCACTCTGTTACACTCGCTGTCACTGTGCAACACTCGCTATCACTGTGCTACACTCGCTATCACTCTGCAACACTCGCTATCACTCTGCAACACTCGCTATCACTCTGCAACACTCGCTATCACTCTGCAACACTCACTATCACTGTGCTACAATCGCTATCACTCTGCAACACTCGCTATCACTGTGCTACACTCGCTATCACTGTGCTACACTCGTTATCACTGTGCTACACTCGCTATCACTGTGCTACACGCTATCACTGTGCTACACTCGCTATCACTGTGCAACACTCGCTATCACTGTGCTACACTCGCTATCACTCTGCTACACTCGCTATCACTCTGTTACACTCGCTATCACTCTGCTACACTCGCTATCACTGTGCAACACTCGCTATCACTGTGCTACACTCGCTATCACTGTGCTACACTCGCTATCACTGTGCAACACTCGCTATCACTCTGCAACACTCGCTATCACTCTGCAACACTCGCTATCACTCTGCAACACTCTCTATCACTCTGCAACACTCGCTATCACTCTGCTACACTCGCTATCACTGTGCAACACTCGCTATCACTCTGCAACACTCGCTATCACTGTGCTACACTCGCTATCACTGTGCTACACTCGCTATCACTGTGCTACATTCGCTATCACTGTGCTACACTCGCTATCACTCTGCTACACTCGCTATCACTCTGCTACACTTGCTATCACTCTGTTACACTCGCTATCACTCTGCTACACTCGCTATCACTGTGCAACACTCGCTATCACTGTGCTACACTCGCTATCACTGTGCTACACTCGCTATCACTGTGCAACACTCGCTATCACTCTGCAACACTCGCTATCACTCTGCAACACTCGCTATCACTCTGCAACACTCGCTATCACTCTGCTACACTCGCTATCACTGTGCAACACTCGCTATCACTCTGCAACACTCGTTATCACTGTGCTACACTCGCTATCACTGTGCTACACTCGCTATCACTCTGCAACACTCGCTATCACTCTGCTACACTCGCTATCACTGTGCAACACTCGCTATCACTCTGCAACACTCGCTATCACTGTGCTACACTCGCTATCACTCTGCTACACTCGCTATCACTCTGCTACACTCGCTATCACTCTGCTACACTCGCTATCACTCTGCTACACTCGTTATCACTCTGCTACACTCGTTATCACTCTGCTACACTCGCTATCACTCTGCAACACTCGCTATCACTGTGCTACACTCGCTATCACTGTGCTACACTCGCTATCACTGTGCTACATTCGCTATCACTGTGCTACACTCGCTATCACTCTGCTACACTCGCTATCACTCTGCTACACTTGCTATCACTCTGTTACACTCGCTATCACTCTGCTACACTCGCTATCACTGTGCAACACTCGCTATCACTGTGCTACACTCGCTATCACTGTGCTACACTCGCTATCACTGTGCAACACTCGCTATCACTCTGCAACACTCGCTATCACTCTGCAACACTCGCTATCACTCTGCAACACTCGCTATCACTCTGCTACACTCGCTATCACTGTGCAACACTCGCTATCACTCTGCAACACTCGTTATCACTGTGCTACACTCGCTATCACTGTGCTACACTCGCTATCACTCTGCAACACTCGCTATCACTCTGCTACACTCGCTATCACTGTGCAACACTCGCTATCACTCTGCAACACTCGCTATCACTGTGCTACACTCGCTATCACTCTGCTACACTCGCTATCACTCTGCTACACTCGCTATCACTCTGCTACACTCGCTATCACTCTGCTACACTCGTTATCACTCTGCTACACTCGTTATCACTCTGCTACACTCGCTATCACTCTGCAACACTACACTACACGTAGTCAAGTAATTCTAGGTCGAAGGTCGAGTCCATTCCGCGGAAACCCCGATCGGATACAAACCAACAAAGTGATTGCATCGGTAATTTTCCTTATCTGATAAAGATTTTTTTTGTTTTTACATGTCGAGCTGAAGCAGGACAGTGTTTAAACAAGAAAACTTCAACGATGTGTTCTTTAGTTTAATTGATGAACAATTTAATTGTTGGCCTTAAGTACTTTTCAGGTCGTTGACATGTCTCAAACCAAACACCAAACTAATGAATTAAGTTCGCAATATACCTGGACAGTTCTGGCGTTCTCTGACAACGCCTGTCTGACAGAGCGAGCTACTGGAGCCTTAATTTGGCTTGCTACTACACCAGTCCGTCCTCCTAACATCAAGAAAACGGTCAATTTAAAGTAGTCTCTCCTAACTTACCAGAGGACCTAAAACAGAAAACGGGACAGTATGTCCCTTTTTGCGAACCGCTTTCATTTTCTAGTACAATTTTTGGCCTTACGTAACGCATACGTGCGAAATGCGACGTTCTTTGCAAGAAGGCAGGTTGACTACGCACCTTTCGCAACTTGTTATCGTGATAGCCAAAGTGGAAATCGATTTGATATCGACGATGATATACGTGACGGCCTATGGGTATATCGGATTTACAAAGATATTTTGATGAGGGTTTACTGTCTCAATACTGTTTACTGTCTACTGTCTGTTTACTGTCTGTTTACTGTCTACTGTCAAATACTGTTTAATGTTTATTGTCCCTGTTTTCACCTGTCTCAAAGGGAGAATTAAGTAGACGGTCTATAGATGAGATGATGTTAAGGAAGACTGCTAGAAAATGTCAATCTCCCACAGTGAGATATCCAACCCCCACACAGCGAGATATCCAACCCCCACACAGCGAGATATCCAACCCCCCTCACAGCGAGATATCCAACTCCCCTCACAGCGAGATATCCAACCCCCCACACAGCGAGATATCCAACCCCCCCTCACAGCGAGATATCCAACTCCCCACACAGCGAGATATCCAACCCCCAACACAGCGAGATATCCAACCCCCCCACACAGCGAGATATCCAACCCCCCACACAGCGAGATATCCAACTCCCCACACAGCGAGATATCCAACCCCCACACAGCGAGATATCCAACTCCCCACACAGCAGCGAGATATCCAACTCCCCACACAGCGAGATATCCAACCCCCCACACAGTGAGATATCCAACCCCCCACACAGCGAGATATCCAACTCCCCACACAGCAGCGAGATATCCAACTCCCCACACAGCGAGATATCCAACCCCCCACACAGCGAGATATCCAACCCCCCACAGAGCGAGATATCCAACCCCCCCCCCCCCAACACAGCGAGATATCCAACCCCCACACAGCGAGATATCCAACCCCCCACACACAGCGAGATATCCAACCCCCCCACCACCACACAGCGAGATATCCAACCCCCACACAGCAGCGAGATATCCAACCCCCCACACAGCAGCGAGATATCCAACCCCAAACGAAATGTCCAACTCTCTCAGATACGTCCAATTCGCCGCGAAATGTCCTCCACATACCGAAACGTCCAGCTCAAAGCGAAATGTCCAACTCCACCCAATTTCGCAGAAGGTGGAAGAAGGGACGCCGAAATCAACAAATGGATCAGTCAATCAGAGCAGAGGCAAGCCTGAGCGCCAGTATACATCTGAGCTAGGATTCTCACACACACTTTCTCTGCGCCTTCATTTTCTGAGAGGATCTGTGACATGTAGAGAGACAATAGCATAGGAAATAACATTCATTTGGATGTGAACATACACCAGTTCTCCTGAACAAACACCAGCTTGCATGAACACACATCAATGAGCATGAACAACAACAATATTCTTACATCAAGAAGAGGTAATGGAGCGAATCAATGCGATTAAAATGAACAAAAGAGTGATATAAAAGATTAAAAAATGAGGAAAGGGGATTCGGGCATTTTGTGATTTCAGAAATAGGACTACCAGGGTTCATAACACAAAGGCCTATCATAGAATACGCAAGTTTACACAGAATACCAAATCATGACCCTTCATGTGGTATGGCACATCATAGGTATAGCAGTTTACATGTCATATGTATAGCAGTTTACCAACATCAAGGGCTCTATAGACTTCGTGTCAAATATATAATTATTAAAATTATTATAATTTTTAAAAACCGCTTGGGTTTGTCCATTTGGAAAATAATAACAACAAGATAGCTGCTTAGGACGCGATAAGATAAGCGTTAAAATTGAAGTGTTTTTTCTATATAGAAACGTACAAACCTGGAAGCTGTCCTCATGCTGCTTTAAATTTCACAAATGCAGCGAAATTTCGACGTTGTGGTCATTAGTGTCGCAATCACCTTGCATCAAATGGAAGCATTAAGGTTGTATGGAGCGTGCATGATGCCTGATTTAAGATACTATCTTTGAATTGATAATGATTTTGTACTTTAGATATATTTATCTATTTCAAGATATTTACCTATTTCACGATTTTTTGGCTCGAGTGTTTGTAGGCACTTACCTATCTTACCTATCTTACCTATCTCTATGACCTTCATACCCTAACTCCAACCTCCTTCCTCTCTGAACCCTGAACCTTAATGGTAAAATCTACTCCACCCTACATCTCCACCTCCGAACCACTCCCCACACATTAACCTCAAAATGAGACTGGAAGTGGAGCCAATTTGGTAATGAAAAGTTTGAAGATTAGGAATACAAATGCTGATGGTATATCAAACAAAATTGATGAGATATTGAGTCAAGAATGAAGACTCAGATTTGTGGAGTAAATAAATTCCATTCATAACAGATGCCATGTTCCGGTTACCAATACTGTTCCTGTGGTCAATACTGTTACCACTGTTCACCAGTTGGAACAGTATTGACCAGAAGGAAGCAAGAACTTAAAAAAAAGAGTAGGGAAGGAGTGGCAGCTTTTATGATAAACTGAACTTAGTCTTGTTTAAGGTAAAAGTTCCTCTAAGTCTTGACCGTATCACAAGAATTGCAACAAGTTCAAGTATGTTTATTGAACTTGAACTTCTTGCAGGAATTGCAACTGTGGAGAACAAGAACATTACGAAGGCTGCCATATAGAACATGAGACCAAAAGACGAATACCAAGACAGCAATAACCCCGCTAAACAAACACCGAAACTACGACGTTGGTACAACGTTCGAACAAGTTTTAACACCTAACCAGTTATAACAACCAATACAGCAAGTTGTAACAACGTTCAAATACGTCATAAACACGATAATCCAAGATATAACAACTATATTACAAGTTGTAACAAGCGGAAGATATAGACAGTTTCGGTTTGTGTTTCCAGGGAGTGCAGCAATAGGACTAACTACCCAGTGTAGCAGACGAGGCTATTAGAGTGACGGGAAAACATCCTACTTAAGGGTGATTCGCACACCTATAGAAATTAAATGAGAAAAAATAAATAGCAATTAAATGTATTGTGAAGGAAAGGAAGGAATGAGTTAACAAACAGCTGGCGAGATAACCCTTTATGCTCACAATAACAATGATCACAATAAGGAAGATATAGCAACGATAAACTACTTTAATACCATTACGGGTTATTCATGCCCGTGCCGCCTATTGAGTGGCTTAATCTTCATCAATGAACTTAATACAATTTAGTACCGGTGTCCCCTACATGTCAACTCGTGAGTAAATAACAGTGATGAACCATTATATATAATATACATCAAAGTAATCTCATGTTAGAGTGCGGAAAACCAGTGGTAAAGCCTTACTTAGGAAAGCAGAGAATAAAGGGTGATTAAAGTCCATTTTGGTACATAATAAGTCCAAGAGTTGTGGGGGACACAGCTTTGGGGGTAGACTGAGGAAACTGCACCTAATGAGATTAGAGAAATCGAGGAGCTATGATCCAGACATACGAATTATTCAGGTGTTTCGATGGAATTGACAGAGATGGGATGTTAGAAGGTCTAATAGAAGAAGACTCTATCTATTCATAATTTTAAAGCAGATATGCCAAACGGGTTCAGGCTAGTTGCATTACAAGACAGACGGTTGAAAGGATGGAGCCCAGGAGATCAAGCCCAACCCTTCAAGATCTGACAAGAACTGTCAGGTAAACACACACACACACACACACACACACACACACACACACACACACACACACACACACACACACACACACACACACACACAAATAGGTGAGTACACACACACACATAGTGTGTGTGTATGTGTCCCCTGTCCACCTATCCCCTGTCTTCAGAGCACAAACACACACACACACACACACACACACACACACACACACACACACACACACACACACCCACACACACACACACACACACACACACACACACACACACAAACACACACACACACACACACACACACACAAATAGGTGAGTACACACACACACATAGTGTGTGTGTATGTGTCCCCTGTCCACCTATCCCCTGTCTTCAGAGCACACACACACACACACACACACACACACACACACACACACACACACACACACACACACACACACAACAAAAATGTCTCTAAATTAAACAACGCTCCTTTCTCGACGCGAGACGAAGGGCGTTAATTACGAACCCAAATGACCTCCAACGATGTTCTTGGAGACCATTACCAGCCAATGGCCTCCAGAATGCCCCGACCCGCCCTCCACACTACCTGGTACACCCTGGTAAAAGGCGCCTCACCCACTGGAAATACGGCTGAAGTCATCATACGTAAACAAGTACGATATCATGAACTTACCTTGAAGAGATTCCTGGAATCGCTGTTGATTAAAGTTTCGACTGAAACTTAGTGGATACACAGAGCTGGCGTCTGACGCAAGTACAAACGCAAGGGGTCTGACGCAAGTACAAACGCAAGGGGTCTGACGCAAGCACAAACGCAAGGGGTCTGACGCAAGCACAAACGCAAGGGGGTCTGACGCAAGCACAAACGCAGGGGGTCTGGCGCAAGCACAAACGCAAGGGGTCTGACGAAATCACAAACGCAGGGGGTCTGGCGCAAGCACAAACGCAGGGGGTCTGACGCAAGCACAAACGCAGGGCGTCTGACGCAAGCACAAACGCTGGGGGTCTGACGCAAGCACAAACGCAGGGGGTCTGACGCAAGCACAAACGCAAGGGGTCTGACGCAAGCACAAACGCAGAGGGTCTGGCGCAAGCACAAACGCAGGGGGTCTGGCGCAAGCACAAACGCAGGGGGTCTGACGCAAGCACAAACGCAAGGGGTCTGACGCAAGCACAAATGCTGGGGGTTTGACGCAAGCACAAACGCAGGGGGTCTGACGCAAGCACAAACGCAGGCGTCTGACGCAAGCACCGGCGCTGGGCAGAAGAAGGACCTCCCTAAGGATCGCGTCAGGTTTCAACCTCCAGACATCGATTTATCGATCTATTCTCATATGGGTGTAGGAAGGATACTGGAAAGCCTTGCGCCCTTCATATATATCTATCTATCTTTGATAGATAGATATATAAGAGTATATATTGATATATATTAATTATTAATTATTAACAATTAAGCCCTGATGCTAAGAAAATAGTTAGAGGGATAGAAGCCCTAAACCAGAAAATAATAAATACAGAATATGCGGTCATATTCAATGAAACATATTGATATATACAGTACACAAAGAAACTCTGTGTATTGATTGCACTCCTGATTTCCCTAATAAAACCTTTGTTACATTAGATTTTCCCTCTAAATCGTTATTTTCCTACAAAATAATTAGCACTCAATTGCTAAATTAGATAAAAAAAAAAATTGTTACTAAATCATTGTCGACTGTTAGATACTTTTGTAATTTTTTAAGTTGGGACAAATTATATTTCTATTTTCCTATTGTCTACCCAATATTGATTCCGGGGATCACCGTTCCCCGCGGCCCGATCTCTGATCAGGCCTCCGGGAACGTGGTCTGGGGCCAGATTCACGCAAGCACTTACGAACGTGTACATCTTTCCGCAATCTTTGACGGCTTTGGTTACATTTATTAAACAGTTTACAAGCATGGAAACTTGCCAATCAACTGTTGTTATTGTTATAAACAGCCTCCTGGTGCTTCGGAGCTCATTAACTGTTAAATAATTGGAAACAAAGCCGCCAAAGATAAAGAAAAGATGGACAGGTTCGTAAGTGCTTTCGTGAATCTGGCCCCTGGTCAACAGGCTGTTCGAATCCTGACGTATGAATCACAGCCTGGTTGATCAGGTATCATTTGAAGGTGTTTAGCAACTTCTCTCTCTCTCGAAAGACCGTGAGAGGTCGGCCAGTTATGCCCCTTATGTGCAGAGAGTGTTGAACAGTCTCGGGTCCACGATGTTGACAGACTTCTCTCTCAGCGTACCTATCGCACCTCTGCGCTTGAACGGGGCTATTGTGTACATCTCTCTCGCCTGCGACTCTATAGAATACGGATTTAAGAACGCGAGACTGTAGAGAATACGGATTTAAGAACGCAAAAATCTAGAGAATACGGATTGAAGAACGCAAAAATCTAGAGAATACGGATTTAAGAACGCAAAAATCTAGAGAATACGGATTTAAGAACGCAAAAATCTAGAAAATACGGATTTAAGAACGCAAAAATCTAGAGAATACGGATTTAAGAACGCAAAAATCTAGAGAATACGAATTTAAGAACGCGAGAATCTAGAGAATACGGATTTAAGAACGCAAAAATCTAGAGAATACGGATTTAAGAACGCAAAAATCTAGAAAATACGGATTTAAGAACGCAAAAATCTAGAAAATACGGATTTAAGAACGCAAAAATCTAGAGAATACGGATTTAAGAACGCAAAAATCTAGAGAATACGGATTTAAGAACGCGAGAATCTAGAGAATACGGATTTAAGAACGCAAAAATCTAGAAAATACGGATTTAAGAACGCAAAAATCTAGAAAATACGGATTTAAGAACGCAAAAATCTAGAGAATACGGATTTAAGAACGCGAGAATCTAGAGAATACGGATTTAAGAGCGCAAAAATCTAGAAAATACGGATTTAAGAACGCAAAAATCTAGAGAATACGGATTTAAGAACGCAAAAATCTAGAAAATACGGATTTAAGAACGCAAAAATCTAGAGAATACGGATTTAAGAACGCAAAAATCTAGAAAATACGGATTTAAGAACGCAAAAATCTAGAAAATACGGATTTAAGAACGCAAAAATCTAGAGAATACGGATTTAAGAACGCAAAAATCTAGAGAATACGGATTTAAGAACGCAAAAATCTAGAGAATACGGATTTAAGAACGCGAGAATCTAGAGAATACGGATTTAAGAACGCGAGAATCTAGAGAATACGGATTTAAGAGCGCAAAAATCTAGAAAATACGGATTTAAGAACGCAAAAATCTAGAGAATACGGATTTAAGAACGCGAGAATCTAGAGAATACGGATTTAAGAGCGCAAAAATCTAGAAAATACGGATTTAAGAACGCAAAAATCTAGAGAATACGGATTTAAGAACGCAAAAATCTAGAAAATACGGATTTAAGAACGCAAAAATCTAGAGAATACGGATTTAAGAACGCAAAAATCTAGAAAATACGGATTTAAGAACGCAAAAATCTAGAAAATACGGATTTAAGAACGCAAAAATCTAGAGAATACGGATTTAAGAACGCAAAAATCTAGAGAATACGGATTTAAGAACGCGAGAATCTAGAGAATACGGATTTAAGCTCGTGTTCTCTACCATTACTAGTTCAATGCAGTGACCCATTTCACTCTTTTTTTATCATATTTACATTTAAAACTATGTATCAAACTGGCTTCAGCATATTCCTCCCTCATCCGTCCCACTTATTAACGACCCTTAGACTGTAAAGGTCTATTGCATTCTCTGTTATATAACTGTGTGGAGGACGGTCGGCCGAGCGGACAGCACGCTGGACACGTGATCCTGTGGTCCCGGGTTCGATCCCTGGCGCCGGCGAGAAACAATGGACAGAGTTTCTTTCACCTAAATGCCCCTGTTACCTAGCAGTAAAATAGGTACCTGGGTGTTAGTCAGCTGTCACGGGCTGCTTCCTGGGGGTGGAGGCCTGGTCGAGGACCGGGCCGCGGGGACACTAAAGCCCCGAAATCATCTCAAGATAACCTCAAGATAGGTCCTGT
This sequence comes from Procambarus clarkii, assembly GCF_040958095.1. Classification (NCBI taxonomy): domain Eukaryota; kingdom Metazoa; phylum Arthropoda; class Malacostraca; order Decapoda; family Cambaridae; genus Procambarus; species Procambarus clarkii. The sequence goes on from NC_091204.1 coordinate 14,172,673, forward strand.
TCGACCTCCACACAGGAGTGGCTGGTATCTATCTTGAGGTTATCTTGAGATGATTTCGGGGCTTTAGCGTCCCCGCGGCCCGGTCCTCGACCAGGCCTCCTCCCCCAGGAAGCAGCCCGTGACAGCTGACTAACACCCAGGTACCTATTCAACTGCTAGGTAACAGGGGCATAGGATGAAACAAACTCTACCCATTGTTTCTCGCCGGCGTCTGGGATCGAACCCAGGACCACAGGATCACAAGTCCAGTGTGCTGTCCGCTCGGCCGACCGGCTCCCGCCGTCAAATGTGTCAAATACAAAACGGAACGAAAACAACAACAGGCAGGTGAAACGCCTCATCGAGTATATTAATACAAATTCATCAACATCATGGAAGGAAAAAAGACTAAAATAATTATAATACAGCAAAATGAACAGTGAACAGATACAATAACAAGAACAACAACGACACAAACAGTTGATGATATCATGGTCGTATCAACTGATGATATCATGGTCGTATCAACTGATGATATCATGGTCGTATCAACTGATGATATCATGGTCGTATCAACTGATGATATCATGGTCGTATACTCTGATGATATCATGGTCGTATCAACTGATGATATCATGGTCGTATCAACTGATGATATCATGGTCGCATCAATTGATGATATCATGGTCGTATCAACTGATATCATGGTCGTATCAACTGATGATATCATGGTCGTATCAACTGATGATATCATGGTCGTATCAACTGATGATATCATGGTCGTATCAACTGATGATATCATGGTCGTATCAACTGATGATATCATGGTCGTATCAGCTGATGATATCATGGTCGTATCAACTGATGATATCATGGTCGTATCAGCTGATGATATCCTGGTCGTATCAACTGATGATATCATGGTCGTATCAACTGATGATATCATGGTCGTATCAACTGATGATATCATGGTCGTATCAACTGATGATATCATGGTCGTATCAACTGATGATATCATGGTCGTATCAACTGATGATATCATGGTCGTATCAACTGATGATATCATGGTCGTATCAACTGATGATATCATGGTCGTATCAACTGATGATATCATGGTCGTATCAACTGATGATATCATGGTCGTATCAACTGATGATATCATGGTCGTATCAACTGATGATATCATGGTCGTATCAACTGATGATATCATGGTCGTATCAACTGATGATATCATGGTCGTATCAACTGATGATATCATGGTCGTATCAGCTGATGATATCATGGTCGTATCAACTGATGATATCATGGTCGTATCAGCTGATGATATCATGGTCGTATCAACTGATGATATCATGGTCGTATCAGCTGATGATATCATGGTCGTATCAACTGATGATATCATGGTCGTATCAACTGATGATATCATGGTCGTATCAACTGATGATATCATGGTCGTATCAACTGATGATATCATGGTCGTATCAACTGATGATATCATGGTCGTATCAACTGATGATATCATGGTCGTATCAACTGATGATATCATGGTCGTATCAACTGATGATATCATGGTCGTATCAACTGATGATATCATGGTCGTATCAACTGATGATATCATGGTCGTATCAACTGATATCATGGTCGTATCAACTGATGATATCATGGTCGTATCAACTGATGATATCATGGTCGTATCAACTGATGATATCATGGTCGTATCAACTGATGATATCATGGTCGTATCAACTGATGATATCATGGTCGTATCAACTGATGATATCATGGTCGTATCAACTGATGATATCATGGTCGTATCAACTGATGATATCATGGTCGTATCAACTGATGATATCATGGTCGTATCAACTGATGATATCATGGTCGTATCAACTGATGATATCATGGTCGTATCAACTGATGATATCATGGTCGTATCAACTGATGATATCATGGTCGTATCAACTGATGATATCATGGTCGTATCAACTGATGATATCATGGTCGTATCAACTGATGATATCATGGTCGTATCAACTGATGATATCATGGTCGTATCAACTGATGATATCATGGTCGTATCAACTGATATCATGGTCGTATCAATTGATGATATCATGGTCGTATCAACTGATGATATCATGGTCGTATTAACTGAAGATATCATGGTCGTATCAATTGATGATATCATGGTCGTATCAATTGATGATATCATGGTCGTATTAACTGAAGATATCATGGTCGTATCAACTGATGATATCATGGTCGTATCAACTGATGATATCATGGTCGTATCAACTGATGATATCATGGTCGTATCAACTGATGATATCATGGTCGTATCAACTGATGATATCATGGTCGAATCAACTGATGATATCATGGTCGTATCAACTGATGATATCATGGTCGTATCAACTGATGATATCATGGTCGAATCAACTGATGATATCATGGTCGTATCAACTGATGATATCATGGTCGTATCATATAGGTGTTCCTGAACACTTTTGGCCTGCCTCTATGGCCCTTATCTTTTGCTATCACCTTGCTATCGTCTTTGCTATCATGATAGTCTTGCATTTGCTATCACCGCACACTTCTGGTGTTCACTATCACCACACCATTCTTGGTGTTCACTATCACCATACACTTCTGGTGTTCACTATCACCACACCATTCTTGGTGTTCACTATCACCACACACTTCTGGTGTTCACTATCACCACACCATTCTTGGTCATCACTATCACATCACACACAGGGGCCTCGTAGCCTGGTGGATAGCGCGCAGGACTCGTAATTCTGTGGCGCGGGTTCGATTCCCGCACGAGGCAGAAACAAATGGGCAAAGTTTCTTTCACCCTAAGTGCCCCTGTTACCTAGCAGTAAATAGGTACCTGGGAGTTAGTCAGCTGTCACGGGCTGCTTCCTGGGGTGTGTGTGTGTGTGGCGTGGGAAAAAAAAAGAAAAAAAAAAAGTAGTTAGTAAACAGTTGATTGACAGTTGAAAGGCGGGCCGAAAGAGCAAAGCTCAACCCCCGCAAAACACAACTAGTAAACACACTGTAACTTCACCCATATGCTACGGAGTCATATTGGATTAGCGTTTTCACCTGATAATCACCTTACCTTATCGGTGGACTTATCCAGTGAAGGGAAAGGACTCTCAGGGGAAAGCGCCAAGCCTTTACGACTATAGAGCACTAGGAAGGGGTCAGGATAAGGTTTTGAGATGGGACGGGGGAGGAAAGGAATGGTGCCCAACCACTTGGACGGTCGGGGATTGAACGCCGACCTGCATGAAGCGAGACCGTCGCTCTACCGTCCAGCACAAGTGGTAGAAAAACGCACACAAAAATACATAGAACACATATATGGTAACAACCCAACGTCAGTTACCTAATACCTCAAAGAGAAATTATTATATTCGAAGTACGAGGTACCTAGACGAGGTACGAGGTACCTAGACGAGGTACGAGGTACCTAGACGAGGTACGAGATACCAAGACGAAGTACGAGGTACCTAGACGAAGTACGAGGTACCTAGACGAGGTACGAGGTACCAAGACGAAGTACGAGGTACCTAGACCACGTACGAGGTACCTAGACCAGGTACGAGGTACCTAGACCACGTACGAGGTACCTAGACCAGGTACGAGGTACCTAGACCAGGTACCAGGCGGAGACCCAGGTCCAGCAGGTACCTAAGTCAAGCCAAACACTCCATACGTCCACATTCGTACGTACGACCACATCGTTACAAGGGCTGCATAATTGATATTACACAATTCATTATGGTAATTACTGTTTTTAATTAATTATTTTTGTGAGCCTAAGGTATGAAACTGGGGCGGTCAAAGAGTCTAATTACTGTTATCATCGTCAGAGGCTGACCAGGTAAGTTCCCTAATTACCAGTTTATTGACCAGTTTAATTAACTGTTTTATTAGTTTTTATTCAAACTTAAAACACTTGAGCTGCTGCCAAGGGTACGATGACTACTGCTAATGGTACGATGACTACTCTGACAAGGGTACGATGACTACTGCCAAGGGTACGATGATTACTGCCAAGGGTACGATGATTACTGCCAAGGGTACGACGACTACTGCCAAGGGTACGATGATTACTGCCAAGGGAACGATGATTACTGCCAAGGGTACGATGATTACTGCCAAGCGTACGACGACTATACTCTGCCAAGGGTATGATGACTACTGCCCTTGGCAGCTGTCGTCCAAGAGTGCGACAACAGCTAAGAGTATTTCCACTAATATTGTACACAGAACATGTCGTCTAGCAGCACTGAACGAGACGTCAGAGAACATGTCGTCTAGCAGCACTGAACGAGACGTCAGAGAACACGCCGTCTAGCAGCACTGAACGAGACGTCAGAGAACATGTCGTCTAGCAGCACTGAACGAGACGTCAGAGAACATGTCGTCTAGCAGCACTGAACGAGACGTCACACAACATGTCATCTGGAACAGCAAATGACACATGACGTCATATTCCGTGACATCACATTAAACCAATTTCTCCCATGTCTAATAATCGGATTTGTAGTGTACATGATTCTGTCATATTTTAGGAGCTAAGACACAGATTACATGATCAGGCTAATGTTATGTATTAAATACTTCAGCGACGCATGTCCTTGTTTCCAAGCAGAGTGGCGACGCATGTCCTTTTCTTCAAGCAGAGTCTCGACGCATGTCCTTTTCTTCAAGCAGAGGGGCAACGCATATCCTTGTCTCCAAGCAGAGTGGCAACGCATATCCTTGTCTCCAAAGAGGACAATTCCGCATGGCCCATTTTTCATGTAGCGCAGCTAATCGCTGGCTGTATGCACACACATGGCTGTGCACCGCATAGTATGCGCCTTGAAAATCGAGGCCTCATGCCAACGTCCACACCAAAGAGCCGAAGCTCAATCCCCGCAAGCACAACTATGTGGGATACTATTAGGCGAGTATCTGGCCTGTGGTTGCATAAACTGCTGGTACATTGACCAGGCAATGCAAAAGCAACACACTATGCAACACGATAAGCATCAAGCAACACCTCGACAAACAACGTCTTGCCACAATTGAGAAGCAAATTTTAAACATTATTGCAGGCAAATTAATTATGTTAAAAGCCGAAAGCCTGATGTCAATATTTTGGCTACCAACAAAAGCGAGATCGGGTTCACAGGGAGAGGGAGAGGAGGAAGGGAGAGGGAGGGAAGAGAGAGGAAAGGAAGAGAGAGGGAGGGAGAGATAATATATCAAATATTAAACCAAGCGATTTAGATAATGAAGGGTCTGCAAATACAGTTATAATAACACTACGAATCACTAATATCTCAGTGAACATCAAATGAAAAGATCACAACTTACAAATAAAATATTCCTGAGCTGAGGTGTAAAAATATACAAGCTCATTATAATTATCAATAATGAAGTCTATCGGGAAAATAATCTACTTTATGTAAGAATAATATTTATAGGAGAATGTTTTTTTATTCTCTTAGTAATAATATTTTACTAAGACAGGGGAAAATATTAGTCAACTGAACGACAAAAATAGTAGATAATATTAAAATCTTAAACTATTGGGATCAATATTAGGCTAAAAGACATTGAAATAACGAATTATGTGAAATAATGGAAAAATAAAATGTATCTATTTAGTACGACTGTTTCTTGACGTTGGGAAACCTTAGGAGGACGGGTTGGAGGAACACTACAAGATTCAACATGACCATTATGACTCAAAAGAGCCCCACCTTCCCTTATTCTGCAGTGGTGGAGCCCACGTAGCCTCATGTTGGAGTGTTGGAGTACACCTTGCCTCATGTTGGAGTGGTGGAGTGCACCTAGCCTCATATTGGAGTGCAACTAGCCTCAAGTTGGAGTGGTGGAGTGCACCTAGCCTCACGTGAGGCAGTGTTGGGGCGCAAGCCTCAATACTATAAGATACGAGGCTGTTGGAAAAATTAATCTGAGAACTAAGCCATAAAAAAACTTATAAAAAAGACAAAATATGATAATATTTAGTGTGCAAAGACTCGAAAAAAATCGTTACATCAAGAATAGGTTTTGCTTGAACGAATAAATGACATTGACTGTATTGAAGTGAATTCGAGAATTGAATGATGCGAGACAGACCAGAATTGACGGACCTGGAGACTGCACTAGGCGTCGTGGACCGTACAAGATCAGAGACAGGAAACTTGGCCAGGTGTGAAGACTTGGGTGCTTGCTTTCATGTGCTTGGCACCTAACAAGGAGCATTGTACACCTGGTTTTAGGAAGGTGTTGAGTGGTGGTGGTTCACCTAATGCTGGAACGTGGCGGGGCTCGATCTTCATGTTTACATTCCAATACTTCAATATATATTCCGACAGATATTTTCCCTCGCTTTAAATTTGGCGTGTACCGATGATAATGATACTGATGACGAGGATATTCATAGTGGCGACGATATTAATCGTGAGGACGTAACATTTGGGGAAATTCTCTTCCCCCCTTCCTCTTTACCTACCTACCCTCCTCCCTCTTCTCCCTGCTTCCTCATGCCGTTCTCTGTACTAGCATAAGGCGAGGGATTGACCATTGTGAATGCTCCCTACTGGTGTTATTCCTCTTCCAGTATCTCCAAAACGCTTATAGATAACCAATATCTGAGCCACCTGCCGCGGGGGTCAGCCAATCTCACCTCTCCCAGACACCTGAGGGGCAGTTGTTTTGATCGACTTGTGCAGGTGTTCTGGACGAGTCATACGAGTAAACATCTCTCTCTCTCCAGGTTGGGCAAACATTCAGGTGTGCGGAGGCTGACCTTATGGAGTAAACAGTTTATCGTGTGACTCAAACAGAAAACGGGACAGTACGTCACTTTTGTGAGTCGATTTGATTTCAAATTACGTTCAAACTTAGCCATAGCGCCGCGCATACGAGCGAAAAGTGACGTTATTTTTAAGAGGACGGGTTGGACAGACACTGAGAGGAAGGCATTGTCTGCTATCTCAGATAAGGTAGAGACCGTTAAAGGCGGTCAACAACAGGGCCGATCATTTTTATATGCTTGTCTGTCCCTTTTTACAGGCTGTTGACAAGTTTACCACAGCTGTCATCCCTTCTACAAGCCGACGCCTTTGTCATATAAATACCATCCGGTTCAGAAGTATATTTTGCGGGCTATTCATGCCCGTGCCACCTTTTGGGTGGCTTAATATTTATCAATCAATCAATCGAAGTGTATTAGTGTATCTTAGAAGCATTGGACATCTTCAAGAGAAAAGTAGATAATTTTCTCCAAGGAGTGCCGGACCAACCGGGCTGCGGTGGGTATGTGGGCCTGTGGGCTGCTACAAGCAACAGCCTAGTGGACCAAACTCTTACAAGTCAGGCTTGGGGAGTAGAACTCCCAGAACCCCATCAACCAGGTATATGTGGGCCTGCGGGCCGCTCCAAGCTACAGCCTAGTGGACCAAACTCTCACAAGTCAAGCCTGGCCTCGGGCCGGGCTTGGGGAGTAGAAGAACTCCCAGAACCCCATCAACCAGATATCAAGCAGGACATTGATGGGGGGATACGTAATTGGTATGACGGGTACCAGAGAGGGTACCCCTGGTATCATGGTAGACTTACCATTTTTTGTGAAAGTGGTCTTAAGGTAAGGTTAGGTCTCTGATGTTATCCTCCATGAGTTCCTGTAGTTCTAAAAGAAGTTCCTGTAAAATAGTCTAATAGGGGGTATAGGTGTTGTGTTAGTTGTCTCTTCAGAGGTTGCATGGCTTTTCACTTTCCTTCTTATGATGTCTTCGACGAAACGAAGACTTATACCCCCTATTAGACTATTTTACAGGAACTTCTTTTCCACAGCTCATAAAACGGAGGAAAGGGTCCTGAAAGATATTGTTAATAGAAACGTTATCCCTACAGACAAAAATCAGAGGATACAACTGACGATTTACTATAAAACCAGAAAAACGGCCAGCCTACTCATGAGAAACTCTCCAGACACAAAACAGAACGCTTTAAAAGAGACTAACGTCGTCTATGCCTTCAAATGCCCTCTTGGGGACTGTAAGCTCCAAAAAACCCAGTATATAGGCAAGACAACAACATCTCTTTCTAGGCGTTTAACGATGCATAAGCAACAGGGCTCCATTAAGGAACATATAATCTCTTCCCACAACCAAACCATAGCCAGAGAAATCCTAGTAAACACAGAAATCATCGATAGATGCAGCGATAGCAGGCGGCTTGACGTTTGCGAGGCACTACACATCAAGAAGTCAACACCAGCAATCAACAGCCAATTATTGCACAACTATATTCTACCCACCTCTAGACTCCGCTCCAATATAGAAGCATCAAGAAATATGGACCAATAGGCTTTCTACAAACACTTCTATTCAATACCCATTGTTTCGTGTTCTGTCTTGTGTTGATGAAATTAATACCCTATTAATACCACCTCTTGTTCTGTCTTGTGTTGATGAAATTAATACCCTATTAATGCCACCTCTTGTTCTGTCTTGTGTTAATGCCACATCACCCCTTCTACCTCACTCAAATGTAGATATAAAATCGGAGATGCGTAAGTTCTATTCAGTTGTGTATTTGTGAACTAAAGTCTTTGAAAATGTAATAAGTTTTACGAAACGCGCTCGTGTCGCGTCAGACTAGAAATAAAAATGAATTTTGGAGAATTGATTTTTGATTTACCTCCAACAGTGAAAAGAAATATAAGAAATATTGAGAAAATTCGTGTTAGAATTATTAATCTTACTTTTTCGGTCATATTTAATAATATATGTCTACAGGAAAGACTGCTACCAAAATATATATATATATATATATATATATATATATATATATATATATATATATATATATATATATATATATATATATATATATATATACTGGCAGCAGGTTTTCTTTCAAATATGTTTCATTGAATATGACCGCATATTCTGTATTTATTATTTTCTGGTTTAGGCCTTCTATCCCTCTAACTATTTTCTTAGCATCAGGGCTTAGTTGAAATAGGAGTTCTCCAAAACTCATTTTCGTACTTTTAAGGTGAAGAAAAGAAGTGATTTACTATAGAGTGTATTACACTTATTTATACAATTTGCACAACGTTTCGAACCTCCATGGTTCATTCTTAAGTGAACAGATCTTACAATGCTGGTTGATTTTATACCCGCACTGGGTCAGGTGATAATACAATAAAGGTGAAAACATGGGGGGATACATAAGGGATAAATGTGAGGTGAAACATAGAGGTAACTGCAGAAGGCTTATTGGTATTGTTCAACATTTCTCTTGTTACAAGAGAAATGTTGAACAAGAATACCTGCATAATAGACAAAACCCAAGATGCAAGAAGATTACAAATTCTTGAGGCAATTCACATAAGAATAGAACAACCTACCATGAACACCCAAATCACGGAACTATTTACTCTACCCACCATGAGAGTAAGGACAAGACCAGAACATAACGATGCCAACACAGAAGACAATGTCCAACATAACAGGCCAATTACACTGGATTAATCTTTGTGTTTAGATAGGAGCTGCCTCGTATGGGCCAATAAGCCTTCTGCAGTTACCTCTATGTTTCACCTCACATTTATCCCTTATGTATCCCCCCATGTTTTCACCTTTATTGTATTATCACCTGACCCAGTGCGGGTATAAAATCAACCAGCATTGTAAGATCTGTTCACTTGAGAATGAACCATGGAGGTTCGAAACGTTGTGCAAATTGTATAAATAAGTGTAATACACTCTATAGTAAATCACTTCTTTTCTACACCTTAAAAGTACGAAAATGAGTTTTGGAGAACTCCTATTTCAACTAAGCCCTGATGCTAAGAAAATAGTTAGAGGGATAGAAGCCCTAAACCAGAAAATAATAAATACAGAATATGCGGTCATATTCAATGAAACATATATATATATATATATATATATATATATATATATATATATATATATATATATATATATATATATATATATATATATATATATACAGGCGATGAGACACATATATATATATATATATATATATATATATATATATATATATATATATATATACAGGCGATGAGTCACACATATATATATATATATATATATATATATATATATATATATATATATATATATATATATATATATATATATATATATATATATCAATAATCTTTTTATATCACAAGTGATTCAACAAGTGGCTCACAACAGTCACTATACAAGGCACTTTACATCAATGGTGAGTCGCACAGTTACTAGTCTTGCTCCACACCCACCCAACTGGGCGACACCAAAGGTCTTGCGTTGAACGCGTTCGAAATGGTATTGAAGTATATGGATGACATGTTGAACCTGTATTATACCTGATAAAGTGATAATCCATAAATTATACTAATCAAAACCTTATAGTTTTCTTTTATACTTTCCCTATGGGGCCAGACTTTTGGGTCACCCTGTATACATATAATGAAGATGTTAACAAGGAAAAATCAGATGAAGATTAAAAAGATAAGATTTTAAGAAGAGGAGAAGAGGCGAAGGAGTTCAAGTAGACGAAGACAAGGAAGAAGGCGGATGCTGCGAGGGAGATGGATAAAGAAGTTGTTGAAGATGATCAAGATGGTGCAGGAGAGCAAGACCAATATCTAGTGAGATTCTGCAAGAGTGTAGCAAGATATCAGACCAACATCTTGTGAGATTCTGCAGGAGTGTAGCAAGATATCAGACCAACATCTTGTGAGATTCTGCAAGAGTGTAGCAAGATATCAGACCAACATCTAGTGAGATTCTGCAGGAGTGTAGCAAGATATCAGACCAACATCTTGTGAGATTCTGCAGGAGTGTAGCAAGATATCAGACCAACATCTAGTGAGATTCTGCAGGAGTGTAGCAAGATATCAGACCAACATCTAGTGAGATTCTGCAGGAGTGTAGCAAGATATCAGACCAACATCTAGTGAGATTCTGCAGGAGTGTAGCAAGATATCAGACCAACATCTAGTGAGATTCTGCAGGAGTGTAGCAAGATATCAGACTGAAGGAACGTGCACACACCAAAACAGACCTTCAAGGTTTGTAGGTCCTCCGAGGACGCTGATGACGAAGGCGGTGACTAGGAGAGACGGCGCTACTCTGAACCTGTTGCCCAAACCACTTGACAATGATGGCAATTTGATATCTTAAAAACGGTGGATACTCGTTGCTGCTCAGGGTGGTAACGGGAGTTATGGCGTAGATGTGCTAACGTAGTGGTGAATATCAGGGACAATAGTGTCAAGATCGGTGGTTTGTGATGTGCAAATCCAAACGCGTTCAGGAATCATTTTCAAGAGCTAACGACCTGACACATTGTTTATCAGCATCATGAGACTGAAACCCGTATGAAACGAGGATGGTAATTGAGAGAGATGTAGACGGAAGCTGGCTGGCGGCTACAGTGGTGGTGACAGGAGCCACGAGCGAGTGCCAACTACCCGCGACGGGGTTGAGAGAGCCACTGGTGCCAGCCTGAGAGGTGCCAGGCACACACGTTAGCTCTGTGCAAACTCTCCGCACGACAGAAAACCTTCCACTAGGGAGGGAGACTTGCGTATTTGACAGGGGGCGTCTCCACTGTTAGGAATTGATGACTACAGTTGTTGGGTTACAAACTCTGCCCGCTCCCTGCCTGCATACCCCGGCCCTCTCCCGTCTTCTCTCTCTCTCTCTCTCTCTCTCTCTCTCTCTCTCTCTCTCTCTCTCTCTCTCTCTCTCTCTCTCTCTCTCTCTCTCTCTCTCTGTCTCTCTCTCTGTCTCTCTCTCTTTCCCTCTCCCTCTACCTCTCTCTCTCTACCCCTCTCTCTCTACCCCTCTCTCTCTCTCTCCCTCTCGCTCTCTCTCTCTCTCTCCCTCTCTCTCCCTCTCTCTCTCTCTCTCTCTCTCTCTCCCTCTCTCTCCCTCTCTCTCCCTCTCCCTTTCTCTCTCTCCCTCTCTCTCCCTCTCTCTCTCTCCCTCTCTCTCCCTCTCTCTCTCTCCCTCTCTCTCTCTCACTCTCCCCCTCTCTCTCTCTCTCTCTCTCTCTCCCTCCCCCTCTCTCTCTCTCTCTCTCTCTCTCTCTATCTCTCTCTCCCTCCCCCTCTCTCTCTCTCTCTCTCTCTCTCTCTCTCTCTCTCTCCCTCCCTCTCTCTGCCCATTATTCGCGAAATTTAAAATTTAGTTTTATCTAAGCATAGGTGATAGATAACATTATTATCTGATATATTAATAAAACTTTTAGATAATTTTCCGAGAAAGGCGTTTGATATTAAATACGGGCCAGGTGAATGTCGCGCTACGGCCCTGAAGTCGCCCTCGTCCAGGGAACCAGATTCACGAAAGCACTTACGCAAGCACTTACGAACGTGCACATCTTTCCTCAATATTTGACGGCTTTGGTTACATTTATTAAACAGTTTACAAGCATGAAAACTTGCCAATCAACTGTTATTATTGTTATAAACAGCCTCCTGGTGCTTCGGAGCTCATTAACTGTTTAATAATTGTAAACAAAGCCGCCAAAGATTGAGAAAAGATGGACAGGTTCGTAAGTGTTTGCGTAAGTGCTTTCGTGAATCTGGCCCCAGCAACACTGGGTTTGCATCTTCCTGCAATGCATCGCCTCTCTGGCTTGGCGCCTTCTTTCGAAAATTTCTAACAACGCTCATGAAAATTCCTGGACTACATCCTACCAGAACCGTGATGGCAAACCTTCACTAGTGGCAAGAGGAGTTATAGGGCTCGAGGAGCCTATACCAGGCTTCATGATTGATACAGATTAAGCCACCCAAGAGGTGGCACGGGTATGAATAGCCCGTAAGTAGTACAGGCTTCATGACCTTACATCTTTGTATATACTGCATGGTTTACCCCCACACCTTTTACGGGCTCACCATAGCCCGTGCTACATGGACACTTTTTTTTTGAGATATATACAAGAGTTGAAATTGAAATTGAAATTGAAATAAGTTTATTGAGGTAAAATACACACAAAGGGATGCTTGCTACGAGTCCCTAGCGTTGTTTGCTACGAGTCCCTGGCGTATTTTTTTTTGTTTTTGAGATATATACAAGAGTTGTTACATTCTTGTACAGCCACTAGTACGCGTAGCGTTTCGGGCAGGTCCCTGGAATACGATCCCCGCCGCGAAGAATCGTTGTTACAACCAAGTACACATTTTACTGTTGAGTTAAACAGAGGCTACAATTAAGGATTTGCGTCCAGTAAATCCTCCCCGGCCAGGATACGAACCCATGACGCTCGCGGAACACGCCAGGCGAGTGTCTTACCACTACACCACGGGGACTGAACTTCGTTCTGAGTAGCTCAATCTGAAACAACAACAACAACAGCCCCACACCTTGCAGCTCCGGATATGTAATAGTGAATCCCGGCTCAAGAACGCCTGACTTGTAAAGGCTTCGTGAGAGCCATTCAGACACACACACCATACAGAAGCGTGTATGGAGAAGCTTAGTCCATACAGAGCAATGTATCCTGTATTGTCTTTACCACAGAATAGAAACATACTCCTTAGGAACAGTGTATAACGCATAGTGCATAGGAAACTGTGTTTAATTATTCATTATTCACGTTGTCAGGGACAGGAAGTATATATATATATATATATATATATATATATATATATATATATATATATATATATATATATATATATATATATATATATATATATATGTGTGTATATCACGAAAATAAACACGTGATTAAGAATGTGACAATGTCAGACCACGGAGGAAAAATGAAACAGGAAATTTCCTTAAGTACTTTCGTATATTAAATACATCTTCAGAAGGTCAAATCAAAGGAAATTTCCTGTTTCATTTTTCCTCCGTGGTCTGACATTGTCATATATATATATATATATATATATATATATATATATATATATATATATATATATATATATATATATAAATTAGGCTTGTTTCGAGGTCCCCTCCTGCCCCCCAAAGGTAGAATTACTGACCCTCCCCCCCCTCCCCACAACAGTTGACTAACTCCGGGGCACCTATTTACTGCTAGGCGAACACAGGCATTAGGTGAAAGGAAATGCTACCTAATCTTTGTCTGCCCCACCCGGGGATCGAACCCGTGGTCACCGAGTGAGAGTCGAGAACACACTCACTGTACTAGAGGACCATCACAGTGCAGTGAACACATTTTCACGTCTACCAGTGATTCAGACATGAACATTCACATGTGTGGCAAAAAACGCACACAAATATACACATACACTCATATAATACATGTGTATACGCATGCATGAACAACTGCATTAGTTACATCCACTTACAGATGATGCTACTATCCATATACATGCAAAAATACGACAAATATACATTCATATACATGCAAAAATACGACAAATATACATTCATATACATGCAAAAATACGACAAATATACATTCATATACATGCTAAGCAATTACAAACACGCGAATGTAAAAAGACACAAAGTAAATAAATATAATGGGAGAAAGACGAGAGAGAGAGAGAGAGAGAGAGAGAGAGAGAGAGAGAGAGAGAGAGAGAGAGAGAGAGAGAGAGAGAGAGAGAGAGATCAAAAGTATAGGAAGTTTAATGAACAAATGACTATGGCGCGTCTGGGATAATCCCATGCGTAGGTTCGAACCCTTATCACGGTCCTTGTGGATTTGTTCATAGAAATATCAGCCTCTCTTGGTCCTCAATTTACCATGTTTGGCAATAATAAAAGGGAAATTACCTCTACTGGTCTTCTGAGTGTGTGTGTGTGGGTGTGTGTGTGTGTGTGTGGGTGTGGGTGTGTGTGTGTGTGTGTGTGTGGGTGTGTGTGTGGGTGTGTGTGGGTGTGGGTGTGTGTGTGTGTGTGTGTGTGTGTGTGTGTGGGTGTGTGTGTGTGTGTGTGTGGGTGTGTGTGTGTGTGTGTGTGTGTGTGTGTGTGTGTGTGTGTGTGTGGATGTGGGTGTGTGTGTGTGTGGGTGTGGGTGTGTGTGTGGGTGTGTGTGGGTGTGTGTGGGTGTGTGTGTGTGTGTGTGTGTGTGTGTGTGTGTGTGTGTGTGTGTGTGTGTGTGTGTGTGTGTGTGTGTGTGGGTGTGGGTGTGTGTGTGGGTGTGTGTGGGTGTGTGTGTGTGTGTGTGTGTGTGTGTGTGTGTGTGTGTGTGTGTGTGTGTGTGTGTGTGTGTGGGTGTGTGTGTGTGTGTGTGTGGGTGTGTGTGTGGGTGTGTGTGGGTGTGTGTGTGTGTGTGTGTGTGTGTGTGTGTGTGTGTGTGTGTGTGTGTGTGTGTGTGTGTGGGTGTGGGTGTGTGTGTGTGTGTGTGTGGGTGTGTGTGTGGGTGTGTGTGTGGGTGTGTGTGTGTGTACTCACCTAGTTGTGTTTGCGGGGGTTGAGCTCTGGCTCTTTGGTCCCGCCTCTCAACCGTCAATCAACAGGTGTACAGATTCCTGAGCCTATCGGGCTCTGTCATATCTACACTTGAAACTGTGTATGGAGTGAGCCTCCACCACATCACCCCCTAATGCATTCCATTTGTCAACCACTCTGACACTAAAAAAGTTCTTTCTAATATCTCTGTGGCTCATTTGGGCACTCAGTTTCCACCTGTGTCCCCTTGTGCGTGTTCCCCTTGTGTTAAATAGACTGTCTTTATCTACCCTATCAATCCCCTTCAGAATCTTGAATGTGTGTGTGTGTGTGTGTGTGTGTGTGTGTGTGTGTGTGTGTGTGTGTGTGTGTGTGTGTGTGTGTGTGTGAGCGCGCCAACTCTCTTTTTTTCAGGCAATTATCCTTTCTGTAATTTGAAGACCTCCAAGAATTTCTTATAGAGTTCCTCACACACACCACCTTGTCATTCTCAGCGAGTGTTCTCCCACTTCTTCAGCTTCATCACCTGCTCATTGTTATCGTCCTCCTGATGTGACTGTCAAAAAGTTTTGGGTTTGATCTTCCCTTTATTGGCTGTGGCGTCTCTTCTCTCACTGTTTCCCTTCACGTAGGTACTCATTGTGGGTCCTCTTGTATCTCCCTCTTACTTCCTGGTGTCCTCTTATTCTCATTATTTCTTCAGGTCCTCGTTTTGCTTCTATAAATTCTTGATTGAACGATGCGGTCTTCAATATATATTATTTTCCTTTTGGACCGGGAGAATCTTGTGTGCTACCGCCTCCCTTACTGGTGATGTGGTCTATCATGTCTTGTACGGGTTTTTCTCTGATTTATTTTTCCCATGATATTCCTATTAGGAATTTTTTCCTCGCCTTATAATTTCCCTTTCGGTGTGCCACCATTTTGTTCTCTGGTGGTAGTTATTCTCTGATGCGGGAATAACCTTGAGTAAGTTATTCCTACATCAACCAGATACTCAAAGGTCAATACACTGTTATTATTCATTCAATCAGGACCTTCTACTCTGATATCCTTATGTTTAAATCGTTCAGTGTAAACCACAGGTCGAATCCAGCTGGCTAATCACCTCTCATCCTTGTGGGTACCCCTGAAATGTTGGGTTAACAAGTTTCCTGTTGTCACATCCAATGGTTCAACTCTCAGTTTATACAAGTGATATCCTCTGGGTTCGAGCCCTGGCAAGGGAGGTTTGACTATGCAACAATTCTCAACTGCTCGCCTCCGTTTCACCAGCAGTAATTAGGAACAAGATGGCAAACCAAATTTCGGGTTGTTTTCGAGGGAAACTTAGTAGAATAAGGCATAAATTGACCTATGGGAAAGGAAAGATGGTAGCATGCTACGAGGAGTGGTGGTTGAGGGGAAGACAGACAGACAGCCAGGCACCATATCCTCACCCACCTCCATGACAACACAATAGCAAATCTCTCCTTTCAGACCTGACCCACAAAGAATACAAAATTACGAATCATTTCCATAACACTGCTTCCATTATCCCATTTGCAATGGCAAAAACTCAAAGAACTAGAGGGAGAGTTTGCGTACATAAAAGCCACAATTTGCAGACCATTGTGTATATTATAAATTGCCTATCATACGTAGAAGCGTCTGTGAGTATCTGTGGCATAGAGGCTAGTATATATGGCACTGAAAAACGCATTAATATTTAGCTAAATAAGTTATATGAATTACTAACTGACCAGCCGATACGTTTACTGAAAATTTCAGAGGGAAGAAAATATTTAAATTGCAGATGATTTCACGATGTACTTTGGGTGATGACACAACGGTTGGATGTTCATGACTCGTGCTCGTCCGTCTGGCGGCGGGGCATGTGACACAGTGGAGTTACTGATCGTACGTGTGGCGGCGGCGGCAGCCTGTGGTCGACTGGCATGAACTGATCGTACGTGTGGCGGTGGCGGCAGCCTGTGGTCGACTGGCATGAACTGATCGTACGTGTGGCGGTGGCGGCAGCCTGTGGTCGACTGGCATGAACTGATCGTACGTGTGGCGGCGGCGGCAGCCTGTGGTCGACTGGCGTGAACTGATCGTACGTGTGGCGGCGACAGCAACCTACAGGCGACTGACACGAACTGATCATACGTGTAGCGCCGGCAGCAACCTACAGGCGACTGACACGAACTGATCCTACGTGTGGCGGCGGCAGTAGCCTACAGGCGACTGACACGAACTGATCCTACGTGTGGCGGCGGCAGTAGCTTACAGGCGACTGACGTGAACTGATCCTACGTGTGGCGGCGGCAGCAACCTACAGGCGACTGACATGAACTGATCGTACGTGTGGCGGCGGCAGTAGCCTACAGGCATCTGACATGAACTGATCGTACGTGTGGCGGCGGCAGTAGCCTACAGGCGACTGACATGAACTGATCGTACGTGTGGCGGCGGCAGCAACCTACAGGCGACTGACATGAACTGATCGTACGTGTGGCGGCGGCGGCAACCTACAGGCGACTGACATGAACTGATCGTACGTGTGGCGGCGGCAGCAACCTACAGGCGACTGACATGAACTGATCGTACGTGTGGCGGCGGCAGCAACCTACAGGCGACTGACATGAACTGATCGTACGTGTGGCGGCGAAAAGAGTCTCTAGCAGCTCGTGTTGGCGCAATAATGATCTTATATGTAGTGGTGACAGGAATTTGGTTGCGCGTGACATGATTGTAATGATCGTACGTAGGGAAGCAGTCTGGCAGCACGCGATTAGCGTAAAGGATTGTATTCATCACAGCAAAAAAAAATTATATATATATATATATATATATATATATATATATATATATATATATATATATATATATATATATATATATGTTGTACATATATATATATATATATATATATATATATATATATATATATATATATATATTAGTATATTTTGGTAGCAGTCTTTCCTGTAGACATATATTATTAAATATGACCGAAAAAGTAAGATTAATAATTCTAACACGAATTTTCTCAATCTTTCGTACATTTCTTTTCACTGTTGGTGGTAATTCAAAAATCAATTCTCCAAAATTCATTTTTATTTTTAGTCTACTAGACTAAAACTAGACTACTAGACTAGAAATAAAAATAAAAATGAATTTTGGAGAATTGATTTTTGAATTACCACCAACAGTGAAAAGAAATGTACGAAAGATTGAGAAAATTCGTGTTAGAATTATTAATCTTACTTTTTCGGTCATATATATATATATATATATATATATATATATATATATATATATATATATATGTCGTACCTAGTAGCCAGAACGCACTTCTCAGCCTACTATGCAAGGCCCGATTTGCCTAATAAGCCAAGTTTTCCTGAATTAATATATTTTCTCTATTGTTTTTCTTATGAAATGATAAAGCTACCCATATCATTATGTATGAGGTCAATTTTTTTTTATTGGAGTTAAAGTTAATGTAGATATATGACCAAACCTAACCAACCCTACCTAACCTATCCTAACCTATCTTTATATGTTAGGTTAGGTTAGGTAGCCGAAAACGTTAGGTTAGGTTAGGTTAGGTAGGTTAGGTAGTCGTAAAAACATTAATTCATGAAAACATGGCTTATTAGGCAAATCGGGCCTTGCATAGTAGGCTGGAAAGTACGTTCTGGCTACTAGGTACGACATATATATATATATATATTGGTTCCTCAAGAGGAGGATATTAACCACGAAATAAAAGTAGTTTTAACATGCAGTTATAAAATATTAATGTTTAACATCAATTAACATCTAATAAAGATGTTATAAACGATACCATCCTGGAGCTAACATGTACCGTGCGGCCCTCAGTAAAGCTCTCTGTCCACCCCGACATTTTATCATAATTTTTTAACTTTCTGAATGTTTAGCTTCAGCAAATTACTGAACACACAGCCTGGGTGTACACCAAACAGCAACACACACACACTCTGTGGCGCGGGTTCGATTCCCGCACGAGGCAGAAACAAATGGGCAAAGTTTCTTTCACCCTGATGCCCCTGTTACCTAGCAGTAAATAGGTACCTGGGAGGTAGTCAGCTGTCACGGGCTGCTTCCTGGTGTGTGTGTGGTGTAGAAAAAAAAGTAGTTAATAAACAGTTGATTGACAGTTGAGAGGCGGGCCGAAAGAGCAAAGCTCAACCCCCGCAAGCGCAACTAGGTGAATACACACACACACACACACACACGAGTTACGAGGAAAAACTGCGTGAGATGCACCTCACGAAACTGGAAGACAGAAGAGTAAGGGGAGACATGATCACTACCTACAAAATTCTCAGGGGTATTGACAGGGAAGATAAGGATAAACTTTTTAACACTGGTGGTACGCGAAGAAGGGGATACAGATGGAAACTGAGTACCCAAATAAGCCACAGGGACGTTAGAAAGAACTTTTTCAATGTCAGAGTAGTTAACAAGTGGAATGCATTAGGCAGTGATGTGGTGGAGGCTGACTCCATACACAGTTTCAAGTGTAGATATGATAGAGCCCAATAGGCTCAGGAACCTCTACACCAGTTGATTGACAGTTGAGAGGCGGGACCAAAGAGCCAGTGCTCAACCCCCGCAAGCACAACTAGGTGAGTACACACACATTTTTTTAATTATCAGATGAAAGCGCCAAGCCATTACGACTATATAGCCCTGGGAAGGGGTCAGGATAAGGATTTGGGATGGGCCGGGCGGTAAGGAATGGCGCCCAACCACTTGGACGGTCGGGGATTGAACGCCGACCTGCAGGAAGCCAAACTAAAAACGCGAGCAGGTTTGAAAGGCTGGATCTGTCTTTAACAATCCCATGTTGAGTCGATTTTGCAAGATTGTTCACTGAAAGATTGTGAATGATTCCCTCCCCGAAATCATCTCAAGATAACCATCAAGATATCTCAAGATAACCATCAAGATATCTCAAGATAACCATCAAGATATCTCAAGATAACCATCAAGATATCTCAAGATAACCATCAAGATATCTCAAGATAACCATCAAGATATCTCAAGATAACCATCAAGATATCTCAAGATAACCATCAAGATATCTCAAGATATCTCAAGATAACCATCAAGATATCTCAAGATAACCATCAAGATATCTCAAGATAACCTCCCTTAGGAATCGCTCCATTTGCTTGCAGATGTTTTACGTCAAGCTGATTGGAGGGTAGTTTCCTGCTGAGCTCTTGGAGGGTAGTTTCCTGCTGAGCTCTTGGAGGGTAGTTTCCTGCTGATCTCTTGGAGGGTAGTTTCCTGCTGAGCTCTTGGAGGGTAGTTTTCTGCTGAGCTCTTGGAGGGTAGTTTTCTGCTGAGCTCTTGGAGGGTAGTTTTCTGCTGAGCTCTTGGAGGGTAGTTTTCTGCTGAGCTCTTGGAGGGTAGTTTTCTGCTGAGCTCTTGGAGGGTAGTTTCCTGCTCAGCTCTTGAAGGGGTAGTTTCCTGCTCAGCTCTTGAAGGGGTAGTTTCCTGCTCAGCTCTTGAAGGGGTAGTTTCCTGCTCAGCTCTTGAAGGGGTAGTTTCCTGCTCAGCTCTTGAAGGGGTAGTTTCCTGCTCAGATCTTGAAGGGGTAGTTTCCTGCTCAGCTCTTGAAGGGGTAGTTTCCTGCTCAGATCTTGGATAGTAGTTTCCTGCTGAGCTCTTGAACAGTAGTTTCCTGCTGAGCTCTTGAACAGTAGTTTCCTGTTGAGCTCTTGAACAGTAGTTTCCTGCTCAGCTCTTTCTGCCTTTTTTTAAAATAGTGGTGACACACAGTGAAGCATAACATTTTAAGGCCATTTAAAATATTTTAATTCAATTCATAATTTGAAGATGTTTAAAGAATTCCCGCCATTCGTTTAAGCATCCACATGACCACAACAAACTAAATTATCTCTGATGATAAAAAAAAAATTCTAAATTAAAATATGAAATGAGCAATTCCTGCTCGGTCGTTTTTAGTTATGCGTCTGATGAGAGAGAGAGAGAGAGAAAGACAGACAGACAGAGAGAGAGACAGACAGACAGAGAACGAGAGAGAGAGAGAGAGAGAGAGAGAGAGAGAGAGAGAGAGAGAGAGAGAGAGAGAGAGACAGACAGACAGAGACAGACAGACAGAGACAGAGAGAAAGAGAGAGAGAAAGAGAGAGAAAGAGAGAGGGAGAAAGAGAGAGAGAGAGAGGGAGAAAGAGAGAGAGAGAGAGAGAGAGAGAGAGAGAGAGAGAGAGAGAGAGAGAGAGAGAGAGAGAGAGAGAGAGAGAGAGAGAGAGAGAGAGAGAGAGAGAGAAAGAGAGACAGACAGGGAGAGAGAGAGAGAGAGAGAGAGAGAGAGAGAGAGAGAGAGAGAGAGAGAGAGAGAGAGAGAGAGAGAGAGAGATAGAAAGAGAGACAGACAGGGAGAGAGAGAGACAGGGAGAGAGAGAGAGAGAGAGAGAGAGAGAGAGAGAGAGAGAGAGAGAGAGAGAGAGAGAGAGAGAGAGAGAGAGAGAGAGAGAGAGAGAGAAAGATAGAAAGAGAAAGAGAGAGGGAAAGAGAGACAGACAGGGAGAGAGAGAGAGAGAGAGAGAGAGAGACAGAGAGAGAGAGACAGAGACAGACAGAGATCACAGTACACCCGACTTAAATACATTCTAACTTCAACTAGCATCATGAGACCTTGCTACAAGTCTCGGTTCAATACCCTGTAACTCCCCAGGTGACAAGAGTGACACCTTAATGCCTGCCACTCACAGCCCACTAACTTCACCCGGTTAATTGGCACTTTATTAGTGCTCAGTGTCCCTTGTTCCCATCCGCCACGGGCCCGTCACCTCGCCTCTCCGAGTTAATGGACTAAATCTGACTCCCTTCCCCTTCCCTTTGATGTTAAAGTGGCCGCCTCGCCCTCCCTAAATCTTCTCCCCTCAAAGACTCGGCCTTCGTCCTACCCTCTACCCAGTTTCGTCCTTCTCTCTACCCAGCTTCTACCCATGGCACCCCATTCTCTCCTACCCCACAACGCCTCAACTTTAGGGGTGGAATGACCAGGACGCTGAGGGCAAGATGTTATATCTGGTGGATGGTTCTGACGATGGGGCAGTAACGCAAGCCTTCGTTATCCCGCGTAAACTGCGATGATGGTGTGTGTGTGTGTGTGTGTGTGTGTGTGTGTGTGTGTGTGTGTGTGTGTGTGTGTGTGTGTGTGTGTGTGTGTGTCACACAAACATGCACTCATGTCTTTAAAGTTCGTCCATTAAGCTCAGGATAACTGAAAAACATGAACAATAGCAACAGGGATGATTGCAACGAGGATGATAACCAATGCTAAACAAGGATAACAAGGATAACAGTGTACGACAGGCCAGTGTGCACAATACTGCTCACATTAACAATGCCTACGTGCATGTATTTAATATCACGTGCCCTTCAGCAGCTGTCAACTGTGAGTCATGAGTTTGGGATGTGATGGGGAGGGCGGGGGGGGGGGGGGGCAGGGGTGGAGTGCATGGAGGTCGGGTTGTTGAGGTCGGGTTGAGGGTTGTGAAGATGGTTGAGATGGGGTTGAGGTGGATTAAGGAGGTAGGGATGGATTTGGGGGTGTGGAGTCTGGATAACGGGAAGGAGGATAACACCTCGAATATCTATCCTAAAATCGAAGTACAGTAATTGTCTTCGTAATTTGAATAGACTTAAACAGTTTTCCTCTCTATTTCAATGAATTCCAATCATATTGTTCGTAATTTGATTTAAATAAAAAAAAATGTGTAGCATGTAATATGTTGAACATCAAACCAGTGTTGGCAACCATGAAAAATACAGTAAAGACTGATATCTTTATGTAATACTTACCCCCTGGCTGTAGTAGCCACTTCAAGATAGCAAATACAACAAAAATACATCCATGTTCTTTACTGTTTACGATGTTGTTGTATTTTTAATCCACGTGCTTCAGTGTCTACAATATTAGTCGTGGTTTATATGTTCTATAGTGTTTATATTAGTAGTTGGGATTGCTTGTATTTCTTACCAACAACGATATAGAATTATGTCCATTAATCAAAGCTCCTTCACATTAATCAAAGCTCCTTCACATTAATCAAAGCTCCTTCACATTAATCAAAGCTCCTTCACATTAATCAAAGCTCCTTCACATTAATCAAAGCTCCTTCACATTAATCAAAGCTCCTTCACATTAATCAAAGCTCCTTCACATTAATCAAAGCTCCTTCACATTAATCAAAGCTCCTTCACATTAATCAAAGCTCCTTCACATTAATCAAAGCTCCTTCACATTAATCAAAGCTCCTTCACATTAATCAAAGCTCCTTCACATTAATCAAAGCTCCTTCAGTATTGCTGATAACCTGTCAAGTATGTGTCCCTATTCTTATATTTCATCATGTCCCTATTCTTATATTTCATCATCAATTTCTCTGTTACCATCCTTGTTCTTCACATAATCTCTCACTTTCCTATGTTCTCCACACAGTATCTGTTCATATCTATGTTCTACCTTCACATTAACACCTTTAATAGAACAATAAGTCTTCAGTGTGATTTACTCAGTAAGGGAGAACATTTATAACCAAATTAACAAGTTAAAATTAAAACTTACCAAAAACAAACTTCATTTAAAAAATAAATAATGGATTAGGTGAATATTATATAAATACTAACAGGGAATCCATGGTAATAAACTACAGGTCTATATTAACCAACTACATATAAAAAAAATATGCCTAAATATAGAAAAACATGCCTAAATAAGCCAATATCGTGAATTATCCAAATTCATACCTAAATATACCAATATCATGCCTAAATAGACACATATCATGCCAAACTACACCAATATCATACCTAAATACACCAATAGCTTGCCTAAATACACCAATATCATATCTAAATACACCAATATCATACCTAAATACACCAATATCATACCTAAATACACCAATATCATACCTAAATACACCAATATCATATCTAAATACACCAATATCATGCCTAAATACACCAATATCATACCTAAATACACCAATATCATATCTAAATACACCAATAGCATGCCTAAATACACCAATATCATACCTAAATACACCAATATCATACCTAAATACACCAATATCATATCTAAATACACCAATAGCATGCCTAAATACGCCAATATCATACCTAAATACACCAATATCATATCTAAATACACCAATAGCATGCCTAAATACACCAATAGCATGCCTAAATACACCAATATCATACCTAAATACACCAATATCATACCTAAATACACCAATATCATACCTAAATACACCAATAGCATGCCTAAATACACCAATATCATACCTAAATACACCAATATCATACCTAAATACACCAATATCATATCTAAATACACCAATAGCATGCCTAAATACGCCAATATCATACCTAAACACACCAATATCATATCTAAATACACCAATATCATACCTAAACACACCAATATCATACCTAAAAAGAGGCATGACAAAACATATAATAAATGATCCAGGTGTAAATTAAACTCATCACACCTCGATGATCTTCAATAAAACACACACACACCAAACACATATTTAACAATAACAAATAAAGGTCAATAAACGCCGAATTTGTTTATTTTGACCTATATTTTTATTTTATAGATATAGATATTTTTTTATAGATTAATTTTGACCTATAGATAAAACATTTATCATTAGAATATCTACACTAAAGGATTTATCAAGAAAATATTTGATAGTCTCTGCTCAGCCAGCAGACGCAGGCAGCTTACCTGAACGTCTCCGTCGAGGGGGCGCTGGGCGCTGGACACCCACCACCATTCCAGCAGCGTCCGCGCCCTCTTCCAGCAGCCCAAGAGCGCAGCTCATGTCTGCTCGATGGGTGTTCAAGATGCTTCCTATGGGCCTACTCTTTCGGGGTGCTTTCAGGAGCTATGAGTCCTTCTGGGGCACTCCGGAGGGTTCTGGGGCACTCCGGAGGGTTCTGGGGTACTCCGGAGGATTCTGGGGCACTCCGGAGGGTTCTGGGGTACTCCGGAGGGTTCTGGGGGCACTCCGGAGGGTTCTAGGGCACTCCGGAGGGTTCTGAGGCACTCAAGAGGGTTCTGGGGCACTCCGGAGGGTTCTAGGGCACTCCGGAGGGTTCTGAGGCACTCAAGAGGGTTCTGGGGCACTCCGGAGGGTTCTGGGGCACTCCGGAGGGTTCTGGCACTGCGGAAATGCCAGTGAAGTGATCTTCCGTGTCCCCAAATTGCTCAAAATCGTTCCAGAATCGAGCTACATCGTGTCTCAGACTCGCTTGTCTTGTGGGGGGGGGGGGGGATTGGAGATTGGAGACACCACTAGGAGGAGACCCGGTGCCCACACCACTAGGTCACACCACCGTGCCCAAGGGGCCCGCGGCACTTATCTTAGCACACTTGCTGGGTTCCAGGTATTAACAATACTTACAAATAATATCAGTGGTATGTAACACATTTTTTCATACCAATACTGGTTTCCACCACTGGTTATTCTCTCCAACACTGGTCTCCACCACTAGTTATTCCCACCAACACCGGTCTCCACCACTGGTTATTCTCACCAACACCGGTCTCCACCACTGGTTATTCTCACCAACACCGGTCTCCACCACTGGTTATTCTCACCAACACTGGTCTCCACCACTGGTTATTCTCTCCAACACCGGTCTCCACCACTGGTTATTCTCACCAACACTGGTCTCCACCACTGGTTATTCTCACCAACACTGGTCTCCACCACTGGTTATTCTCTCCAACACCGGTCTCCACCACTGGTTATTCTCACCAACACCGGTCTCCACCACTGGTTATTCTCACCAACACCGGTCTCCACCACTGGTTATTCTCACCAACACTGGTCTCCACCACTGGTTATTCTCACCAACACTGGTCTCCACCACTGGTTATTCTCACCAACACCGGTCTCCACCACTGGTTATTCTCACCAACACCGGTCTCCACCACTGGTTATTCTCACCAACACCGGTCTCCACCACTGGTTATTCTCACCAACACCGGTCTCCACCACTGGTTATTCTCACCAACACCGGTCTCCACCACTGGTTATTCTCTCCAACACCGGTCTCCACCACTGGTTATTCTCACCAACACTGGTCTCCACCACTGGTTATTCTCACCAACACCGGTCTCCACCACTGGTTATTCTCTCCAACACCGGTCTCCACCACTGGTTATTCTCTCCAACACCGGTCTCCACCACTGGTTATTCTCACCAACACTGGTCTCCACCACTGGTTATTCTCACCAACACTGGTCTCCACCACTGGTTATTCTCACCAACACTGGTCTCCACCACTGGTTATTCTCACCAACACCGGTCTCCACCACTGGTTATTCTCACCAACACTGGTCTCCACCACTGGTTATTCTCACCAACACCGGTCTCCACCACTGGTTATTCTCACCAACACCGGTCTCCACCACTGGTTATTCTCACCAACACCGGTCTCCACCACTGGTTATTCTCACCAACACCGGTCTCCACCACTGGTTATTCTCACCAACACCGGTCTCCACCACTGGTTATTCTCACCAACACCGGTCTCCACCACTGGTTATTCTCACCAACACTGGTCTCCACCACTGGTTATTCTCACCAACACTGGTCTCCACCACTGGTTATTCTCTCCAACACCGGTCTCCACCACTGGTTATTCTCACCAACACTGGTCTCCACCACTGGTTATTCTCACCAACACTGGTCTCCACCACTGGTTATTCTCACCAACACCGGTCTCCACCACTGGTTATTCTCTCCAACACTGGTCTTACGTGCCATTGCCTACAATCACTGTTTTAGGGAAATATTATTAGTCTCTAAGACGATCTACTATACAATTCCTTAATGTTGCCAAACCGCTTCTGTAGCTCCACGTCCTGCTATCCCTCCCTGGCTGTTTTAGTAGTGAATTATGGATATGAATATGAAGTGAAGGATAATACAGTACCATGAGTTAATGGATGTCTTCTACCTCATCCTATGTAAACATGTGTGTGTGTGTACTCACATATTTATGCCTACAGGATGGATCTTTAGCTCTTGTATCCCGCCTTTGTGTGTGGGTGTACTCACCTAGTTCTACTCACCTAGTTGTGGTTGCGGGGGTTGAGCTTCGGCTCTTTGGTCCCGCCTCTCAACCGTCAATCAACAGGTGTACAGGTTCCTGAGCCTAATGGGCTCTATCATATCTACATTTGAAACTGTGTATGGAGTCAGCCTCCACCACATCACTGCCTAATGCATTCCACCTGTTAACTGCTCTGATACTGAAAAAGTTCTTTCTAACGTCCCTGTGGCTCATTTGAGCACTCATTTGTTTCCACCTGTGGCCCCTTGTGCGCGAACCACCCGTGTTAAACAGTTTATCTTTATCTACACACACACATACACACACACACACACACACACACACACACACACACACACACACACACACACACACACACACACACACACACACTCACACACACACTCACACACACACACACACACACACACACACACACACACACACTCACACACACACACACACACTCACACACACACACACACACACACACACACACACACACACACACACACTCACACACACACACACACACACACACACACACACACACACACACACACACACACTCACACACACACACACACACACACACACACACACACACACACGCACACACACAGACACACACAGACACACACACACACACACACACACACACACACACACACACACACACACACGTAGAGAATGGTATCTATGGAAGAGAGGTGAACTATCAGGAGAAAGCGCCACGTCATTATGACTATACAGCACTGGGAAGGGGTTAGGATAAGGATTAGGGATGGGACAGGGGGAAAGGAATAGTAGGAAGAGATGGAGTGGATGAGTGTGAGAGTAAAGGATAGGAAGTGGGAAAGGGAGAGAAGATAGTGAGAGAGGAAGGAAGAGGAAGTGAGGAATACGAGATTTATGTAGTGGGAGAGGAGGAGGATAATGAATCAGAATGATAGTGAAGATTGTGTAACTGATAGTGATCAAGGATGGCGGTGATAAGTGATGCTGGTG
This sequence comes from Procambarus clarkii, assembly GCF_040958095.1. Classification (NCBI taxonomy): domain Eukaryota; kingdom Metazoa; phylum Arthropoda; class Malacostraca; order Decapoda; family Cambaridae; genus Procambarus; species Procambarus clarkii. The sequence goes on from NC_091204.1 coordinate 14,201,220, forward strand.
ATAATGATAGTGATGCTGGTGATAATGATAGTGAAGATGGTACTAATGACACCGAAGGGATGATGAACAACAGTGATGGTGACGCCAGACAATAGTGATGACAGTGTTCAGAAGCTATGGGGAAAAAATAAAGATGATGGTGAAAAAGCAGGGGGGGGGGAATAATAATGAATTCACCACCAATACTGAGCCCCAACACCATCAGTCACCACCATGAAGGGTTATCACTATCAGATCACCTCATCACTATATCCTTATCATCCCTTAAGAGCCTTCCTATGTTCAGAATTGATATTAGCAGCGGTCGCTATACTTGGTGGTCGATACAAGTGGCATTGTCAGCTGGTGTTGTCAGCTGGTGTTGACAGTGTCAGCTGGTGAGAGGCCGTCTGATGGCGGAAAACAGACTAAATGATGATGTAGATGTTTCGCTTTGGCAAACGAGATCTTCACGTCCACATAAATCAAAGTACATTTAAAGCATCCTATACAACACAAGCCCGACCTATCCAATAGATAGGATATCTATCGTATCCAATCCTCGTGCGTGTGTCTATTCTGCGTTATTACTATCTATCCAACCCAACCTATCCGTCCTTTTCTAACTATCCTGGAGGACGTCCAACCCGGGTTGCTCCACATGTGTTCTATTTCAGCAGGAAAGTGCAGTGTTGCACAATTCAATTATCCCGACCCATTGTCTTGCGAGACACTGATGCTGTTAGGCAAGCATCACCAGGGAGAGGGCATCTTTAGCGGCGGACACCCCAACACAACACCCTGGCAAACTTTCCCTATTAAGGTCACTCAATAGCCCGGTCGATAGAGCTTCGGCTTCACACGCGTCGGGTCCAGGGTTCGAGTCCCCTAGAGCCCTGGGTGTCGACCGAGTATTATCGGGGGTGATGGTACAAGTTCAAGGGATATACACCTCGAATTCGGCTCTACTACCAGCTTCGAACACAACCACTTGGGCTGGACGGTAGAGCGACGGTCTCCCTTCCTGCAGGTCGGCGTTCAATCCCCGACCGTCCACAAGTGGTTGGGCACCATTCCTTTCCCTCCGTCCCATCCCAAATCCTTATCCTGATCCCTTCCCAGTGCTATATAGTCGTAATGGCTTGGCGCTTTCCCCTGATAATTATCTTACGAGCTTCGAACCTGTTCCCTCATTTCCTCTTATCTCATCTCCCTATTCTCATATCCCAATGTGTGTGTATGGCCTCATGGGGCCTGACAGCTGAGTGGACAGCGCTCGGGATTCGTAGTCCTGAGGTTCCGGGTTCGATCCCCGGTGGAGGCGGAAACAAATGGGCAGAGTTTCTTTCACCAGATGCGCATGTTCACCTAATATTAAATATGTATCTGGGAGTCAGACAGCTGCTTCGGGCAGCATCCTGGTGATGTTTGCGAGATAAAAAAATATATGGCAGATGAACAAATCCACAAGGGCCGTGACGGGGATTCGAACCTGCGTCCGGGAGCATCCCAGACGCTGCCTTAATCTACTGAGCTACGACATGGTAGAGAGCCGGTCGGCCGAGCGGACAGCACGCTGGACTTGTGATCCTGTGGTCCTGGGTTCGATCCCAGGCGCCAGCGAGAAACATTGGGCAGAGTTTCTTTCACCCTATGCCCCTGTTACCTAGCAGTAAAAATAGGTACCTGCGTGTTAGTCAGTTGTCAAGGGCTGCTTCCTGGGGGTGGAGGCCTGGTCGAGGACCGGGCCGCGGGGACACTAAAGCCCCGAAATCATCTCAAGATAACCTCAAGATAAGATAACCTTGGTTACCTTGAGGTGCTTCCGGGGCTTAGCGTCCCCGCGGCCCGGTCGTCGACCAGGCCGCCTGGTTGCTGGACTGGTCAACCAGGCTGTTGGACGCGGCTGCTCGCAGCCTGACGTATGAGTCACAGCCTGGTTGATCAGGTATCCTTTGGAGGTGCTTATCCAGTTGCCGGCCAGAGGCTTAGAACCCACGCAGGAATATTGCTTTAAAAACCCACAAAGACTTGAACCATCTGGGCACATATTCCCGCCAGAGCCACAGTGAAAAACAAAACACAGTACCTTGTAACACACACACTTGAAAGCCCCTCACTGGATGATGTTCCCAAGAGGGTCTCGAACCCTCGTAGCTTCGCCTACCATAAGATGAGTAGCCTCCCGGCGCCCTCTCACTCATTCCACATCAACATAAGCAAAATTGCCTCCAATATTGCCCAAACAATTCTAACATCTTCCCAACATCACTCCAACATCACCTCGACTACTGAACTACCGTAGACACAAACAACGTTTCCGTCTCGCGTGCATTTTCATTCACAACTTAGGAGCACAACTTTTAAAAAACACTTCAACGTAAATGTTCTAGGCAAAATGAAGTGAGGAGTGACAGGATATCCTGAGATAACAAGACCAACTAGAGCGGAAAAGGGAGGGGGTTTAGGGGGGTTAGGAGGGGCGGGAAAGGTGGGGGGTTATGAAGAGTTTATGGGGGGATATTGGGGAGAGGGGGGGAGGTATTACGAGGGCGAGGTTAATGTGGAGGACAACCTATGTCGGTCGTTGGAGGATGAGTAGTGGAGTAGGTCTTGGGGGGGGGAAGGGTTTCGAACCCTCAGGCCACAGAACTATAAATAGCAGAAACCAGATTAGTGGTCTCCACACAGACAGGTTTTGACCAGAGGCTCACAGAACTTGTCGTCCTTTACCGTTCCATTCAGAGAGAGAGAGAGAGAGAGAGAGAGAGAGAGAGAGAGAGAGAGAGAGAGAGAGAGAGAGAGAGAGAGAGAGAGAGAGAGAGAGAGAGAGAGAGAGACAGACAGACAGACAGACAGACAGACAGAGAGAGAGAGAGAGAGAGAGAGAGAGAGAGAGAGAGAGAGAGAGAGAGAGACAGACAGACAGACAGACAGACAGACAGAGAGAGAGAGAGAGAGAGAGAGAGAGAGAGAGAGAGAGAGAGAGAGAGAGACAGACAGACAGACAGAGAGAGAAAGATGGGAAAGTGGAACATATTGGATGGAAAGGGAGTCGTTATCGTGGCGCCTTCGATAAATGCTATCTTACGAGTACTAACGTCGACTGACTGATATAACCTGCCATTCACTACACCGCCGATGTCCCAACACCATCAACACCTTGCAACATCACCAAAACAAGCACTATCACCACCATTATCCTTAAAACCCACTACCACCACCAACAACAACATCGTTAACCACCACCACCACTGACACCTGGCCGCCTCATGTACAACTTGGCGTCTGATGTACGTGGGCCTCCCAACCTGACCCTACCGTAGGTGGGGCCAGCCAGCGTCCTGGCACGCTTGTGATCTACTCCACGTGACATTAAAGAAAATGGGAAGAGAGATAGAGTAATAGCAAGGAAATGTGAGAACCTCTACGATTTCTACGACGCTACGCCCCACGATACCTGGGGTAGAGGCTAGACAGACCAAGTGATCACAACTACAAGACTAAAACGCTTTGATAAAGTGTAGACAAAAACAAAATGTTTAGCTTGAGAAGATGATAAGGTCAAAGGGACATGGGTGGGACTACACACACACACACACACACACACACACACACACACACACACACACACACACACACACAGGCGTGGAGGAACTTCCGGAATAACAGAACACCAGAAAGCAGAGAGAGATACCAGAGAACCAGGAATGAGTACGTCAGGGTGAGAAGAGAAGCAGAGAAAAATTTTGAAAATGATATAGCAAACAAAGCCAAGACCGAACCAAAGCTACTCCACAGTCACATCAGAAGGAAAACAACAGTGAAAGAACAGGTATTGAAAGAACAGGCGAGGACAGGTATACAGAGAATGACAGAGAGGTGTGTGAGGAACTCAACAAGAGGTTCCAGGAGGTCTTCACAATAGAACAGGGTGAGGTCACTGTGCTAGGAGAAAGGGAGGTAAACCAGGCGGCCTTGGAGGAGTTCGAAATTACGAGAGAGGAGGTCAAGAGACACCTGCTGGATCTGGATGTTAGAAAGGCTGTTGGTCCAGATGGGATCTCACCATGGGTACTGAAAGAGTGTGCAGAGGCACTTTGCTTGCCACTCTCCATAGTGTATAGTAAATCACTAGAGACGGGAGACCTACCAGAAATATGGAAGACGGCGAATGTGGTCCCAATATACAAAAAGGGCGACAGACAAGAGGCACTGAACTACAGGCCAGTGTCCTTGACTTGTATACCATGCAAGGTGATGGAGAAGATCGTGAGAAAAAACCTGGTAACACATCTGGAGAGAAGGGACTTCGTGACAAATCGCCAACATGGATTCAGGGAGGGTAAATCTTGCCTTACAGGCTTGATAGAATTCTACGATCAGGTGACACAGATTAAGCAAGAAAGAGAGGGCTGGGCGGACTGCATTTTCTTGGATTGTCGGAAAGCCTTTGACACAGTACCGCATAAGAGGCTGGTACATAAGCTGGAGAGACAGGCAGGTGTAGCTGGTAAGGTGCTCCAGTGGATAAGGGAGTATCTAAGCAATAGGAAGCAGAGAGTTACGGTGAGGGGTGAGACCTCCGATTGGCGTGAAGTCACCAGTGGAGTCCCACAGGGCTCTGTACTCGGTCCTATCTTGTTTCTGATATATGTAAATGATCTCCCGGAGGGTATCGATTCATTTCTCTCAATGTTTGCGGACGATGCTAAAATTATGAGAAGGATTAAAACAGAAGAGGACTGTTTGAGGCTTCAAGAAGACCTAGACAAGCTGAAGGAATGGTCGAACAAATGGTTGTTAGAGTTTAACCCAACCAAATGTAATGTAATGAAGATAGGTGTAGGGAGCAGGAGGCCAGATACAAGGTATCATCTGGGAGAGGAAATTCTTCAGGAGTCAGAGAAGGAAAAAGACTTGGGGGTTGATATCACGCCAGACCTGTCTCCTGCAGCACATATCAAGCGCATAACATCAGCGGCATATGCCAGGCTGGCCAACATACGAACGGCATTCAGAAACTTGTGTAAAGAATCATTTAGAACTTTGTATACCACATATGTCAGGCCAATCCTGGAGTATGCAGCCCCAGCATGGAGTCCATATCTAGTCAAGGATAAGACTAAACTGGAAAAGGTTCAAAGGTTTGCCACCAGACTAGTACCCGAGCTGAGGGGTATGAGCTACGAGGAGAGACTACGGGAATTAAACCTCACTTCGCTGGAAGACAGAAGAGTTAGGGGGGACATGATCACCACATTCAAGATTCTGAAGGGGATTGATAGGGTAAATAAAGACAGTCTATTTAACACAAGGGGAACACGCACAAGGGGACACAGGAGGAAACTGAGTGCCCAAATGAGCCACAGAGATATTAGAAAGAACTTTTTTAGTGTCAGAGTGGTTGACAAATGGAATGCATTAGGGGGTGATGTGGTGGAGGCTGACTCCATACACAGTTTCAAGTGTAGATATGACAGAGCCCGATAGGCTCAGGAATCTGTACACCTGTTGATTGACGGTTGAGAGGCGGGACCAAAGAGCCAGAGCTCAACCCCCGCAAACACAACTAGGTGAGTACAACTAGGTGAGTACACACACACACACACACACACACACACACACACACACACACACACACACACACACACACACACACACACATACACAGTGGTAGACGGTTGGAACAAGTTAGGTGAGAAGGTGGTGGAGGCCAAGACCGTCAGTAGTTTCAAAGCGTTAAATGACAAAGAGTGCTGGGAAGACGGGACACCATGAGCGTAGCTCTCATCCTGTAATTACACACACACACGCGCGCGCGCGCACACACACACACACACACACACACACACACACACACACACACACACACACACACACACACACTCACACACACACACACACACACTCACACACACTCACATACACACACACACACACACACACACACACACACACACACACACACACACACACACACACACACACACTCACACACACACACACACACACACACACACACACACACACACACTCAAACACACACACACACACACACACACACACACACACACACACACACACACACACACACACACACACACACACACACTCACACACACACACACACACACACACACACACACACACACACACACACACACACACACACACACGTTCTCCAAACAGTCATTATTATGTAACAAGACAGGTAAAGTGCGCACCAATTGCCACGCATTAAATAAGTGGGAAAATCTGAGAAAAAACAAGTTCCAAACAAGGCCAAACTGCGTAAGGACACGTGGCGGGAAGCACAACAAGGCGAGGTTGACATTACGATCGAAAGTTAAGCTAAGCAATCGACCCTTGAACTTAACTCATTCAAGAACCATCACAGGAACCTTTTCCTGATTCCCGACCGCTGTCTGGTCACTTTTTCTCAATGTTACGTGCTCTGAGTGGCGACATTACGCGCGCTGAGTGGCCACATTACGCGCGCTGAGTGGCCACATTACGCGCGCTGAGTGGCCACATTACGCGCGCTGAGTGGCGACGTTACGCGCGCTGAGTGGCAATGTTTACATTGGCATTAACCTATTAAAACAGGAGTCACTGCAGGAGCATTGTGTGTTAGTCGTAGCGGGACATAACATGTGCATACATCACCGCCTTCCTGGACCTTGTCCAACAACTTCCGCTTTTAAATAAGTTGTCTATGTATGGCGCCTGGCAGCTGGGTGGACAGCGCTTCGGATTCGTAGTCCCGAGGTCCCGGGTTCGATCCCCGGTGGAGGCGGAGACAAATGGGCTGCTTCCTGGGGGTGGAGGCCTGGTCGAGGACCGGGCCGCGGGGACACTAAAAAGCCCCGAAATCATATCAAGATATCAAGATAACCCTACACCCCTGAAGTGGCAAGGGGAAGGAAGGGAACGACATTACAATGACGTCCACAATGTGGAATCATTGTAAGCATGAGCAACAATGATTCCACGATATTGTCAAATAAACGAATAGGGGAATAGTGATAATTTCAATTGAATTAGTTATGCTATTTTTCCTCACTGAGAATGGACATCATAGCAGGAATATAAGTATTAACAAATTCGTATTATTTGTGATAACTGATTGTTTAGTATACTATTTATTTTTAATTTTAAAAATGATTTTTACAATTTACGTTTTATTATTATTTATTTATTATTATTTATTATTTTGAATAATTATTTGTAATTATTATTTTTTTAATAATTATTTTTTTATTTTAGACGGCTTAAATCTTCTGAAGTCGCTATCTGTGAACGTCGTGCCTCTATACAGCTGATGCCACATTTTTTGGCGCAATTCGTTAAAAAAGCGACGAATTAGAACAAAATAAAACACCGTAAAATTGACGATTTCTTTGCATCGGCCTCGATAGCCTAGGCTTCAAGTTGCTTGGGTTTGTACGTTCCTGGGTAGGCAAAAACAATTGATTTTTGTACGTACTCTCTACTCTACCCTAGAGTAGAGAGTACACTAGAGCAGAGAGTACCCTAGAGTAGAGAGTACCCTAGAGTAGAGAGTACCCTAGAGTAGAGAGTACCCTAGAGTAGAGAGTACACTAGAGTAGAGAGTACCCTAGAGCAGAGAGTACCCTAGAGTAGACAGTACACTAGAGCAGAGAGTACCCTAGAGTAGAGAGTACACTAGAGCAGAGAGTACCCTAGAGTAGAGAGTACCCTAGAGCAGAGAGTACACTAGAGTAGAGAGTACACTAGAGTAGAGAGTACCCTAGAGTAGAGAGTACACTAGAGCAGAGAGTACCCTAGAGTAGAGAGTACCCTAGAGTAGAGAGTACCCTAGAGTAGAGAGTACCCTAGAGTAGAGAGTACCCTAGAGCAGAGAGTACCCTAGAGTAGAGAGTACACTAGAGCAGAGAGTACACTAGAGTAGAGAGTACCCTAGAGTAGAGAGTACCCTAGAGTAGAGAGTACCCTAGAGCAGAGAGTACCCTAGAGTAGAGAGTACCCTAGAGCAGAGAGTACCCTAGAGTAGAGAGTACACTAGAGCAGAGAGTACAATAGAGCAGAGAGTACACTAGAGCAGAGAGTACACTAGAGCAGAGAGTACCCTAGAGTAGAGAGTACCCTAGAGTAGAGAGTACCCTAGAGTAGAGAGTACACTAGAGCAGAGAGTACAATAGAGCAGAGAGTACACTAGAGCAGAGAGTACACTAGAGCAGAGAGTACCCTAGAGTAGAGAGTACCCTAGAGTAGAGAGTACACTAGAGCAGAGAGTACCCTAGAGTAGAGAGTACCCTAGAGTAGAGAGTACCCTAGAGTAGAGAGTACCCTAGAGTAGAGAGTACACTAGAGCAGAGAGTACACTAGAGCAGAGAGTACACTAGAGTAGAGAGTACCCTAGAGTAGAGAGTACCCTAGAGCAGAGAGTACCCTAGAGTAGAGAGTACACTAGAGCAGAGAGTACCCTAGAGCAGAGAGTACCCTAGAGTAGAGAGTACACTAGAGCAGAGAGTACCCTAGAGCAGAGAGTACACTAGAGTAGAGAGTACCCTAGAGTAGAGAGTACACTAGAGCAGAGAGTACCCTAGAGTAGAGAGTACCCTAGAGTAGAGAGTACCCTAGAGTAGAGAGTACCCTAGAGTAGAGAGTACCCTAGAGCAGAGAGTACCCTAGAGTAGAGAGTACACTAGAGCAGAGAGTACACTAGAGTAGAGAGTACCCTAGAGTAGAGAGTACCCTAGAGTAGAGAGTACCCTAGAGCAGAGAGTACCCTAGAGCAGAGAGTACCCTAGAGTAGAGAGTACCCTAGAGCAGAGAGTACCCTAGAGTAGAGAGTACACTAGAGCAGAGAGTACAATAGAGCAGAGAGTACACTAGAGCAGAGAGTACACTAGAGCAGAGAGTACCCTAGAGTAGAGAGTACCCTAGAGCAGAGAGTACACTAGAGCAGAGAGTACACTAGAGCAGAGAGTACACTAGAGTAGAGAGTACCCTAGAGTAGAGAGTACCCTAGAGTAGAGAGTACACTAGAGCAGAGAGTACACTAGAGCAGAGAGTACCCTAGAGTAGAGAGTACCCTAGAGTAGAGAGTACCCTAGAGTAGAGAGTACCCTAGAGTAGAGAGTACCCTAGAGCAGAGAGTACACTAGGGCAGAGAGTACACTAGAGCAGAGAGTACACTAGAGTAGAGAGTACCCTAGAGTAGAGAGTACCCTAGAGTAGAGAGTACCCTAGAGTAGAGAGTACCCTAGAGCAGAGAGTACCCTAGAGTAGAGAGTACACTAGAGCAGAGAGTACCCTTGAGTAGAGAGTACACTAGAGCAGAGAGTACCCTAGAGTAGAGAGTACCCTAGAGCAGAGAGTACCCTAGAGTAGAGAGTACCCTAGAGCAGAGAGTACCCTAGAGTAGAGAGTACCCTAGAGTAGAGAGTACCCTAGAGTAGAGAGTACCCTAGAGTAGAGAGTACCCTAGAGTAGAGAGTACCCTAGAGTAGAGAGTACCCTAGAGTAGAGAGTACACTAGAGCAGAGAGTACCCTAGAGTAGAGAGTACACTAGAGCAGAGAGTACCCTAGAGCAGAGAGTACACTAGAGCAGAGAGTACACTAGAGCAGAGAGTACACTAGAGTAGAGAGTACACTAGAGCAGAGAGTACACTAGAGTAGAGAGTACACTAGAGCAGAGAGTACACTAGAGTAGAGAGTACACTAGAGCAGAGAGTACCCTAGAGTAGAGAGTACACTAGAGCAGAGAGTACACTAGAGTAGAGAGTACACTAGAGCAGAGAGTACACTAGAGCAGAGAGTACCCTAGAGTAGAGAGTACACTAGAGCAGAGAGTACACTAGAGCAGAGAGTACACTAGAGCAGAGAGTACACTAGAGTAGAGAGTACACTACAGCAGAGAGTACACTAGAGCAGAGAGTACCCTAGAGCAGAGAGTACACTAGAGCAGAGAGTACACTAGAGCAGAGAGTACACTAGAGCAGAGAGTACACTAGAGCAGAGAGTACCCTAGAGCAGAGAGTACACTAGAGCAGAGAGTACCCTAGACTAGAGAGTACACTAGAGCAGAGAGTACACTAGAGCAGAGAGTACCCTAGAGTAGAGAGTACACTAGAGTAGAGAGTACACTAGAGCAGAGAGTACCCTAGACTAGAGAGTACACTAGAGCAGAGAGTACCCTAGAGCAGAGAGTACACTAGACTAGAGAGTACACTAGAGCAGAGAGTACACTAGAGCAGAGAGTACCCTAGACTAGAGAGTACCCTAGAGCAGAGAGTACCCTAGACTAGAGAGTACACTAGACTAGAGAGTACACTAGAGCAGAGAGTACACTAGACTAGAGAGTACACTAGACTAGAGAGTACACTAGAGCAGAGAGTACACTAGAGCAGAGAGAGAGTACCCTAGACTAGAGAGTACACTAGAGCAGAGAGAGAGTACCCTAGACTAGAGAGTACACTAGACTAGAGAGTACACTAGAGCAGAGTACACTAGAGCAGAGAGTACACTAGAGCAGAGAGTACCCTAGACTAGAGAGTACACTAGAGCAGAGAGTACACTAGAGTAGAGAGTACACTAGAGCAGAGAGTACCCTAGACTAGAGAGTACACTAGAGCAGAGAGTACACTAGAGGGACGCGCAAGGACAAAGCAGCACAGACAAACAAGACGATAACACCACCAATCGTCCTTCCATTCTTACACAACAACATTACAAGACCTTCCTCGTCGTGACCTTGATTAGCGGGTTTTTTTGACCCGTTATCATCTCTGGCACTCGATATCCCCCCCCCCCCCCCCCACAACCCCACCCCCTCACAGAAACCCCCCTACACAACCCCTCCACTCTATACCCCCCCCGAACCATACACAACCCCTCCACTCTATACCCCTCTCTAACCATACACAACCCCTCCACTCTATACCCCTCTCTAACCATACACAACCCCTCCACTCTATACCCCTCTCTAACCATACACAACCCCTCCACTCTATACCCCTCTCTAACCATACACAACCCCTCCACTCTATACCCCTCTCTAACCATACACAACCCCTCCACTCTATACCCCTCTCTAACCATACACAACCCCTCCACTCTATACCCCTCTCTAACCATACACAACCCCTCCACTCTATACCCCTCTCTAACCATACACAACCCCTCCACTCTATACCCCTCTCTAACCATACACAACCCCTCCACTCTATACCCCTCTCTAACCATACACAACCCCTCCACTCTATACCCCTCTCTAACCATACACAACCCCTCCACTCTATACCCCTCTCTAACCATACACAACCCCTCCACTCTATACCCCTCTCTAACCATACACAACCCCTCCACTCTATACCCCTCTCTAACCATACACAACCCCCACAGACTTCAATAATAATTTCCATTTCGGAAAATAAAGTTCGTTATTATACACTATGAAGGTCATCCTGTCAGTTGCGTGTCTGCTGAATGAGCGAAAAACTGCAGTTAGTAAATACTAAGTCAGTATTTGACTTATTCCTTGGGCTAGAGGATGGGTTGGTGTCCTCTTCGTCCCTGGGGCTCGGAGGTAGGACGGAGAGTTGCGTAATCGTTTATTTATCTTGTAATGTTGCTAATTACCTGAGTAATGAAGCTAATTAGTTTTATTACTTTTTGTCCACTGATGAGATAACATGTTTTTCATCCCACAACTCTCATGTGTGGGTGTAATGGCTCCTGTGTACGTAAATATCCTGTGTACGAATATCACCTACGTACACACGTGGACAAACGGGTACACAGCCCTCTACAAAATGAAAGCATTCCCAGATAAGCCCATACAGCAGAAACAACAGAACTGTAACCATCATAGATAACCATTACAGATAACCATCCTAGATAAGGCTGTATCAGTTGCAAATTGAAATGAATCTCGACTCTAATGATGGGAGACTTCAATCACGACCTGATAGACTGGGAAAAACAGGGAATTTCAAGGACACGCACACTATAGAGAGTTGAAATAATTGAGGTATCAGAAGTCTTAATATAACTGTGGACTCTCAATGCAAGTGAAGTAATGAAACAATTAGACTGTACTTGGTATTCACACTAAATGAATTGCAGTTAATTACTTTTGAGCTCCCTTTGGAATGAGCCAACCATTTGGGCTGGACGGTAGAGCGACGCTCTCGTTTCATGCAGGTCAGCGTTCAATCCCCGACCGTCCAAGTGGTTGGGCACCATTCCTTTACCCCGTCCCATCCCAAATCCTTATCCTGAACTCTTCCAAGTGCTATATGGCCGTAATAGCCTTGCGCATCTGATGATTCCCTTTCCTCCCTTTGGAATGAACTACCATTGTGTACCAATATTTTGAGTATATTGTGGAATTTGCCTGTTTGAAAACCAATTGATATAATGTGCTCCAGGGGACCTAATGGAAGGAAGCAAACTATCAGGAGAAAGCGCCACGCCAGCACGACTATATAACACTTGGAAAGGATAAGGATTAGGGATGGGACGGGGGGGAGGAATGGTGCCCAACCACTTGGAAGGTCGTGGGATTGAACGCCGACCTGCATGAAGCAAGACCGTTGCTCTACCGTCCAGGCCAAGTGGTTGGGTGGAACCTAATGGAGCTATGAGAAGGGAATTCTAAGTCTGAAATTGTCTACTTCTATACCCACTTGTGTAGGAAAGAGGGAGTGATATACACTATACTACACCATACACAGCTATTGTATTACTAGTAATAGTTATCTTGAGATGATTTCGGGGCTTAGCGTCCTTGCGGCCCGGTCCTCGACCAGACCTCCTTTTTGTTACACACCCCCAGGAAGCAGCCCGTACCATTTGTCTAACTCCCAGGTACCTATTTACTGCTGGGTAACAAGTTCATCAGGGCTATAGGAACATTTTGCCCAATTTGTCTCCGCCTCCACCGGGGATCGAACCCGGAACCTCAGGACTACGAATCCGAAGCGCTGTCCACTCAGCCGTCAGGTGCTTAGTAAGGTAATCAATGTATATGTATTGCAACTATTGCACAACGCAGTATGGGCGTGTGCCAACGACAAGGTTCTTCCCATTGGCTCACCATATTTATAACGGGCGCACCATGGGGCCTGACAGCTGAGTGGACAGCGCTTCATATTCGTAGTCCTGAGGTTCCGGGTTCGATCCCCAGTGGAGGCGGAAACAAATGGGCACAGTTTCTTTCACCCGTGATGCTCCTCTTCACCTAGCAGTAAATAGGTATCTGAGTTAGACAGCTGCTATTGGATGCTTCCTGGGGGATGTGTAACAAAAAGGAGGCCTGGTCGAGAACCGGGCCGCGGGGACACTAAGCCCCGAAATCATCTCAGGATAACCTCAAGAGATAACCATGCACGCAACGGACTCGCACGCCTGGGAATCGCACGCAATTTGTTATTATTTGAGTCACTATACAGAATTCCTTCAAACCAAGGAATGACAGCACAGAAGTCATACTCTTCTAATCACCAGTGTTTGCCAACCTTCAGAACTACTCGGTGTTCACCTTCCAAGATAGTGAGTTGTTTGTCAAACAGATAAGTACAGGAGTCGACAACTTCTAACTCCTGTTAACAGACTAACTTCATCTACGTCATAGGAAATTATATTTCCTGGAAGAGGACCCGCTAATCGGTTTATCACTAGTTCCCAATTACTTCTCTTTGAACGGAGGGTGAGCAGTTAAGGATTGGAGCCCAGTCAATCCTCCCTGGCCAAGGGAGGATTGACAAGACATTAGAAAGAATTTTAAAATTGTCAAGAGTTGTTAACAGATGGAATGCATTAGGCAGTGATGTGGTGGAGGCTGACTCCATACACAGTTTCAAATGTAGATACGATAGAGCCCAATAGGCTCAGGAACCTGTACACCAGTTAATTTTCAGTGTCAGAGTAGTTAACAAGTGGAATGCATTAGGCAGTGATGTGGTGGAGGCTGACTCCATACACAATTTCAAATGTAGATATGATAGAACCCAATAGGCTCATTATTGACAAACACAATTAGTTGTGTACACACATGCACGCCAATCACCGGATTCGCCACGAGATCTTGTGAAAGCACATTTGTAAATCATCTATGTATTTACTTTTCCTGAATGAAAATTTGAATTTATAGAAGTAAACATTGGCACGAAAAACATGTAAATAGCCATAGCATCATAACAACTAATATAAATCAAGACGGAGCCCAAGATGTTATAGATTCAGCCACTCTGAACAAGTTCCAAGTAGCACGGGCTACGGTGAGCCCGTAACTCACCTGGCACGGGAGAGGTGCTGTGTGTCCGAGCCCAAGAGCACGAGTCTGTAAGTACACTTCTGGAGTACACACCCCCTTCTACCCCCCCAAAACCCAGTATATCACCCCCACTACCGCGCCCCCAGCAGGAGTGGTGTGATATCATTACATCACCCCCCACACCCCCACGCCCCATGCTGGGGGCTCACGGCACCCCCATACTCCCACCAACACCCATTATAAACCCCCATAACAAACCCCCAATAATGAACCAGGTAATCGCCCGGTCTTTGCTTGAATTACCGAGCAGCGCATGTTACGAGCAGCGGTTCACAGCCATGTGGTATGTTATCTCACTATCGTCAGCGGTTCTCCATGTGGGCAACATTGTCTAGGCCTCCTAGCTGCCGATCACGGCAGCACTCGTTTCACCGAACGTACGCGTCACACTATCCACAAGAAGCGTCACACTTCAGGAAGAGCGTCACAGGTGACGGTGCGTGCGCGGAGACGTCGGGCACCAGACTGAGGCGCGCAGCCCCTGACCTTGAAGTGAGATGCCGGGTAGGGGGATAAGAGTCATTTCGTACACACAACCTCAAACTTTAAAACCTATCTAACCTTATCCAACCCTACCTAACCTAACCCACAGCAACCCAAACGAACCCAAGACACCCTAAGCTAAGCTAATACATGCTAACCAAACAATATATAAACATATACGGGTTTAAACAGAAAACGAGCTTAGTTAAATTGTTTTGTGTACGATCGGATCAGGCCCCCAGGCGGATATCACCGCCCTGCTCCACCTCCTGCTGTTCCAGCTGCTGCTGCTGCTGCTGGAATGGCTGGGGAGGAGGCTGTTGACCGAGGGAGCTGTTGCTGCTGCTGCTGCTGGAATGGCTGGGGAGGAGGCTGTTGACCGAGGGAGCTGTTGCTGCTGCTACTGAAGCGGGTTACTGCCCGCACGCAGCCTCGTGCCTCCAGCGTGTTGCACATAATGCATGGCAAAAAAACTGCAGCTGCACAATGCACTTTGCAAGCTGCCCGGGGCCACTAAATACACACGCAGGGCGCTCCTCACCTCACCCTCCCATTGTTGTAATAGATTCACCTACTCGGAACAAGTTCCAAGTAGCACGGGCTATGGTGAGCCCGTAACTTACCTGGTACAGGAGCTCCAATTCATTTTCTCTTCACAAATAGCCCCCCCCCCCCTCCCTGTCAACCGCATCCACCAATGAGATGGATCCTCATCGTTCCTAACGACCCCACCCCCCCCCCCCTCTCGTGGGGAGACTGAAGTAGTTCCTGTTTTAGAGTCAGCTACTCGGAACAAAAGTGTTATTTTGCACAATATTTCGTAATAAATAAAGCGCTATATAGTCGTAATGGCTTGGCGCTTTCCCCCCCAGGTAGTTCCCTTCCCTTCGTCAATTGTTGCCATAACCACCGTCACTCGCGGAGGCTGATTAGAGTACACAGTGCGAGGCACAGTGACACAGTCCACAGTTCTCACTGTTAACAAACGACATAAGAACTTTGGCTTGTGCCTCGGAGACGCTACGGGATCCAGTAAGTTCAGTAGAACTTCGGTTTTAACTCTTTTAACCCTGTCGTAGCTCAGTCGATTAAGGCAGCGTCTGGGATGCTCCCGGACGCAGGTTCGAATCCTCGTCACGGCCCTTGTGGATTTGTTCATTTGATGCATCACGTTAGTGTGATCTCTGTGTGTAAGAACTTTGTTTTATACCTCAGAGAGCATATTAGACTCCAATATACACACACATACACATGGGGGGCCTCGCGGCTGAGTGGAGAGCGCTCGGGAGTCGTAGTCCTCGGCTTGAGTTCACTTACCACCCGAGGCGGAAATACCTAGACATAGTTTCTTTCACCTGATGCCCTGTTCACCTAGCAGGAAGTAGGTACCGAGGAGTTAGACAGCTGCTACGGCCTGCTTCCTGGGGGGAAAGGGGGGGGGGGTGAATATGTAGTAGACATAATAGAGGAAAAAATAAGTCGATTAGAAAGGCGGGGTCCAAGAGCTAATAGCTCGATTCTGTAGACACAAATAGTAAATACACACACACACGCTAGGCAGTGATGTGGTGGAGGCTGACTCCATACACAGTTTCAAATGTAGATATGATAGAGCCCAGTAGGCTCAGGAACCTGTACACCAGTTGATTGACAGTTGAGAGGCGGGACCAAAGAGCCAGAGCTGAACCCCCGCAAGCACAACTAGGTGAGTACACACACACACACACACACACACACAGGGCGAGCAGGAAGTCATCAGCAACTCCTATAGCCGGCACAAGCCCAGGGACTTGCAATTACCAAAGTGTGTGACAAAAGCAATTTAACTTAATACTGAGTACTCCTCGCGGAGGTCTCAATTCCCGCCAAACACACGACCAAACTACGACGTTCCAACAACGTCAGAACAAGTTTAAACACCTATCAAGTTGTAACAACCTCAAGGCAACGTTTTAATACGTCATAAAACGGTCATACCAAGATGTAACAACTTTACTACAAGTTGTAACAAGCGGAAAATAGTTACAGTTACAGTTTGTGTTTGCAGAGGTTAAGGGAGCGAAGCAAGCACAGATTGCTTGATGAAATTAAGCCACCCAAGAGGTGGTACGGGCATGAATAACCCGTAAAAGCAATCACAGGTGCGCGCGGGGTCCTTGTTGCTCCAACAAGAACACCTGCAATGGAATGCTTGCACAAGACGAAGACATAGCGATGAAAAATGTTGCAGAATCACTCCACTAAGACTACAGCGACCTCTGTACCCGAGTGGCACTCAGTAGGGTGTAAAGTTACAGTGAACTCATTTATTATGATAGATGTCACTAACATTCAGTAGGTTAGCCAAGCAGTACTACTAATTATGGCAAGGTGATTTGCATAGATACACAATGACCTTGATGACGCAACAGTTGGGCAGAGGACGACCCACAGAGCAGTTTATCAAACATCAACAAGCAGGAACTAGTAAAAACACTCCAACCTCAATATACATATTCATATTCTCAAGTCAATCGACTTGAGAATGGTCCAGGACCGAAACGTCGTCGTCCCTTCACCTTCTAGTGTGTGTGGTCTGGTCAACATACTTCAGCCACGTTATTGTGACTCCTCGCCTGCATACATATTCATACATGCAGCCATGTATGGTAATAATACAGATACATGACAAACTTGACAAACTTGATATTGCTTAAGCGCGTTTGTAAATATGTATTAATTCAGGATTTCGGAGGGGATTAGACTGCCGATTTGTGGGTGAATCAATATCTTGAGGTTATCTTGAGATGATTCCGGGGCTTTTTAGTGTCCCCGCGGCCCGGTCCTCGACCAGGCCTCCACCCCCAGGAAGCAGCCCGTGACAGCTGACTAACACCCAGGTACCTATTTTACTGCTAGGTAACAGGGGCATAGGGTGAAAGAAACTCTGCCCGTTGTTTCTCGCCGGCGCCTGGGATCGAACCTAGGACCACAGGATCACAAGTCCAGCGTGCTGTCCGCTCGGTCGACCGGCTCCCCGAACTAATATATTAGTTCTTACCTACCAGTGTCTACTGGGGAGTGAGGTTTAGCTCTTGTGTCCCCGCCTACCAGCCTTGTGGTACCTGTTGTGTTATAATTTAACGTTGCTGATGTACAGATTTGTTGTCGAAACTGACTTTAAAATTTGTGGATGGCTTCTAGAACTTCAGTTTTAAGTGTATTCTAGTTATTGACTACCCGTATTGGGTAAAGGAAGGGAATTATTAGGGAAAGCGTCAAGCCATTACGACTATATAGCACTGGGAAGGGGTCAGGATAAGGATTTGGGATGGGACGGAGGAAAGGAATGATGAATAACCACTTGAACTGAAGGGGATTGAACGCCGACCTGCATGAAGCGAGACCGTCGCTCTATCGTCCAGCCCAAGTGGTTGGCATACTGGGTAAGAGTATTTTCTTATATTTTATTTATTTATTTTGTATATATACAAGAGTTCTTACATTCTTGTACAGCCACTAGCACACAGCGTTTCGGGCAGGTCATTAATCTTAATTTTCCCTGGAATACGACCCGCCAAATTGTTTAGCAACCAGGTACCCATCCACTGCTGGGTGAACAGAGGCGTACAGTTAAGGATTGGCGCCCAGTCAATCCCCCCGGCCAGGATACGAACCCAGACCAAATCACTCGCGAAGCACGGGTCGAGTGTCATGCCACTGCGCCAAACGGACTAGCATTTCCACCTGTGTCCTCTTGTCCCCTTTCTCTTAATCTGAAGAGGCTATCCTTATCTACTTTGTCTATTCCCCTTACACGAGGTGGTTATCTTGAGATGATTTCGGGGCTTTTTAGTGTCCCCGCGGCCCGGTCCTCGACCAGGCCTCCACCCCCAGGAAGCAGCCCGTGACAGCTGACTAACACCCAGGTACCTATTTTACTGCTAGGTAACAGGGGCATAGGGTGAAAGAAACTCTGCCCATTGTTTCTCGCCGGCGCCCGGGATCGAACCCAGAACCCCAGGATCACAAGTCCAGCGTGCTGTCCGCTCGGCCGACCGGCTCCCTAAATCGGCTCGGCTCTCCCTAGGTGTAAGCTGTCTACACAATAGCTGACAGACCAACAAGTCAATCTAAACAACATGTTTACCTCGCCTCTTGATTTTCATAAACAATAAACAATCAATACACCTAGGTGGGGGGGGGGGGTAGAGGGGAAGTGGGTGGGGGGGGGGGGTTGGTGGCTAAGGCGGAAGGGGGGGGGGGTAGAGGGGAAGTGGGTGGGGGTTATGGCTAAGGCGGGGGAAGGGGGGGGTAGAGGGGAGGTTGGAGGATTGATTAATAATGCATGATCGGCTTTGTGTGTATCAAGTGGTCGGCTGACTGAGCTGACAGCCCACTGAACAGCTGGCCTGTCACCAGCTGTCAGCGCTGACAGTTAAGATGTGTCAGCAGATATGACACATCTAAGTGTTTAGTGGCGGACTGCTAACATCCTGGGATTGATAGAAGAGTCCGTGAATGAAGGAGCAGCGAGTGAATGAAAGAACAGAGAGTGAATACCTGGTCAGGACGAAGCTACAGAACACGATTGGAACAGGTATAGTGATTCAGTAGTAACAACAGCAGCACATACTAAACAGCACATACTAAACTAGCAGTCTGTCGAACATCTTAAAGAGGAAACTAGATAGTTGTCTTCAAGGAGTGCCGGACCAACCGGGCTGTGGTGGGTATGTGGGCCTGCGGGCCGCTCCAAGCAACAGCCTGGTGGACCAAACTCTCACAAGTCGAGCCTGGCCTCGGGCCGGGCTTGGGGAGTAGAAGAACTCCCAGAACCCCATCCACGTACAGGTTCTCTATACTGCCTTATTGTTATCAACTAGCCATACAACTCCTGTAGGTTCTAGGAAAACCTAGAACCTACTAGGAACATTAGTTTCCTACTAGGCAAAGAAATTAGGCAATTTCCCCTGATTAGAGAAGCGTTGGTACTCGTTTAAAAACAAAATAGTGCCATTCGACCAATACCAGTTCAATGTAATTGTTTTTCACGCATTTTCTTACTAGTTTTTAATTGAAAACTGTTAAATTGGTCTCGACAATTTCCTCATATGGTCCATTTCATTCAGTTGTAAACTGAAGAGGATATGGCTGAGTTTCTGTTTCAAATTTCCTTTTAATGAAATATTATTTTACTGTTTTTCACTTTGAACAGTGTTTCGCTGCCTCCCTGATCAATTCCTCTTAGAATCTTTGACGTCGTTATCATGTCTGCTCTATTGCTTCTTTGTTCCATAGATATCAAGTCCAGTTCCTTCAGTCTTTCCTCATAGCTCAAGCCCCTTGGTCTTGTCCTCCCTTGGCCATATCTTTGAACGTTTTCTAGCTTCGTTTTGTGTTTCTTAAAGTAATGATACTATTCATTTATTATTGCCCAAACGTTAATGTTCATTCTCATTCCTTGTACATTATTGTTCATTCTCACTGGTTTTGTACTATTGTTCATGTACCATCAGCCTTAATAGTTCACAATTTCAATCGTACATTGTTATTAATTCCTCAATGTTCATCTCTGCGCTGGGTGTGGCGCTGTTCACTCCCTTCACTATTGAACAAGAGCGCCTCCTCTTTAATACTATCTGTTCTTAAGATGAAGAACTCTTTGTCATTCAACCTACCTCTTTAACTCCTCTGTTAAAATTGTGTCTAATTATCAAAGAAGCACATATTATACTCACTTGATATGGCGTCGAATTGAGGGCGGTGTAGGGTGCTTCAGGGCTCCACCCTAAACCCGAGGGCGGTGTAAGGTGTGGCAGAGTGCACCCTTTAATGTGTGTAGTGAGACATCTGTTGTTCCTATCAAGTCCAAGAAGCATGGCTTGCCTCAGTCACAGGTGCACGTATCAAATGCTGCGTTTTTAGACGGCTGCCTGACGCACTTACGCACCACGCACTGACGCATCCACGAACCACGCACGGTGTGGTTCTCTCGTGGCAAATAAGGCGTGTTGTACTCGACACCTACGCCTCGGAACACACCTCTTGTCCTCAGACTCCAGCAGCTCTATTAAGGCGAGAGGTAGGACTCATCTCCGGTACGCCCGGCAGGATGCTACGGGCCCCATGATAAGATGCTTGTATCTATGTAGATCTCGTCGACTGGCACCGTGCCACCGGATGCATGGCTCTATATCGGACCCCCTGTGACTCTACATACGTGGTATACTCTGGCTCTATGGGTCACCTGACCCTACTACTACATATGGCACTCTCTGGCTCTATGGTTCTTCTCTGGCCCTCCAAACTACATTTGGCACTCTTCGCTACAATGTTGTTCCTATCGAACAGGCCGGCACTGTTCCATATGATCGCAGTGAGCTCATGAACCCAGAGCCAAAACATCTGACGCACATCTGAGAAAAAGATCTGAGAAAACATCTGAGTGGAAGCGGTGGTGACCATTTCTAAATTCTTGAGCCACGACCTGAACTCTTAGATTCTAGAATGACTTACAAGAATTGTATTAACCATTGTTGTCGGGGACACGAAGCTTGTGCAATTGCTTATTGCAGTCTGCATAGGTCCACACCTTGCCCCTAGGATGCAAACCACAGCAGCTGCCTGACTCACAGACAACCTTTACCCCCCACACACTGTTGTTCTAAACTCACCCATTCGATCAAACAAAAGTTGGTTATACAAAGTCCAACAACAGCGTCATCTTAATGGGTCCGTCCTCCTTTCATGGAGACAATTCTAATCAATTTTGTGTTGTCTTCCACCCCTTTGATTCTCTTATAATCTTGGCAAGATAACTTAAGATATTTCTAATGCACCCCCCTAAACTTCCAGACACTGCCCCGAAAACTTAAGATATCGCTTCCAAAATGTCAACACCTACGTAAGATTATCAATAACAGAGGTGTTCCAGACCTTAAACTTTAAGACGCAGCTCAGCACCTTGAATAATCTTAGGCACTTGAATTTCTCTGTAAACTTACACATGAACGAAGATCTGGAAGCACTCCGAACACGCTTAACGTATACGAACACGAAATGCTCTTTAGAAACCAGAAAAATTAAACGCACACAAACTGTCGTCAATGAAAAGTGAAATGATCTCATTACATTCAAGAGATAAGCCAGAGGGAGCGAGGTAAACCAAGCGCCAGATTCACGAAGCAGTTACACAAGCACTTACGAACCTGTCCAGTTTTTCTCAATCTTTGGCGGCTTTGTTTACAATTATTAAACAGTTAATGAGCTCCGAAGCACCAGGAGGCTGTTTATAACAATAACAATAGTTGAACGGGAAGTTTTCATGCTTGTAAACTGTTTAATAAATGTAACCAAAGCCGTCAAAGATTGAGGAAAGATGTACACGTTCGTAAGTGCTTGCGTAACTGCTTCGTGAATCTGAGTCCAGATTCACTCCAGCACCCATTTCCACGCCCACTTTGGGTGGAGTCGAACAGGGGTTGGTGGCACCCATGTGGAATCCAAGGTTACCACAGCAACCTTCCACCTTGACAGGCGCCTCGTTCCTTTAAAGTTCGTGTTATCAGCCAATATTATAAATATATTGCAAATGAAAAAAGGGAACTGATCCTTGTGCTCTCAATTACAGCTCAGTAGCCTATATCCTCGGTTCTTGTACTGCCAGTCTGCCTCGGTCCATATTCCTTGTCCCAGTCTGTATCGGTCCACACTCTCTGTCCCAGTCTGTATCGGTCCACACTCTCTGTCCCAGTCTGTATCGGTCCACACTCTCTGTCCCAGTCTGTATCGGTCCACACTCTCTGTCCCAGTCTGTATCGGTCCACACTCTCTGTCCCAGTCTGTATCGGTCCACACTCTCTGTCCCAGTCTGTATCGGTCCATACTCCCTGTCCCAGTCACAATAGATCATATCCATTTCTCGTGTCAAGTATCTCCAAACGTAGGGGTCCCAGACGTAAGGGTCCCAGACGTAATCCCAGACGTAATCCCAGACGTTACCAATAGTGTGTGAATACACTCATTACAGATTCATTTATTGAGCAGGCAAAGCACCGCGGGGAGAATGACTCATAAGGTTACCCAAGATGGCCGCCAAAACAATGTAAACACAATGGCCAGCATGTTACAACTGGAGCTCCCTCCCCCCCTCTCCTTCCTCTGGCACTGTGCCAGCTTGTCAGGCGTGCCTCTGGTTACAACATCACTTCAGAACTGAGTGCCAGAAAGCTTACTATGTTAATATTCTGGCATATACGCACTTTGCGCAGCAAAAAAACGGATTCGATGTTATTTTGGAGCGACGGACCATGTATGGACGGAGGGTGATGGGGGCCCCCCTGGCAAGGAGGGCCTCCTGGCAAGAGGGCCTCCTGACCATACCTTGACAACTCATTCTTCACTACCTGCTGAGTTCCTGCATGGCTGTCTGCTTGCTTGCCTGTCTGTCTGCCTCTCTGCCTGCCTTCCTGTATTCACCTAGTTGTGCTTGCGGGGGTTGAGCTCTGCTCTTTCGGCCCGCCTCTCAACTGTCAATCAATTAACTATTACTAACTACTATTTTTTCCCCACACTCCCAGGAAGCAGCCCGTAACAGCTGTCTAACTCCCAGGTACCTATTTACTGCTAGGTAACAGTGGGCATCAGGGTGAAAGAAACTCTGCCCATTTGTCTCTGCCGGCGCCGGGAATCAAACCCGGGGCCATAGAATTACGTGTCCCGAGTGCTGTCCACTCAGTTACCAGACCCTGTTCCTGTTCCTGTCAACCCTATTCCTGGGTTCAAAAGGGTGTTGGTGCATGCATCCCTGACGAGAAACAATGGGCAGAGTTTCTTTCACCCTATGCCCCTGTTACCTAGCAGTAAATAGGTACCTGGGTGTTAGTCAGCTGTCACGGGCTGCTTCCTGGGGGTGGAGGCCTGGTCGAGGATCGGGCCGCGGGGACACTAAAGCCCCGAAATCATCTCAAGATAACCTCAAGATCTCAAGATAACTTCAAGATCTCAAGATAACCTGACCTGGGAGAGAGAGACGTCTATTGCCTTTCGATTCTGTAGCTTTTCGATATCTGTCTACCGTCTTGCAAAGTTTTCCTATCTGACGTCAGAAAATATGTGACGCAAAATTGCAATTCTCTATGGCGCTGCAACACAGAAAAGCCACCGATTGTTATTGCAATAAAGTGTTTAATATCTTACAGAATAAACAGAGTTCTTAAAAAGAAACTTTAAAAAACTGTTTATTCCATAAGATATCAAACACTTTAAAAATATTAAAAAAAGGTAGCTACTAGACTTTAAAATGATAATAGCTCTTGGGCTCCGACTCTAGGAGCTCTCAGCATCAGAGATGTTGTTGTTGTTGTTATAGATTCAGCTACTCGGAACAAGTTCCAAGTAGCACGGGCTATGGTGAGCCCGTAGTGGACTTACCTGCCACAGGAGCGGTGCTCGAATTGCGTGATTTTTCTTCATTAGGCCTATCCCTATGACGTCACTCACGTGAAACACCCAATCCCACAAAGACACAATTATGCTCTAGTACAATATATTAAATAATTGTTGCATTTAGAAACAATTTACGAACTCGAATTTTTAATTATTCCAAATTCACGTGGGAGGCTCACGAATTATAACCCTTCAGACTCCAAATTTTCCAGCTTCGAAGTGGCGTTATATATTTTCATTACACACACATTACCGTTGTCTTAGTTAAACGCTAGTAAAGCTGAGACCATCAACTTGAACGAAGAGTTTACTTGATCAGGTTGCGACAGAGGTACAAGTAATTATCAAAAGAAGGCACCAAACTGGGGAGGCTTTGTAACAACCATCTGTATTTCTGTACCTTTCATTCTCTATCTGTACTCACCTAGTTGTGCTTGCGGGGGTTGAGCTCTGGCTCTTTGGTCCCGCCTCTCAACCGTCAATCAACAGGTGTACAGATTCCTGAGCCTATTGGGCACTATCATATCTACACTTAAAACTGTGTATGGAGTCAGCCTCCACCACATCACCTCCTACACATCTGTGTGTGTATATGTGTGAATATGTATATATACTTGGTATTAAAGCATTGAACTTGAGCCTAACCTGACCAGCCTATGTCCGTCCCGTACACCAGACCATTCTCCCTGCAAATTTTTGCGAGGCTAGCCGCTAGCGTCTGGCTCCCAACTTATGGATAAACACAAACATACAGATAATTCCCTGTTATTGTATTATTATATAATATAATTATATAAGATTTCCTGTTCAGTTTTAGCCACAAAGTTCCTCTACTAAAATATATTAACCAGTTTTCAACATTTTCTAGAAAGTAGTAACAATTAATGACCATTTGGCGCAAACTTGTTATTGTCTTAGCGAGTATATTGGAGTGTATGATACGGAACCTTAACGTGTGTAGTGGTCATTGGGTAAAGCCTTATATCTCAAAACAACAGTCTGAGATATCAATAACCAGCCAAGCTCACTACTAGCAGTAATAGTAACAACTATTATTGTTGTTTAATAGTAACAACAAAAGAAATAATAAGTCAGATAAAAAAAAATTGGATCAGTCATCTTTCTAACTTGAGCATCAAAGAAAACGGAACAAAACTATAGAAAATTTGGCAGTAGTTGATAAGAGGACAAACTGAAGTAAGTTGAATCTACTATTTTATCTAATTTGCTGATACCACCACCACCCCTTCGTCTTCTCCAACACTAACCCTTAACTACACAGTAAACAATTACAAGAGCACCATTAAACAAAACGCACAATAAAAGACAAAGGCTTTTTAAATCTCATTTGATCATATTAGCTAATCAAATAGATCTTAGAACGCAATTTTTTTTATACTAATGTCGGGCACAGGAAGTTTGATATGGCTCATATGGGTCGCTTAAGAGCCGTCAACCCTGACTTTCCCAGGATGCAACCCACAACAGTCGCTTAGCTCCCACGAACCTATTTACTGCTTAGCTAATCAAATAGATCTTAGAACGCAATTCTTTTTATACTAATGTCGGGCACAGGAAGTTTGATATGGCTCATATGGGTCGCTTAAGAGCCGTCAACCCTGACCTTTCCCAGGATGCAACCCACAACAGTCGCTTAGCTCCCACGAACCTATTTACTGCTAGGTAAATAAAGACCTGCTTGTCTAAGGACCCACCATCCCTCTATTTCATTCACCTGGGGACTAAGAGACTCGAACCCCGTACCCCAAGTGTGTGAGGCCGAAGCCCCCAGTCTATTGTCCCCGAGGACTGTCTATGAGGGGGGCGGGTTGACCCCTGCCCATTGGGAACAAAGCCGTGAGGACTCAGAAGGTCGCCATCATTACTAAGAGATGAGTTATCTGAAGGCCAAGCCAGAATTACAGTGACGAACCCAATTTTGGCTGATGGGCGGTTCTGTGTCACATACACTATTACTTTCCTCATCCTACCTTTCCCATCTGTTCTCCAGGCTTCCCTTTCCCATCTCGCTGGGGTCAAGGGGAGCTGCGACGTCTCGCTGGGGTCAAGGGGAGCTGCGACGTCTCGCTGGGGTCAGGGGGAGCTGCGACGTCTCGCTGGGGTCAGGGGGAGCAGCGACGTCTCGCTGGGGTCAAGGGGGGCTGCTACGTCTCGTTGGGGTCAGGGGGAGCTGCGACGTCTCGCTGGGGTCAAGGGGAGCAGCGACGTCTCGCTGGGGTCAAGGGGAGCTGCGACGTCTCGCTGGGGTCAAGGGGAGCTGCGACGTCTCGCTGGGGTCAAGGGGAGCTGCGACGTCTCGCTGGGGTCAGGGGGGCTGCGACGTCTCGCTGGGGTCAAGGGGAGCTGCGACGTCTCGCTGGGGTCAGGGGGAGCTGCGACGTCTCGCTGTGGTCAAGGAGAGCTGCGACGTCTCGCTGGGGTCAAGGGGAGCTGCGACGTCTCGCTGGGGTCAGGGGGGCTGCGACGTCTCGCTGGGGTCAGGGGGCGCTGCCACACCCTCAGAGGGAATCTGAGCGTAGTTTAAGTGAGAGGACAGCAGACAGACAAAGTATATTCCGTCCTTATGAGACAGACCTAGTAGTACAAATTAGCCACAGAGCCTATCCCCCTCCGGTTTGACTTTCTGATGATGAGTCAAATCGAGAATATAAATCTAATCTAAAGCTTCAATCACTATTTCCTTGAGGCAGATGTATGAAGTCAATTATCCATTCACTATCCTCTCTCTCTCTCTCTCTCTCTCTCTCTCTCTCTCTCTCTCTCTCTCTCTCTCTCTCTCTCTCTCTCTCTCTCTCTCTCTCTCTCTCTCTCTCTCTCACTCATCTCCCGATGTTGTCTCCTTCCAGATCCTCCCTCAGTGGGCTGGGAGGCGGTCACCATGACAACGACGGGAGGGAGCGGCCTCCACTCTACAGGTGAGAGCGGCGCCTCTGATCGCCTCGTCTGGCTGTTGAAGTCTTGTGTGGTACTGTGTTCCATCACAGGCGGGGGGGGGGGGGCTGGAGGGCCAGAGGGGGGTACGTTCACACGCGCGCGCACACACACACACACACACACAGGCACACACACACACAGGCACACAGACACACACACACATATATATATATATATATATATATATATATATATATATATATATATATATATATATATATATATATATATATATGTCGTACCTAGTAGCCAGAACGCACTTCTCAGCCTACTATGCAAGGCCCGATTTGCCTAATAAGCCGAGGTTTTCATGAATTAATTGTTTTACGATTACCTAACCTACCTAACCTAACCTAACCTAACTTTTTCGGCTACCTAACCTAACCTAACCTATAAAGATAGGTTAGGTTAGGTTAGGTTGAGTCGGTTAGGTTCGGTCATATATCTACGTTAATTTTAACTCCAATAAAAAAAAATTGACCTCATACATAATGAAATGGGTAGCTTTATCATTTCATAAGAAAAAAAATAGAGAAAATATATTAATTCAGTAAAACTTGGCTTATTAGGCAAATCGGACCTTGCATAGTAGGCTGAGAAGTGCGTTCTGGCTACTAGGTACGACATATATATATATATATATATATATATATATATATATATATATATATATATATATATATATATATATATATATATATATATATATACTAAAAAGCCCCGAAATCATCTCAAGATAACCTCAATATGCCCTAAAGAAATAACAATAACCAATAATTGGGTTTCTAAATGCTTATATATATATATATATATATATATATATATATATATATATATATATATATATATATATATATATATATATATATATATATATAAGCATTTAGAAATCCAATTATTGGTTATTGTTATTTCTTTAGGGCATATTGAGGTTATCTTGAGATGATTTCGGGGCTTTTTAGTGTCCCCGCGGCCCGGTCCTCGACCAGGCCTCCACCCCCAGGAAGCAGCCCGTGACAGCTGACTAACACCCAGGTACCTATTTTACTGCTAGGTAACAAGGGATCGAACCCAGGACCACAGGATCACAAGTCCAGCGTGCTGTCCGCTCGGCCGACCGGCTCCCTACCCAGGGCAGACTTTATTGTGTGAGCATCTTAGTAATTACAACTGTGGAAATGTGAACCTTCTAAGCTCCTTGCAAGTAAACGAGTTCATTACTGATTCAGCTTTTATTACCAGTAAAATTAAACGCCTGTGATTTCGAGAATGCAAACGAGTCTTTTTACTGATTAAATTATACCAAAATGAACTGAACATTCGCGGCGATTTCTTGTAAGCAAATGAGCGAGCACCGAGATCTGCAGCTCCACTGCCTGGTGATTAGTCTACCAGCCGCACCACTAACAACCTTCCACCCTGACAACCACCCTCCACCCAGCAACCCTCCCAATAAACATTCACACTTCAAATTCAACATTAATAACAATTCCAATCTTCACTATACCCTGGAAACACAAGCCGTAACTAATCTTTATTTTCAGCTTGTTACAACTTGTAATAAAGTTGTTACATCTTGGCCTTACGTGTTTATGACGTATTAGAACGTTGTTACAATTTGCTATATTGGTTGTTATAACTGGTTAGGAAGTGTTAAAACTTGTTCGAACGTTGTACCAACGTCGTAATTTCGGAGTGTTTGGCAGGTACCTCGTTAAATTCCGCAAAGTGGTTGACAAAAAAGACCCTTAACAACCTATCAGGTATTTAACATTCTATATAAGAATCTTCACAAACTTCAGCAACCTATTGAGAGCAACAACATTTTCTTGGAACGAGAGGTGAAAATACCTTATCCGCCAATTACACAGAGGTCAACGGCTGTTAGTCATTCTGGAAGTTAAGGAGAAACTCCTTTATCAGAGGATTTTTCTCTCTAGTTGATAACAAAGTTGGATCGAAAAGTTCGAAATTCAGGTCATCCCCATTTTTGACTTTGTATCTCGAGAACTATGGGTTACTCGACTTGAGAATGGTCCAGGACGGACCGAAACGTCGTCGCTTGATAATGGTCCAGTACGGACCGAAACGTGTTGTGTCCATGTTCAGACATGGGAGTTGATATCAACTGTTCTGACATCCTATTGTGACCCACCGTTTGCACTCTCGTATAAAAAAAATAGAACCCCAAAAATTGTTGACAGAATATACTCTAGTTGATAATTTTTGTAATACACCATTTATCGCTGATTCTCTTCTCTGTATATCTAACACAGACGTGCGCGCTGGCAGACAGGAGCCCATGAATCACAGTGATTCAGGAGTCAGGAGTCATTACATTAGAAGACCGGTGGCTGGAAAGCCAGGGTCCAACAGCTGTAGCTGGACCCTACAAGGACAAATAGGTGAGTACAATCCCACCAAACACACACCGAAACTACGACGTTGGTACAACGTTCGAACAAGTTTTAACACCTCCTAACCAGTTATAACAACCAATATAGCAAGTTGTAACAACGTTCTAATACGTTAAGCCAAGATGTAACAACTTTATTACAAGTTGTAACAAGCGGAAAATAGAGACAGTTTCGGTTTGTGTTTCCAGGGAATCAGGGAGGGTTAACCTTGTGATATTTAAACCAAAAATTTAAGGTTTTAGTACAGTCATTCGACAAACAATAATGGCTTTCTGGGCACCCCCCCCCCCCCCGCACCGTATCCCACCCATGACCTAAATGCTCTTTAATGAGTCATTTTAACTATGGGGCTGACTAAGATAGCCTCCCAGGGGGGGGGGAAATATTAATTTGGTTGAATTTTCGTTATCGTGAAATATTCTTCGAAGTCTGCGGCTCGTATAACTTAATGAGAATTGTATTCGCTCTCACGAGAAAATGGTGAGCGGGCATATAATGGAGGTCTTTCTCACCTGTCCTTGGTGATCAAGAGCGTGGCTAGGCTGTGCACGCTATCTATCCCTCACTCGCGGGTGTACTCTTATCTATCCCTCACTCGCGGGTGTACTCTTATCTATCCCTCACTCGCGGGTGTACTCTTATCTATCCCTCACTCGCGGGTGTACTCTTATCTATCCCTCCGGTGTTCCCTCCCTTGCCTATCCACCGTCCACCGTGACACTGCCCTGTCCTCTATCTTTGCTTAACCTTAACTTATTGATAGTTTGAGCCGAGGCAAGGCGTCCAATGGCTCCAAGTTCCTGTTGAATTCTCTCTCTCTCTCTCTCTCTCTCTCTCTCTCTCTCTCTCTCTCTCTCTCTCTCTCTCTCTCTCTCTCTCTCTCTCTCTCTCTCTCTCTCTCTCTCTCTCTGAACTTCTCCCCAATTTCCACAGCCCCACAAATTCTCCCCCAGCCCCTTCTCCATTGATCCCCAGCTCAGCTATCCTCTATGAGCTCTTATGAGCTCAATATCACAGAGGCTGGAGGCTGCACATGACCCGTTCAAGCCAGCCAACTCTCCATAATTACCTCCTGCGCTAAGGACGCGCTCTTCTCTTCCAAGGGCTCCCAGAAAATGTTGATATACATGTATATATAATTATATATCCGAACTCTAATCTCCTACGATCCCAGTGAACCCAATGTTATTACCTACGGTATTGTGGATTGTATTCTATGTGACAGGGAGGAGGTGAAATGTCTCCTGGTACCTGTTACCTAGCAGTAAAATAGGTACCTGGGTGTTAGTCAGCTGCCACGGGCTGCTTCCTGGGGGTGGAGGCCTGGTCGAGGACCGGGCCGCGGGGACACTAAAGCCCCGAAATCATCTCAAGATAACCTCAAGATAACCTTAATGGTGTTCCAGGAAGGGTTTAGAGTCCCAGTTGGGTACAATATGCACGACTTATGCACGTCAACGAAGCACCAGAACAAGTACGACGCGGGAGAAACCGGGAAATTGGACCATTGTGCCACGGTGATAAGACTGGGAGCGAAGGGTACGAGATAACAGGAAAATATTTATAACTTTCACTTTGTTCCAAAGAAACAGGAACAAAGTCAAAGAAATCTAGAAGGGGTAACAGAAATAGAGAAGTTACTTTTACCAACAGAACGTAGATGATGATGGTGGTGATGATGGTGATGATAATGATGAGTCATTATCATCACCATCATCATTAATGATGACTCATTAATGAGGTGGTGAGGTGGGTGTTAGCTTTAGAGGGAGATGGAGGCGTGGGTGGTTAAGGGGGATAGAGATAGGTGGATTGGTTGAGGGTGTGGTGGATAGCAGCTGCTGGAGGAAGATGGAGAAAGGAATGATGGAGAGTGAAGATGAGAAAGGGGGGAATGTTGACCAGACCACACACTAGAAGGTAAAGGGACAACAACGTTTCGGTCCGTCCTGGACCATTCTCAAGTCGATTGTGAGAATGACTTGAGAATGACTCTGGTTAACATACTTTAGCCACGTTATTGTGGCTGCGGGGGAAATGTACAACTGCAAACAAAATCTTTAACACATATCTCTTTCCAGTGATTCATTCACAAAACAACACGCTCACGGGAATGGATTGAGATTGACTACATACTTAGTGATGATATCTACTCCTCTATCCATGGTTAGGATTCATTACATTTGGATATGTTAATACGGTGTATTATTCATGATGTGAAACATGGAATTCTGAAACTATTTCAGTGTACCCGAGAATTCCTTTTACAGAAAACCAAATTTATCAAATAAAACGCTTTCAGCAAATAGCTTTAATATTTTAAATTGATTTATAATACAGATCTGTTTAGGATAAAGGCTAACTTGCCAGTTCATAGTGACACATGTATAGTAAGGAAGAGTACAGTGACACATGTATAGTGAGGAAGAGTACAGTGACGCATGTATAGTGAGGAAGAGTACAGTGACACATGTATAGTGAGGAAGAGTACAGTGACACATGTATAGTGAGGAAGAGCACAGTGACGCATGTATAGTGAGGAAGAGTACAGTGACACATGTATAGTGAGGAAGAGCACAGTGACACATGTATAGTGAGGAAGAGTACAGTGACACATGTATAGTGAGGAAGAGCACAGTGACGCATGTATAGTGAGGAAGAGTACAGTGACACATGTATAGTGAGGAAGAGTACAGTGACACATGTATAGTGAGGAAGAGCACAGTGACACATGTATAGTGAGGAAGAGTACAGTGACACATGTATAGTGAGGAAGAGTACAGTGACGCATGTATAGTGAGGAAGAGTACAGTGACACATGTATAGTGAGGAAGAGTACAGTGACACATGTATAGTGAGGAAGAGTACAGTGACACATGTATAGTGAGGAAGAGTACAGTGACGCATGTATAGTGAGGAAGAGTACAGTGACACATGCACAGTGAGGAAGAGTACAGTGACACATGCACAGTGAGGAAGAGTACAGTGACACATGCACAGTGAGGAAGAGTACAGTGACACATACACAGTAAGGAACAGTACAGTGACACATGCACAGTGAGGAAGAGTACAGTGACACATACACAGTAAGGAACAGTACAGTGACACACACACACAGTGAGGAAAAGTACAGTGACACATGCACAGTGAGGAACAGTACAGTGACACATGCACAGTGAGGAAGAGTACAGTGACACATGCACAGTGAGGATCAGTACAGTGACCCATGCACAGTGAGGAACAGTACAGCGACACATGCACAGTGAGGAACAGTACAGTGACACATGCACAGTGAGGAAGAGTACAGTGACACATACACAGTGAGGAACAGTACAATGACCCATGCACAGTAAGGAACAGTACAGTGACCCATGCACAGTGAGGAACAGTACAGTGACACTGTACTCACTGTGTATGTGTCACAGTACAGTGACACATGCACAGTAAGGAACAGTACAGTGACCCATGCACAGTAAGGAACAGTACAGTGACACTGTACTCACTGTGTATGTGTCACAGTACAGTGACACACAGTACAGTGACCCATGCACAGTGAGGAACACTTAACGAGCACGTCTGAACCATGACCAATTAAAGACCTTAAGAAATTACTCCCAGCCCAAAAATAGCTCTCGTGACCTGATTAATATTTAAAGCTGAGCAATAGACGACCTGATTAACCCTTCGGCTGCTCAATGGAAATCTTGCTCATTGTTTCGGCTTCAAATTTTGCAAAGCCTATGCAATTACAATCGTATATAACGAAGGGAAGGTCTTCTCTGAATACTCTTTATTTTCTTTTCCGAGGCTATGGGTCCCTACATTTGCACCAGAGGTGGTACCCTCACAACTTTAAGATTATATATATATATATATATATATATATATATATATATATATATATATATATATATATATATATATATATATATATATATATATATATAACTGAAAACTCACACCCCAGAAGTGACTCGAACCCATACTCCCAGGAGCAACGCAACTGGTATGTACAAGACGCCTTAATCCACTTGACCATCACGACCGGACAAAATGAGGTGATAGCCGAGGCTATTTGAACCACCCCACCGCCGGCACTCGGATAGTAATCTTGGGCATAGCCCAAGTGCCGGCGGTGGGGTGGTTCAAATAGCCTCGGCTATCACCTCATTTTGTCCGGTCGTGATGGTCAAGTGGATTAAGGCGTCTTGTACATACCAGTTGCGTTGCTCCTGGGAGTATGGGTTCGAGTCACTTCTGGGGTGTGAGTTTTCAGTTGCATATTGTCCTGGGGACCATTCAGGCTTGTTCGCATATATATATATATATATATATATATATATATATATATATATATATATATATATATATATATATATATATATACTATATATATATATATATATATATATATATATATATATATATATATATATATATATATATATATATATATATGATGAAACGTGTAAATCTGATGTCGATACAAAAATTGGGAGTGAAATATATTCAGACGAAACAACAGAACAGCAACAATACGCGTAATAAAGAAATGAAATGAAAATACGACCTTGATAGGCTTTCAAAATGAATGAAAGATTGGCAGATGCAATATAATGCTTCATCTATAATGGCAGATGCAATATAATACTTCATCTATAATGACAGATGCAATATAATGCTGCTAAGTGTAGGACCCTGAGCTTGGGCAATAATAAGATATATCAGATATCAGCTGGACGACGTTGAAATTGCGAAATCAGAATGCTGAAAAAATATGATAGTCTTGGTAAATAAAGATCTTAAGACCAAAAATAAATGCGTAATATACGGAATAAAGCAAATAGGATACTAGGATTAATTTCAAATATATGGAATACGGCAATAGTATACTAGGATTAATTTTAAATATATGGAATACGGCAATAGGATACTAGGATTAATTTCAAATATATGGAATACAGCAATAGGATACTAGGATTAATTTCAAATATACGGAATACAGCAATAGGATACTAGGATTAATTTCAAATATACGGAATACAGCAATAGGATACTAGGATTAATTTCAAATATATGGAATACAGCAATAGGATACTAGGATTAATTTCAAATATATGGAATACGGCAATAGGATACTACGATTAATTTCAAATATACGGAATACAGCAATTGGATACTAGGATTAATTTCAAATATACGGAATACAGCAATAGGATACTAGGATTAATTTCAAATATATGGAATACGGCAATAGGATACTAGGATTAATTTCAAATATACGGAATACAGCAATAGGATACTAGGATTAATTTCAAGAAGCGTTAGCAATAAGAAGCGTTAATGCAAGTAGCAATACGTCTAATATTCAGCTTTATCTTGCCCTAAATAGGCCTCGTATAGATTGTGCAATTTAGTTTTGTATTTCGTACTTTTGAATGGACATTAATTCAATTGAACGCTTAACGAGCAGATTAACAATGTTAATCACACACATTAGAAACTGAACATAAAATCAATGAATTTATTATATTAGATTAAATAGCATTAATTACAGTTTAAAAAAAACGACAAGTAATGTGTGATAAGATTATAGATAAATGGATGAAAGGGAATAACAAAGATATAAAGTATTAAATATACCACAAAATAAAACACGAAACTATAAATATAAGTTGACTAAATTCTTGAAAGACTTGGGTAAATACTGGTTTGGAAATAGGATTGTTAATTTATCGAACAAATTACCCTGTAACATAATAGATGTGTATAAGACTATACTAATGAAAGTAACTATAGAAGGCCAATTACCCCTAACGAGGCAGCTATTTATATCCACCCAAACTTATGCATACTCATGTCTAACGTACACCTCAATACGCAGATCTTCATCTGTTTCTTCAATTGTGTTAGAATCGTGTTACATTTATAGGATAGTTTTGTTTCTAATAGTTCAATTACTAACACTACCTATCTTTACACGGTCATCAGGACGAATGAAGTGGTTTTCTCCCCCACGCTTCCACTCTCAGAGAGAGAGCCACGTGATTGCAAAGTGTTGGAAGATCGGGAGTGTGTGAGGTCAGTGTTAATGGAAATCCATCTTATACAACATCTTATTCGACTCCAGATTTTGTGAAACAATCATGAAGTCTTGTACGAGTCTTTTTCCAACAATCGCAAACAAAAAATCCCGTGGTCTTAGACCTCTATCACTAAGCTATTCACAACGAGATAGATCTCGTACGCCGCAATACTCCTAATCACTATGACATACAGTCAAGATAATGCACTACCAGACACCCAATTAAACCCATAATCGAACCTAACATTAATATCGAAATTACATTAAATTTTCAGGGTACAACTAGTCCCATTGTGGAGTTAAATCCTTCCCGACACACACACACAGGTCGCGAGGGAGCTTTTCTAAACCCACGAACGAACTCTTTCCGCAAAAGCCGATTATTCAGACAGGACTTGGATGGGAAATATATAAATGAACTTTTACAAGTCTTATTTTATATACCTGAATAACAACTTTTTTTTCGCCAACCACTCTATAATATGTTTTATTTTTGCACGGTAATTTATATACGGAATTTGTCGGTTTTCAATATATTTTGTAAGCGGAGATTTGAATTCAATAGGTTGGCAGCCTATTGAATTAAAGTACACAGCCTTTTCCATGTCCATATCATATAAAACTTTGTTCCCAGTAATTTAATAATAAGTTTTCAAGATGAACAGCATTTATGATTATCGCTGCAATCAATTTCCCTACATTTGATATTAGGTTGCTTGGGCAAGGAACCTAATATCAATACTATTGCCTGTGATCTACCTCCTTTAACAAAACAAAAGCCACATTCGCAACCTTCTACAATTCTGGAACTGTGCCTAACTCTCATAGTTTATTGAATATGCTTCACTAAAGATGTCTTAAACTTTTCTTGCCATTCTTTTAAGATACTGGAAACATACTCTGTTGATGCCCCGGGGTTAGGAGGTTATTAGGTTTCTTTACTGATTTTTCTAATAATTATTAGTTTGCCTCTTGGTTTCACTCCATTATAAATTTGTTGAACTTTTGTAAAATTGTCGGGGTCTTCTTCAGGAAAGATGATCAAATACCCGTGTAGAATACCTCTCTTCACTCTGTTAGATAACTTGTATCTGCATTCAGTAATCCAGTTATCTCTACCATTGTTTTATACATCTATAAGAACCCATTGGGATTTGGCTTTCCTTAATTTGTCATCTACACTTGACAATTCCAGTTTACTTTTCTTATATTTTTGTTTAAATTTCTTGATAGATTTATACAAGCCTTTTTATATAAATATAACTATGGGGGTATTCAGTGTTGCCCAGATCAGTCTTCCCTCATCCTTCATTCCCTCTCCTCCTCCAATATTACTAATAACACAATAAAATCTAATGTCAATATGTCTTTACAATTAATAACATACAAAGAATAGAATAGTTCCCCCTTTCGAATCTGATATTTTTTTTCCGTCAGTGGGGGAGGAAATTAGGCTGATTTAAAGTTGGGTTTTACGGTAATATGAGATTGAATAGCAGGAAATTTCTGTTAAAATTCCTGAGACGGTGAATACTTCTGTAAGATTTTTTTTAAATTATTGTTTTTAAAATATTTATCAGAGTAGCTGGCAGATAGTGACAAAATCATCATGGAGTTATTATGAGATCGTGGCATTTACCTCTTGAATTCTGGGGACTCTGACCAGCCTATGTCTCTCCCGAACTCCAGACCATTTCCCCTGCTGAGTGAGACTAGCCCAAAACCTCTGACCTGCAACTTTGGACGTACGAACAGAGACAGACACTCACTTTTAAAGATATAGATCGTCAATAATCTTTATTCGCTTATATGTATCTTATTTTTATTGAGATTTTAGAAATCATATTCACCCGTTCAGATCATTATTGTCTGATCTAACTGATTTTATAGGTTTCTAGAGTCGTGTCACGTTACACTTGCGGTGGGTGAACGGTACACTTGTGCTGGTGAACGGTACACTTATGGTGGGTGAACGGTACACTTGTGGTGGGTGAACGGTACACTTGTGGTGGGTGAACGGTACACTTATGGTGGTGAACGGTACACTTGTGGTGGTGAACGGTACACTTGTGGTGGTGAACGGTACACTTATGGTGGGTGAACGGTACACTTGTGGTGGGTGAACGGTACACTTGTGGTGGGTGAACGGTACACTTATGGTGGTGAACGGTACACTTGTGGTGGTGAACGGTACACTTGTGGTGGGTGAACGGTACACTTGTGGTGGTGAACGGTACACTTGTGGTGGGTGAACGGTACACTTGTGGTGGGTGAACGGTACACTTGTGGTGGTGAACGGTACACTTGTGGTGGGTGAACGGTACACTTGTGGTGGTGAACGGTACACTTGTGGTGGTGAACGGTACACTTGTGGTGGTGAACGGTACACTTGTGGTGGTGAACGGTACACTTGTGGTGGGTGAACGGTACACTTGTGGTGGTGAACGGTACACTTGTGATGGGTGAACGGTACACTTGTGGTGGTGAACGGTACACTTGTGGTGGTGAACGGTACACTTGTGGTGGTGAACGGTACACTTGTGGTGGGTGAACGTTACACTTGTGGTGGTGAACGGTACACTTGTGGTGGTGAACGGTACACTTGTGGTGGTGAACGGTACACTTTTGGTGGTGAACGGTACACTTGTGGTGGGTGAACGGTACACTTGTGGTGGTGAACGGTACACTTGTGGTGGGTGAACGGTACACTTGTGGTGGTGAACGGTACACTTGTGGTGGTGAACGGTACACTTGTGGTGGGTGAAAGGTACACTTGTGGTGGTGAACGGTACACTTGTGGTGGTGAACGGTACACTTGTGGTGGTGAACGGTACACTTGTGGTGGTGAACGGTACACTTGTGGTGGTGAACGGTACACTTGTGGTGGGTGAACGGTACACTTGTAGTGGTGAACGGTACACTTGTGGTGGTGAACGGTACACTTGTGGTGGGTGAACGGTACACTTGTGGTGGTGAACTATACACTTGTGGTGGGTGAACGGTACACTTGTGGTGGGTGAACGGTACACTTGTGGTGGTGAACGGTACACTTGTGGTGGTGAACGGTACACTTGTGGTGGGTAAACGGTACACTTGTGGTGGGTGAACGGTACACTTGTGGTGGTGAACGGTACACTTGTGGTGGTGAACGGTACACTTGTGGTGGGTGAATGGTACACTTGTGGTGGTGAACGGTACACTTGTGGTGGTGAACGGTACATTTGTGGTGGGTGAACGGTACACTTGTGGTGGTGAACGGTACATTTGTGGTGGTGAACGGTACACTTGTGGTGGGTGAATGGTACACTTGTGGTGGTGAACGGTACACTTGTGGTGGTGAACGGTACACTTGTGGTGGGTGAACGGTACACTTGTGGTGGTGAACGGTACACTTGTGGTGGGTAAACGGTACACTTGTGGTGGTGAACGGTACACTTGTGGTGGTGAACGGTACACTTATGGTGGGTGAACGGTACACTTGTGGTGGTGAACGGTACACTTGTGGTGGGTGAACGGTACACTTATGGTGGGTGAACGGTACACTTGTGGTGGGTGAACGGGACACTTGTGGGTGAACGGTACACTTGTGGTGGGTGAACGGTACACTTGTGGTGGTGAACGGTACACTTATGGTGAGTGAACGGTACACTTATGGTGGGTGAACGGTACACTTATGGTGGGTGAACGGGACACTTGTGGGTGAACGGTACACTTGTGGTGGGTGAACGGTACACTTGTGGTGGTGAACGGTACACTTGTGGTGGTGAACGGTACACTTATGGTGGGTGAACGGTACACTTGTGGTGGGTGAACGGGACACTTGTGGTGGTGAACGGTACACTTGTGGTGGTGAACGGTACACTTGTGGTGGTGAACGGTACACTTATGGTGAGTGAACGGTACACTTATGGTGAGTGAACGGTACACTTATGGTGGGTGAACGGTACACTTATGGTGGGTGAACGGTACACTTATGGTGGGTGAACGGTACACTTATGGTGTGTGAACGGTACACTTGTGGTGGTGAACGGTACACTTATGGTGGGTGAACGGTACACTTATGGTGGGTGAACGGTACACTTATGGTGGGTGAACGGTACACTTATGGTGTGTGAACGGTACACTTGTGGTGGTGAACGGTACACTTATGGTGGGTGAACGGTACACTTATGGTGGGTGAACGGTACACTTATGGTGGGTGAACGGTACACTTATGGTGAGTGAACGGTACACTTGTGGGGGTGAACGGTACACTTGTGGTGGGTGAACGGTACACTTATGGTGGGTGAACGGTACACTTGTGGTGGGTGAACGGTACACTTATGGTGGGTGAACGGTACACCACACACACCTGTATCTATATACTCACCCTGAATATATCTAGCATTAGTATTTACTATATAACAAACACAGATTATCATAAAAAATTAAAGTCGAGAAAATTCTTGAATGATAGTGACTCGAAACTCTTCTGTGATTTCCCTTCATGTTTGGACTTAAAAACCTCCCTAATACCCTTCGTCCTCTCGATATAAAACTTTCCTTTCAACACACTAACACACTTCGTAATAATCTGTTCTACACTGCTTCTTGCGCTTTCAATAATACTGGTGTTTAATTGATTTCCTGATCGTTATGTCCTCTCCAATACTTCGGTGAAACTACTCTTAATGCCAGACATAAAGAATATAAGATAAATGTTAAGTTTGTAGATACGAACAAGATCGTCTTTAAGTCTTCCAAAATAATTTGTTTTGCCTCTACTCTTTACAGTCTTGGGGAACCGGTTGTCATCCACAAGGAGCCTAACGTGACCCTTAAGTCATGATGTTGCTGCTGTTCAATCTTGACTTTCTTGGTACATTGTTTAATGCTCTAAACTTCTTAACAAACCTGATTGGACTTTAGCTGTATATATATTGACTCTTGGGTATATCACCCTTCTTCTTGCTTGCTGTCTCTTTGATCTCTATTTCAGCTCTTTCTGTTCGCCTTTAGGCCTTCTGAACTTTTCTTTATTCGTATTAACGTTTATGGTACATGTCTGACCTTCTCGCCTTTCCCCTCACAATCTCACCTTATATGTCGACTTCCCACACCACTGGGAGATTGGTGAACCCCGACAGAGACAGTGCATCTTCTGCCAAACAATCACAGAAAAGCCACTACTTCACTATCTCCTGGAATGTGCAGCAACCAACGACCTTAGAAGAGCTTCAAGAGTCCCTGCATATTGCAGTAACCACCCTGAAGCCATCAACATTGCCACTCTT
Source organism: Procambarus clarkii (assembly GCF_040958095.1). Taxonomy (NCBI): domain Eukaryota; kingdom Metazoa; phylum Arthropoda; class Malacostraca; order Decapoda; family Cambaridae; genus Procambarus; species Procambarus clarkii. The sequence goes on from NC_091204.1 coordinate 14,242,171, forward strand.
CTGGTCAAAAAAGGTGTCCAGCAGCTGGAGACCCTCATAAATACTGTCAAGCAATATCCTTCCCCACAATAGCAGCCTGAGGATTAAATGCGACCTCAGCACACTGTATATATTAATTTACAAAACAAAATCCACACTTACGGGGCTATTCATGCCCATGCCACCTCTTGGGTGGCTTAATCTTCATCAATCAATCACCACTCTTATTTTACACGACATGTCAATGGTCTTGGACGGACTGAAACGTCGTCACTTCCGTTATTTTCAGACGTGTGGATTGAGCGTCTAATCTATCTTGTATTCAGCTACGGTATGATGACTTATTCTCTCTAGATTCCCGTCAAGCGGCCAAATAAGAAGCGAAGATGCCTAGACGTCTCACGCCAACATCCTCAGAAGCCTCTAATGACGTCGTGTAAACTTTATACGAAATTGCCATTAAAAATAATAAAACTTGGGGTGGAATGTAAGGGAACGTCTGCAGGCGATGAGTCACAAAAACGTGGCTGAAGTAGGTTGACCAGACCACACACTAGAAGGTGAAGGGACGACGACGTTTTGGTCCGTCCTGGACCATTCTCAAGTCAATTGTGAGAATGGTCCAGGACGGACCGAAACGTCGTCATCCCTTCACTTTCTAGTGTGTGGTCTGGTCAACAAGGAAACGTCTCGTTAAAGGAGATGATTCTATCGTAACTGGCCGGTGGGATTACCTAGTATGGCTAACTATCGCGATGAACTGTCCTCCTCTACACAAGCTACACACATAGACAAGTAGAAATATAAATGAATTATCGCTAGTGATGAGAGAGAACTGGCCATATGTATTCCATATGGACACTTATCCCTCGGAAATTCAGTACATATTCTAGGTACACACATTATACACACAACATTCCTCTCCAATACGGTTCTGGCACTTCGAGTCTCTCCTTAATACATAATTAGCTGATTTCTGAAACCTCAGAACTATACAAATTTTGTTATCTTTATTTAAATTAGTTTATCACTGAATTGCGAGCACTGTTCTAGTACCTGGCTTCACCCACAGTCTGTTCTTTAAGATTCGCTATCTGAAACAGAAAGTACCAAGTAGCACGGGCTATGGTGAGCCCGTAATTGGAATTATAATACCAAAAAGGGGATCGAAGACTTACCTGACGAAGGGTCGCGGAGGCCGGCAGTGTCCCCAGAGAGGTACTCCCCCACCAGGAGCGTGCGAGTGGGCATCCCGCACTCTAGGTCCTCTTGAGTATCGGTCTGGGTCTTGTTCAACTCACTCCCGAAATCACGCTCACTTCTCAAGTCCCTGTCAGAGTTTTCTGTGGGCACGTCTTTCCTGAGAGTCTGTGTGGGAAATGTGGGTTTGTCGCCGTGGTGTGTGGGTGTGTGGGCATCGGGCTCTGGCCCCACAGTATCCAGACCGCACTTCCCAGAGCAGACTAAACCCATCTCAGGAGGTGACCCAAGTGAGGAGGCTTCTCCGTCATCTGATCGGCCTCTATATCTGTCTCTCAGGACTCTCCACACCTTTTTTCTTAAGACACTTGTGTGTCTCAGGGCCTCTCAGGACTTCACAGGACCCTCCACCCACCTCACTATAGCCACCACGGCATACATTTCCCCGTCTCGAACCTATGACAGCATTTATCCTATTTAGTTTACGAGCTGCAGCATGTGGATATATTTACATCAGCACTTCAGTGCCCTTGGTATAACCTATTTCACTGAAGTACTGTTAAAGGAAGCACGCGCCAGGAATATTTCAAACGAATACATTCAATATTCGTAGCGGATACCGACAAGCAACTCTCTCAATCTCATCGGCCATCAACTGCACACACTTCATCTACGTTTTGCAAACGTCAAATAAATGTAAATAGTTTCACTGATTGAAGTTTGGAGTGAAAGAGTGACGACAGCTCGGGTCACGAGTGCAAGTTTACAGAGGATTATTACCCAAGGCACTCCACGCCCTGCTCCGACGGGGTCGTCTCGCAGTGGAAACACTGCGAGTGTTCTGTCCCTAATAGACAGAACTCTTGATGCAGGACAGAAAATCTGCGAGACACTGTCCAGGATCCGTCACCGTAGCTCTGTCCAGGTTCATGCAGGGGCGCAGGACAACACAGGTTTAGTGACAGATGAGAAGCTGTCAACGGACCGACAACGGTTGACTGCACTGTCGAGGCCATTGTCGACCATCTTAGGAAACACGCCTGTCGACCAGGAAGGGCGGGGGTGACACGCTTGTCGACCAGGAAGGGGGGGTGACACGCTTGTCGACCAGGAAGGGGGGTGACACGCTTGTCGACCAGGAAGGGGTGGGGTAACACGCCTGTCGACCAGGAAGGGGGTGACACGCTTGTCAACCAGGAAGGGGGGTTGAAACGCTTGTCGACCAGGAAGGGGGGGGGTGACATGCTTGTCGACCAGAAAGGAGGGTGACACGCTTGTCGACCAGGAAGGGGGGTGACATGCTTGTCGACCAGAAAGGGGGGTGACACGCTTGTCGACCAGGAAGGGGGGGTGACACGCTTGTCGACCAGGAAGGGGGGGTGACACGCCTGTCGACCAGGAAGGGGGGTGACACGCTTGTCGACCAGGAAGTGGAGGTAACACGCTTGTCGACCAGGAAGGGGGGTGACACGCTTGTCGACCAGGAAGGGGTGGGGTAACACGCCTGTCGACCAGGAAGGGGGTGACACGCTTGTCAACCAGGAAGGGGGGTTGAAACGCTTGTCGACCAGGAAGGGGGGGTGACATGCTTGTCGACCAGGAAGGGGGGTGACACGCTTGTCGACCAGGAAGTGGGGGTAACACGCTTGTCGACCAGGAAGGGGGTGACACGCCTGTCGATCAGGAAGTGGGGGTGACACGCTTGTCGACCAGGAAAAGGGGGGGGGTGACACGCTTGTCGACCAGGAAGGAGGGTTGAAACGCTTGTCGACCAGGAAGGGGGAGTGTGACACGCTTGTCGACCAGGAAGGGGGGGTGACACGCTTGTCGACCAGGAAGGAGGGTTGAAACGCTTGTCGACCAGGAAGGGGGGGGGGTGACACGCTTGTCGACCAACAGGGAAGAGAGGGGGGTGGTGGCACGCCTGTCGACCAGCTTGGGTGACAAGTCTGATCCTTCGTGACAGATTCAGACTTTATGTATCAGTGACCTTGGCCTTTAATACTGTCCCCTTCCCCCCACAACGCCCCATGAAGGTCCCCCTCCGCCCCCCCCCCCCCCCCCCACGCCCCCACAACGCCCCAGAAAAGCCCCAAGGAGGGGGCCCTTCCTTGGCCTTCTCTGCCTCCGTCGACCGAACCATTTTTCTTTTGTAATAAATTTAGGTACATCTACATTTGTGCAGCTGCCCTAGACTATGTGAAGGGGAGTACAGTGTCAAGAACTAGCTACGTGATACTAAAAATCCCCATCACACAGGATAGTTAGTCATACAGAGGCATGTGATCAGTAGCCTGCACTGGCAGACTCTGGGAGCATTATGAGGATATCTTCAAGAACACGAGAGTGAATAAAGTCATTGCAAAGCTCTAGGTACCTCATGCCAACGGATCTGAATGGTCTGGTAACTGGGCATTCGGTGATGTAGTGTGGGAGATCATGCCGCAGTTCCTGCTCACAGAGTTTGCACCTGGAGTGCTCAGGATAGGGAGATCTGTCACCTGTAGCCACCTGTCACAGGTAACGGTAGTCACCTGCCACAGGTAACGGTTGCCACCTGCCACAGGTAACGGTAACCACCTGCCACAGGTAACGGTAGCCACCTGCCACAGGTAACGGTAGCCACCTGCCACAGGTAACGGTAACCACCTGCCACAGGTAACGGTTACCACCTGCCACAGGTAACGGTAACCACCTGCCACAGGTAACGGTAGCCACCTGCCACAGGTAACGGTAGCCACCTGCCACAGGTAACGATAACCCAACCTGATCCTGGCAACCACTGTGTCGCACAGTCTGGTCCACGTTTTGGGCGGCCCATAAACACAAATTACGGACCGAAATAAATAGCTTTTTACACAGGTGCTTTCAGGCCTTTGAGAGTCGGTAATTTATCTCCTATTAGACCCTTAGTGTTTGGAATAATACAGTCTTGTCAACAGAAATGGGGATACCGAGGTTGAATTCAACTTCATCCTTGATACATGAATACTAATAGAACTACGACCCCCTACACGACTGTCAACGACACTCCCAACACAATATCTTCTTGATGTTATCTTGAGATGATTTCGGGGCTTTTAGTGTCCCCGCGGCCCGGTCCTCGACCAAGCCTCCACCTCCAGGAAGCAGCCCGTGACAGCTGACTAAGGACTACCCCCTCCAAACCACGCCCCCTCCCACAATACCCCCTCTAAACCACGCCCCCTCCCACAATACCCCCTCCAAACCACGCCCCCTCCCACAATACCCCCTCCAAACCACGCCCCCTCCCACAATACCCCCTCCAAACCATGCCCCCCTCCCACAATACCCCCTCCAAACCACGCCCCCTCCCACAATACCCCTCCAAACCACGCCCCCTCCCACAATACCCCCTCCCACAATACCCCCTCCAAACCACGCCCCCCCCCCCAATACCCCCTCCAAACCACGCCCCCTCCCACAATACCCCCCTCCAAACCACGCCCCCTCCCACAATACCCCCCTCCAAACCACGCCCCCTCCCACAATACCCCCTCCAAACCACGCCCCCTCCCACAATACCCCCTCCAAACCACGCCCCTCCCACAATACCCCCCTCCAAACCACGCCCCCTCCCACAATACCCCCTCCAAACCACGCCCCTCCCACAATACCCCCTCCAAACCACGCCCCTCCCACAATACCCCCTCCAAACCACACCCCCTCCCACAATACCCCCTCCAAACCACGCCCCCTCCCACAATACCCCCTCCAAACCAAACCCCCTCCCACAATACCCCCTCCAAACCACACCCCCTCCCACAATACCCCCTCCAAACCACGCCCCCTCCCACAATACCCCCTCCAAACCACGCCCCCTCCCACAATACCCCCTCCAAACCACGTCCCCTCCCACAATACCCCCTCCAAACCATGCCCCTCCCACAATACCCCCTCCAAACCACACCCCCTCCCACAATACCCCCTCCAAACCACGCCCCCCCCCCACAATACCCCCCTCCAAACCACGCCCCCTCCCACAATACCCCCTCCAAACCACGCCCCTCCCACAATACCCCCCTCCAAACCACGCCCCCTCCCACAATACCCCTTCCAAACCACGCCCCTCCCACAATACCCCCTCCAAACCACGCCCCCTCCCACAATACTCCCTCCAAACCACGCCCCCTCCCACAATACCCCCTCCAAACCCCGCCCCCTCCCACAATACCCCCTCCAAACCACGCCCCCTCCCACAATACCCCCTCCAAACCACGCCCCCTCCCACAATACCCCCTCCCACAATACCCCCTCCAAACCACGCCCCCTCCCACAATACCCCCTCATCTTTCTCCTCCCATCTTAACGAACACTGACGTCACCACACCTGTTCTCTCCAGATATCTCCAAACCTGCGCCTTCCACTCAATTCCTCACCAGCTTCCAAAGGCAACTGAAGCTCCACCAGCAAGACCTGGCCTCCATTGAATCTTTCAAAGGTCAACACATTTGAAGCATTCAAGGAGCCCTTCTGAACCATCCGGAAGCCTCCACACCAGTACAGCCCAGAAACCTCCAGAACACTACCATCTTCCGCACATCTGCCCCATACTACAGGGAGCTAACTGTTCCTTCCCCTTTCACAAACCTCCTGACCTCCCCACTGGTAGCCTGTCTCTCAATCCCCAAGCCATTCCTTACCCCTATAGTGGGGAACGAGAATGAACGAATGAGCGAGACTCCAGGTGTCGGCCGGAAGCCCCCCTCAATCCGGGTGTCGAGGGAACACAAGAGATTTACAGGCACCGCTACTTGTCACTCTAATCCCCAAGTGTACTTAAAGATTAGTTGCTCTCTTCTAAAGTCAGACGGTTGAAAGAGCTCAGAAACAGCCAAGGAATCCAAAGCCAAACCGGAGTGAAGACATGAAACACTGAGCCAAGCCACGCGAAAGAAAAAGCCAGGTCATTATAGAACAGGCTAATAGAATGATAGACTCTGGTTACGAGGATAATAGAGCCAGACTACAAGGACAATAGAGCCAGACTCTGACAGCTGGAGCATATGTGAGTTAGTACCATATGAGGAGCATCCCGTTCCTTCCTCTCCCTTTCCTGCCCGTCAAGAAAATCGATGGTGTATACGGCACTGTTCCAGCGACCAGATATCTTGGCCGATGCTTTCGTCGTCTTTAAGGACACGTCTTCATCGCCTGGGTCCTCAGTGCCACCTTCCGTGGCCCTCCCCGCGCCCCTAGCAAGCTTACCTCTCCCAGAAAATATAGGCAGGCACACACACACACACGCACACTTGCACGCATACACACGCAAAAGTGCGCGCGCGCACATCAAATTTAAATTTTCAAATAAAACGTCGTTTCAACGTTACTCGAGCATGTTTTACTTACTACCTTACCTTGAGACTGTTATAGATGAGAACATACGTGATGGGCCATGTGGAATAGAGTGGATGAGACATATTTTTGATTACATAGCAAGATATGCGGTTAGCAGTTAGATAAGAGGCTATCAAACTAATTGCAGTAATTTGTCTGGGTGCCACAGAGCTGGCTGCTAGCCTCAACATAGATTAGAGTCGGCATGAACGTCCTGCCAGGAATATATACAATACGAACATGCTCAAAGGATGCAAATGTACTCAATTAAACAGAACTTACTAATGGCTGCTAATGGAATTTGTTATGTCAAATCTCAAGCACTTGAGTAAATTGTTTCCTAGGCTAAAGGCACTACGGGCTCACCATAGCCCGTGCTACTTGGAACTTTGTTTCAGGTAGCAAATCTTTAACAACAACTTCCTAGGCTACTGGCAATTCTTATTTGCTTTCCTTCCATGATATTTTTTGTCATTCCTTCCTATATTACCTGTGTTAGTGTATCAGTAGAATGATAATGGACCTTCTGCAGTTGCTTAGTGCAGTGCCCAGAGTTATAAACCCTGGTTTGTGTCTCGGAGAGGCTGCAGGATCCAAGTTCGGGACAACTTCTGGTTTCAACTCTTTTGACCATGTCGCAGCTCAGTCGATTATGGCAGCGTCTGGGATGATCTCGGACGTAGGTTCGAATCCTCGTCACAGCCCGTGTGGATTTATTCTTTGCTTATCTCACTGTTGTTAAGGAGTCAACACCTAGCACTGGAGGATCGGTACAAGACTATGTACAACACACTGAGACTAAGGTTATTACCCACTCAATAATCAGAATGAACCAAGATAAGGTATATCATTAACCCACAAGAAGAATCTTATCCTCAACGACTGTATACTTCATGGTACCTTTGCTTCATCCCTCAAATTCTTATATATTTCTGTCACTATATATTGAGCTGGATTACCATTCTTAAAGATAACTTTCATTGGTCGTTTTCTTTCATTCGTATACCTTCCTAGGTTTGTGAAATGTTTTATCGAATCTTGTTCCGCTTTACTCAGTTATATTCTATAGGTGTTTGAGTCTCTCTCCTCCGCTGTTGATATTCTTGCTTTCTTTGAATTCCCTACCTCTTCCACTGCCTATATTCTGCCTTAAATCCATTCATAACTTCAACTTTGAATTCCTCATTCCTGACAATTCTTACGTTTAGATCTTGTATGAACGTATTCTATTCCTCTCCTGTATTTATACGAGTGGGCAGGGCTTGTATAGGAGTGGGCAGGGCTTGTATAGGAGTGGACAGGGCTTGTATAGGAGTGGACAGGGCTTATATAGGAGTGGGCAGGGCTTATATAGGAGTGGGCAGGGCTTGTATAGGAGTGGACAGGGCTTGTATAGGAGTGGACAGGGCTTATATAGGAGTGGGCAGGGCTTGTATAGGAGTGGACAGGGCTTATATAGGAGTGGGCAGGGCTTGTATAGGAGTGGGCAGGGCTTGTATAGGAGTGGGCAGGGCTTGTATAGGAGTGGGCAGGGCTTGTATAGGAGTGGGTAGGGCTTGTATAGGAGTGGGCAGGACTTGTATAGACGTGGGCAGTGGGCAAGGGTAGTATAGGAGTGGGCAGGGACATAATAGTTGTGACTGTGGCATAGTCACAACTGTGACAAAACATAGTCACATACCACAGTCAAGATAACCTCAAGATAACGCTAGGGGCATGTATAACACTGGCCGCTATGGAGGTATTAACAGCGTTAGTTGTGTAAAGTATGGTGATGGTGGTGGTGTGGTGGTGGTGGTGGTGTGGTGATGGTGGTGGTGTGGTGATGGTGGTGGTGTGGTGATGGTGGTGGTGTGGTGGTGGTGGTGGTGTGGTAGTGGTGTAGACGCTGGTGGCGACAAAGGTACCCAGACCAGAAGGGCCTCGTTATCCTCCCCATACATATAAATATTTACATAGACATCGGCAGCTGAAGTCAACACTACCACCATGCTGGAACACCTTCCCCTCTCCTTAAGAAACACTTTCCCCTCTCTAAGGAGCACCTTTCCCCTCTTTAATGACCCGTCTCTCGTGCCAACAACTTTGACCCCGTAACTTTTACTTGCTCTTCTTAATATACATCTCATTTCTTCCCCGACTGTGTGTTTAACCCCGGCAGAAATGAGCGAGTCCTTCCATTCATTTCCGTTTTCTTTCAATCATTCAATCTCAAAAACGCCTTTTTCTCTGGCCAGACTTTGCCAGTTGTTCACTATCTCTTCGTTCCCTTCCCGTTCTTATGCCTTATCTTTATTTTCTATTCATATCTACCCCCCACCCTGGAAGTTCTACTTATATCTACCCCCCACCCTGGAAGTTCTACTTATATCTACCCTCCACCCTGGAAGTTCTACTTATATCTACCCCCACCCTGGAAGTTCTACTTATATCTACCCCCCCACCCTGGAAGTTCTACTCATATCTACCCCCCCCACACCCTGGAAGTTCTACTCATATCTACCCCCCACCCTGGAAGTTCTACTCATATCTACCCCCCCACCCTGGAAGTTCTACTCATATCTACCCCCCCACCCTGGAAGTTCTACTTATATCTACCCCCACCCTGGAAGTTCTACTCATATCTACCCCCCCACCCTGGAAGTTCTACTTATATCTACCCCCCACCCTGGAAGTTCTACTTATATCTACCCCCCACCCTGGAAGTTCTACTTATATCTACCCCCACCCTGGAAGTTCTACTCATATCTACCCCCCACCCTGGAAGTTCTACTTATATCTACCCCCACCCTGGAAGTTCTACTCATATCTACCCCCACCCTGGAAGTTCTACTCATATCTACCCCCATCCTGGAAGTTCTACTCATATCTACCCCCCCACCCTGGAAGTTCTACTCATATCTACCCCCCCACCCTGGAAGTTCTACTTATATCTACCCCCCCACCCTGGAAGTTCTACTCATATCTACCCCAACCCTGGAAATTCTACTCATATCTACCCCCCACCCTGGAAGTTCTACTTATATCTACCCCCCACTCTGGAAGTTCTACTCATATCTACCCCCTCCCACACTGGAAGTTCTACTCATATCTATCCCCCCACCCTGGAAGTTCTACTCATATCTACCCCCCCCACACCCTGGAAGTTCTACTCATATCTACCCCCCCACCCTGGAAGTTCTACTCATATCTACCCCCCACCCTGGAAGTTCTACTCATATCTACCCCCCCCACCCTGGAAGTTCTACTCATATCTACCCCCCCCACCCTGGAAGTTCTACTCATATCTACCCCCCCCCACACCCTGGAAGTTCTACTCATATCTACCCCCTCATCATCGTCCTGGAAGTTATTAAACTTCCAGGATCGAATTTTATGAGATCTGAAACTACACGACTTTGAAGATCTGTCAGAATATGAGTAATGAGTCTCTCTCCCTCATCACTATTATGTTTCCCTCATTAAAACACCTGAGAGCCGGTCGGCCGAGCGGACAGCACACTGGACTTGTGATCCTGTGGTCCTGGGTTCGATCCCAGGCGCCGGCGAGAAACAATATGCAGAGATTCTTTCACTCTATGCCCCTGTTACCTAGCAGTAAAATAGGTACCTGGGTGTTAGTCAGCTGTCACGGGCTGCTTCCTGGGGGTGGAGGCCTGGTCGAGGACCGGGCCGCGGGGACACTAAAAAGCCCCGAAATCATCTCAAGATAAATATAAATAAATCTTTATTTAGGTAAGGTACATACATAAAGAGATTTTACAAAGTTTGTTGGGTTAATAGATAGAGCTAGTACATACAATGCCTAAAGCCACTATTACGCAAAGCGTTTCGGGCAAAGCAAACCCGTTTTGGGCAAAGCAAACCCGTTTTGGGCAAAGCGTTTCGGGCAAACCCGTAAGATAACCTTACGGGTTTGTTATGAGGATTTGAAAACAAAACTCATAAGGGAAAATTGTGAGCCTTTGACAAGCCGACGGTTTCCTGTCCCCTTCGTATAGAGATGGTGAGCCACAGGAAAATTCTGGTAAATATTTTTCAGAGTATAACACCACAACTCACATATTAAAAATAAAAAAATGAACGTTTTGAAGACATATTTCTTCACTATCACTGATTAACGTCTTGGTTAAAAGATTAAAGATTAAAGATTAAAGAAGATTAAAAGGGTATAGATTATTTGTTGTTTGTTGTTTGTTTGTTTGTTTTAGCGTCAGTTATTGAGAACAAAAAGTTCCAAGTAGCACGGGCTATGGCGAACCCGGAGGGACAAGTAGCACGGGCTACGGTGAACCCGTAGTGGATAAGTAGCACGGGCTATGGCGAACCCGTAGTGGACAAGTAGCACGAGCTATGGCGAACCCGTAGTGGACAAGTAGCACGGGCTATGGTGAACCCGTAGTGGATAAGTAGCACGAGCTATGGTGAACCCGTAGTGGACAAGTAGCACGGGCTATGGCGAACCCGTAAGAGATAATTTGTTATTAACAGTTATTAAATGAACCAGTAAATGAGGTGTAGATTAGACAGTCAAATTACTCTAGAACAGACAGGGAATTAACAACACTTAATTGAACGAAGTTGAATTTGACCTTCAATTTTAACACACACTAAACTGCCTCTCCCTAACCTCATTACAGATAATAAAGGTCACTTGTTTTACTAAATTGATGATTAGGAACTTTCAGGGTAAAGTTATTTAAATATATGATGATTTGATAGCATATTATGGTTCCAGTAATAGGATACATGTACACTGGCAAGCAAACATTTGTTCTGAACAGAGAATTTTCTCAAGTTATAACGTTATTGTATTATAAATCGTTGTTTTAAAATATAAAAAGTATATGCTGAAATTTTTTTTTTTTTTTTTTTTGAAGAATTTGATTATAAACTGATACGAGTAAAGTATCAGTTTATTATTCTCTATTAGCATATTCTGTCTATTTAACTTTCCCTTCCGTCTCACAGGATGGATTCTGTCAGACTCGTGAGAGTTAGGAAATGTATATGTTTATCTCTCACAATGTTTGGTAATATGTTTATTGTTTGTAATGCGGGTCGGCCGAGCGGACAGCACGCTGGACTTGTGATCCTGTGGTCATGGGTTCGATCCCAGGCGCCGGCGAGAAACAATGGGCAGAGTTTCTTTCACCCTATGCCCCCTGTTACCTAGCAGTAAAATAAGTACCTGGGTGTTAGTCAGCTGTCACGGGCTGCTTCCTGGGGGTGGAGGCCTGGTCGAGGACCGGGCCGCGGGGACACTAAAGCCCCGAAATCATCTCAAGATAACCTCAAGATAAGATATGTGTCTATGTATGTATTAACACGATGTAATGAACGGGGTGAGAATAGCTTGAGCTACCTCATCCCTTTGTGTGTATTTTACCTCAATAAACTTATTTTAATTTCAATTCATGAGTGTTGCTCATATCCACACCTCTCGAAGTCAATCAGTTGTGGATATTGTAAATTTAACTACTCTGGGTTTAACCAATTTGCCCATAGTTATGGAAACATGAAGATTATTGTTAGAGTTGTTGTTGTTGTTTAAGATTCGCTACTTGGAACAAAAAACTTCAAGTAGCACGGGCTATGGTGAGCCCCTAGTGGACTTACCTGGCACAGGAGCGGGCCTGACCTAACCTTACCATCCATACCATAATAAGAAAACAAGTCATTAATGTCTTTTGTAATCTAAGGTATGTTTATTTGTATGTCCTAATAATATGTCCCTCTATCCCTTTGTCCATCTATCTCCATCGTCCTCCATCGTTCCCTCTTCCTCCGTCCCACCCTCCTTTCCCTTGTTCCTTCTACTCCCTCCCTCGCCACATTGATACAAACTATTAAGACAGCAGAGAGGCCTATTCAGTGGTATACTATTTACAACAATTGATCACATCCTATTATAATGGGCCAGCCAGAGGCTTAGGGCCCGCGCAGGAATATCCCTGCAAGATATATATATATATATATATATATATATATATATATATATATATAACTGAAAACTCACACCCCAGAAGTGACTCGAACCCATACTCCCAGAAGCAACGCAACTGGTATGTACAAGACGCCTTAATCCACTTGACCATCACGACCGGACATAATGAGGTGATAGCCGAGGCTATTTGAACCACCCCACCGCCGGCACTCGGATAGTTATCTTGGGCATAGCATTTTACCAAATCACCTCATTCTTAGGGGCACACGTGAGGAACACAAATGCGAACAAGCCAGAATGGTCCCCTGGACAATATGCAACTGAAAACTCACACCCCAGAAGTGACTCGAACCCATACTCCCAGAAGCAACGCAACTGGTATGTACAAGACGCCTTAATCCACTTGACCATCACGACCGGACATAATGAGGTGATAGCCGAGGCTATTTGAACCACCCCACCGCCGGCACTCGGATAGTTATCTTGGGCATAGCATTTTACCAAATCACCTCATTCTTAGGGGCACACGTGAGGAACACAAATGCGAACAAGCCAGAATGGTCCCCTGGACAATATGCAACTGGCTTGTTCGCATTCTGGCTTGTTCGCATTTGTGTTCCTCACGTGTGCCCCTAAGAATGAGGTGATTTGGTAAAATGCTATGCCCAAGATAACTATCCGAGTGCCGGCGGTGGGGTGGTTCAAATAGCCTCGGCTATCACCTCATTATGTCCGGTCGTGATGGTCAAGTGGATTAAGGCGTCTTGTACATACCAGTTGCGTTGCTTCTGGGAGTATGGGTTCGAGTCACTTCTGGGGTGTGAGTTTTCAGTTGCATATTGTCCAGGGGACCATTCTGGCTTGTTCGCATTTGTGTTCCTCACGTGTGCCCCTAAGAATGAGGTGATTTGGTAAAATGCTATGCCCAAGATAACTATCCGAGTGCCGGCGGTGGGGTGGTTCAAATAGCCTCGGCTATCACCTCATTATGTCCGGTCGTGATGGTCAAGTGGATTAAGGCGTCTTGTACATACCAGTTGCGTTGCTTCTGGGAGTATGGGTTCGAGTCACTTCTGGGGTGTGAGTTTTCAGTTGCATATTGTCCAGGGGACCATTCTGGCTTGTTCGCATATATATATATATATATATATATATATATATATATATATATATATATATATATATATATATATATATATATATATATATGTATATGTATATGTGTGTATACTATATATATATATATATATATATATATATATATATATATATATATATATGAGTATTAGGCTGAATACTGTGTATGGTCAAGGCTAAAAAGGTGAATATTTCATATTGTCTAGGCTACGGTGATGAATACTGTGTATTATCTAGGCCGAATACTGTATATAATCTAAAATACCAAGATGCTGACTACTATGTATACTCTAAGCCACCAAGCTGACTACTATGTATACTCTAAGCCACCAAGCTGACTACTATGTATACTCTAAGCCACCAAGCTGCCTACTGTATATTCTAAGCCACTAAGCTGCCTACTGTATACTCTAAGCCACCAAGCTGCCTACTATGTATACTCTAAGCCACCCAGCTGACTACTATGTATACTCTAAGCCACCCAGCTGACTACTATGTATACTCTAAGCCACCCAGCTGACTACTATGTATACTCTAAGCCACCCAGCTGACTACTATGTATACTCTAAGCCACCCAGCTGACTACTATGTATACTCTAAGCCACACGAAGCCTCCCACCAACCAGCCACACTCAACAGGCCGGCGTTAAGTGTTAATTAAACTGCATTAACTTCAACACGTTTTCCATTACTGTTTGGATGGCGTAATTGGCCGCGAATCTATTAAGCTCTAATTAAATAATCTCGAATTCAAAAGTCATTACGACAGGCGACCTCGAATGGTCAGTGATACATGATACATATACACAGCTGTTATACTTAATGTCCCATTATGACTAATGATATGTCGAGTACCAAATCTCTGATGCACTTGGACTGGACGTTAGAGCGATGGTTTCGTTTCATACAGGTCGGGGTTCAATCCCCGACCGTCCAAGTGGTTGGGGACCATTCCTTTCCCCCCGTCCCATCCCAAATCCTTATCCTGACCCCTTCCAAGTGCTATATAGTCGTAATGGCTTGCAGCTTTCCCCTGATAATTCAATTCATACATTTTCTTCATTTATCTATATTCCTTTTGAGTATGTCTTTATATAGACTGTGTATTCCTGTAAACCCTATGACCCTTCTAGGATTCGAACCTGGGCCGCCAGAGAATCATACCCTGGTAGCTTTGAACACAAACGCCTATTAGTTCTGTATCCAGCTTATGAGAAATGATTTTAAAACATACAAAACATTCTAATTCCTCGCATTTTCAGTGGAATTTTTTGACTTGGATTAATAAATTTTCTGAAGCGAGCCAAAATTTGGGCTCCCGCCGCGTGGTCAGATTCTGTATCTACTTCCTGAAGCTTGTATTTGGTGTCGCTGGTACATAAATAGAGTTGATGTTGTTAGGTCTTATTAGTAACTGGATGGGTGACCGCCTCTTACTGCTAATTGAATGGGTGACAGAGCCTTTTACTGCTAACTGAATGGGTGCCAGAGCCTTTTACTGCTAACTGAATGGGTGACAGAGCCTTTTACTGCTAACTGAATGGGTGACAGAGCCTTTTACTGCTAACTGAATGGGTGACAGAGCCTTTTACTGCTAACTGAATGGGTGACAGAGCCTTTTACTGCTAACTGAATGGGTGACAGAGCCTTTTACTGCTAACTGAATGGGTGACAGAGCCTTTTACTGCTAACTGAATGGGTGACAGAGCCTTTTACTGCTAACTGAATGGGTGACAGAGCCTTTTACTGCTAACTGAATGGGTGACAGAGCCTTTTACTGCTAACTGAATGGGTGACAGAGCCTTTTACTGCTAACAGAATGGGTGACAGAGCCTTTTACTGCTAACAGAATGGGTGACAGAGCATCTTACTGTTAACTGAATGGGTGACAGAGCTAGCAGCCACGCTCTCGCTATCGCTATCCAGCCTCGCTATCATATACAGATACGCCTATCAGACTTCCGGTGGGAATCCAATATACAATATAATATACATTTTAATTTACCTTTAAATATAGGATATAGATAAGGCCTTTAATCGCCTTGTTAGTGAAGCATACATATATCTAAACATACTGTGGCTAATGTAGTATATAATCGACTGTACAATCAAGCGCTCAACGATATTATTTGATGATATTAACGAGGTTAACTTATCTCCTACTCACCGTTAAACATAATTCTCTGGTAATGTTTGTTTTGGCTACATCTGGCGCCATCTGTTGGCACTCCTGGAGACTAACATGTGCCAGCGGGAACCCCCTCCCATCTCTCCCCTCCCTTATACATCTCCTGTTCTGCTCCCCCCCCCCACCTCCCAAAACACATCACCCCCTCCCCCAATAACCCCAACTTCACCCCTCCATAACTGGGTAAACACACACACACACACACATCACGCCAGACCTGTCCCCTGATGCTCACATCAAGAGGATAACAGCAGCAGCATATGCTAGGTTGGCTAACATAAGAACGGCCTTTAGAAACTTGTGTAAGGAATCTTTCAGAACATTATATACCACATATGTCAGACCAATCCTGGAGTATGCGGCACCAGCATGGAGTCCATATCTAGTCAAGCATAAGACTAAAATGGAAAAGGTTCAAAGGTTTGCCACCAGACTAGTACCCGAGCTGAGAGGTATGAGCTACGAGGAGAGACTACGGGAATTAAACCTCACTTCGTTGGAAGACAGAAGAGTTAGGGGGGACATGATCCCCACATTCAAGATCCTCAAGGGAATTGACAGGGTTGATAAAGACAGGCTGTTTAACACAAGGGGAACACGCACTAGGGGACACAGGTGGAAACTGAGTGCCCAAATGAGCCACAGAGATATTAGAAAGAACTTTTTTAGTGTCAGAGTGGTTGACAAATGGAATGCATTAGGAAGTGATGTGGTGGAGGCTGACTCCATACACAGTTTCAAGTGTAGATATGATAGAGCCCAATAGGCTCAGGAATCTGTACACCTGTTAATTGACAGTTGAGAGGCGGGACCAAAGAGCCAGAGCTCAACCCCCGCAAGCACAACTAGGTGAGTACACACACACACACACACACACACACACACACACACTGTGGCCACACACAGGGACCAAAGAGCCAGAGCTCAACCCCTGCAAGTACAACTAGGTGAGTACACACACACACACACACACACACACACTGTGGCCACACACAGGGACCAAAGAGCTAGAGCTCAACCCCTGCAAGCACAACTAGGTGAGTACACACACACACACACACACACACACACACACACACACACACACACACACACACACACACACACTGTGGCCACACACAGGGACCAAAGAGCCAGAGCTCAACCCCTGCAAGCACAACTAGGTGAGTACACACACACACACACACACACACACACACACACACACACTGTGGCCACACACAGGGACCAAAGAGCTAGAGCTCAACCCACGCAAGCACAATTAGGTGAGTACACACACAGTTGACGGTTGAGAGGCGGGACCAAAGAGCCAGAGCTCAACCCCCGCAAGCACAACTAGGTGAGTACACACACACACACACACACACACACACACTGTGGTCACACACAGGGACCAAAGAGCTAGAGCTCAACCCACGCAAGCACAATTAGGTGAGTACAAGCCTGAATGGTTTTTTCCATACTTCATGTTGCATAAAACTCAACGCTCTAGTCTTCAATATAGTAAGATCCCTTGCAAGATTCACATGCAACCGCTCAATTGATAATATCAACAATAAGGTCCATTTACAAATAAGCTGTTTCACTTACAATCAAATAATTGCTAAGCAAAAAAATTCACTTACAAGGACACCATTTTACTTACAAGTTAATCATTTTACTACCAAGCAAGGACGCAGTAACTACCAAACAAGGACACGGTAACTACCAAACAAGGACACGGTAACTACCAAACAAGGACACGGTAACTACCAAACAAGGACACAGTAACTACCAAACAAGGACGCACTAACTACCAAACAAGGACACGGTAACTACCAAACAAGGACACGGTAACTACCAAACAAGGACACGGTAACTACCAAACAAGGACACGGTAACTACCAAACAAGGACACGGTAACTACCAAACAAGGACACAGTAACTACCAAACAAGGACACGGTAACTACCAAACAAGGACACGGTAACTACCAAACAAGGACACGGTAACTACCAAACAAGGACACGGTAACTACCAAACAAGGACACGGTAACTACCAAACAAGGACACAGTAACTACCAAACAAGGACACGGTAACTACCAAACAAGGACACGGTAACTACCAAACAAGGACACGGTAACTACCAAACAAGGACACGGTAACTACCAAACAAGGACACAGTAACTACCAAACAAGGACACGGTAACTACCAAACAAGGACACGGTAACTACCAAACAAGGACACAGTAACTACCAAACAAGGACACGGTAACTACCAAACAAGGACACAGTAACTACCAATGAAGGGCAAACTATCGTGGAACCTAAAGAGCAACTACCCATCCACATTTATAACCTAAGACAACCTGAACAGTTTACTAAGCTCAAAAGTAAACTTATCCTGACCTTTTCCAAGTGTTATATAGTCGTAATGGCTTGGCGGTTTCCCCTGATTCCCTTCCATCAAGTTACTTCACATCCGAAACAACTTACTCTTCCTAAGTTCCCAAGTTCATCCAACTGAATTGCTTTTCATTTTCCTTGACAAATGAGCAACTATCATATGTAACAAATGCTATCTCGACACCAATCAGACTCCACTAACTGCTAAAACTTGTACAAACCTTAAAGAGAAACTAACGACTCGATTCGATTTCCCAAACTACCCACGTCGAAGCACTCAAAAGCAATAGCTCTATTATTAATAGAACTTCAGCTGGGCGCAAAAGCTTTCTCGGAAAAAGGGAAGATTGCATCCCGCCTCGGCTCATTATCGGGTCTGTAATGGGTCATCATCACCCACTCCCTCCATGGCCATATTCTTCACTATCACCACCCACCCCTCCTGGGCCATATTCTCACTATCACCACCTACACTCCCCCGGGGCCATATTCTCACTATCACCACCTACACTCCCCCGGGGCCATATTCTCACTATCACCACCTACACTCCTCCGGGGCCATATTCTCACTATCACCACCTACACTCCCCCGGGGCCATATTCTCACTATCACCACCTACACTCCCCCGGGGCCATATTCTCACTATCACCACCTACACTCCTCCGGGGCCATATTCTCACTATCACCACCTACACTCCCCCGGGGCCATATTCTCCATTCTGGAATACACTCTCACTACTGTATCAACCCCCGCAAGCCCAATTAGGTAAGTACACACTAGATTCACGAAGCAGTTACGTGAATCACTTACGAACCTATACATCTTTTCTCAATCTTTGGCGGCTTTGTTTACAATTATTAAACAGTTAATGAGCTCCGAAGCACCAGGAGGCTGTTTATAACAATAACAACAGTTGATTGGCAAGTTTTGATGCCTGTAAACTGTTTAATAAATGTAACCAAAGCCGTCAAAGATTGAGGAAAGATGTACACGTTCGTAAGTACTTGCGTAACTGCTTCGTGAATCTGGCCCCTGGTCAGTGGTAGGTGTGACAGTATAGTCCTTCGTATCTCACCTTAGTCATTTCCAATCATAATCATTCCAATCATAATCATTCCAATCATAATCATAACCGTATAGGGTAATCCCACACTGTGTGCGAGGCATTAGCAGGCAAAGGGTTAAGTAGGAACCGTGGTACAGGATATTGTGTAAGATCTCTCCAGAGATGAAGCATCTAGATCAGCAGTCACATGAAGTTGACAACGCCTTGGTAAGTCACGAAACAGCCAATTGGAGGTGATCTAACAAGCCTCGCGTCATCGGGTTCCAGCCTGTGATTGGCCTAATGACCTCTTCTGCTGCCCGCAAATCATCCGTTGAAGGTGGAATACCCTTAGCTTTTACGTCCTTCCCCCTCTCACCCCGCCCAGAAAGCAACTGGTCAAAATGTATATTATTCCTTGGACGAATAAGATGTCTTGAGCGGCAACAACCTCCCGACTGACCAGGAGGAAGCCTGAAGTCTTCATTCGACAACTTGGTTCATTGTTACAGCCACAAAGTCAAGCAAGGACCATTCTCAATCGATTTGAGAATGGTCCAGGACGGACTGAAACGTCGTCGTCCTTTCACCTTCTAGTGTGTGGTCTGGTCAACATATTTCAGCCACGTTATTGTGACTCCTCGTCTGCTCAAGCAAAAAGCCTGACAATGAAGGAGGTTCTCCTTTATTGGTAGGCTTCCTTGTGGATTCTTGTGGATAGTGGTCCACTAAACTATCCTTGTGGATAGTGGTCCACGACACTAATTGCGGATAGGTTTAGGTGGGCAAGGAACTCATCCTTGAGGAAAGAAATAGGAATCTAGGACTATACCAATGCAAGAGGACGTCATGTGTGTCCCATATGTGTGGGACTATGGGACATCATGACCTTTTTATGATGACATGTGTGGTATGTGACGCATGACAATCCCATACCATACTTGTGTCATCTTGAAAAGTTGGGTGAAGTTTGTCTCAAGCATCTGGCTTCCAAAC
The DNA here is from genome assembly GCF_040958095.1 of Procambarus clarkii. Lineage (NCBI taxonomy): Eukaryota > Metazoa > Arthropoda > Malacostraca > Decapoda > Cambaridae > Procambarus > Procambarus clarkii. Next base: position 14,262,409 of record NC_091204.1, read on the forward strand.
TTAGACACTTGGACATTCATGCATTTTCCCTCTCCCTTGTACAGGGGGGGGGGAGAGAGAGAGAGAGAGAGAGAATGAGTAGGTAGGGGGTGCAAGATGGCCACAAATGTTGACCCAGGAACGATTGAGTCCTGAAAGAAAATCAAGTTGAAACTGCAAGTTGACCCAGCATCTAAAATAGGACTACCAAGAGCCTCAGCAACGTACACAATGGCAGCAGACTTCTCCAAAAAAAGTCTCTCAGCGCGTCATAACACGTGTGCCTCCCAAAAATGGCCAGCGGTAGTTATTTTTTGCGTTTGAGCAAGTTTTGCGTCGAGTTTCCGACCCTGCGTCGGGTTCCGGGCGAGGCATGCGAGCCAAGAACTCCAATATCACCGAGTATTTTGACCATTGTTTCACTACAGTGGTGTTCTTTGGTTACCTCGTGGCTGGCTACCGCCGTCAAAGGTCAGGAGTCAATTGAGTGTAAGTGGAGTGAAGGTAGGGGATCACAGCCCCCCCCCCCTCTACTCTAACTACCCTGATCTACTTGACGTGTATGATATGCTACACCATCAACTTCTCCCCCTCTATCCCCCTCTCACGTCTCTGATCGGCAGCCATCAGACTGTCAGCGCCTGAGGCGTGTGTCGTAGCGCATGTTCCCAGCGCCAGGGGTCTCAGATGTGCCCCCGGCCTAGGGAACTCAGGGAAGCATTGATTGTCATGGCCGTAGGCTGACTCCTGTCACTCGGATGACAGGAGTGACGGCCAGAGTGACGGCGAGAGATGTGAACTAAATGTATCTCCCTATGCAACTTTAGTTTTCACACCTGGTTGATTTTCTTCAGTTGAACACGACGTATTAATCTCTCTTTATTGAACATCACAAAACTTCTCTATTGAACAGTACATAGAAGGGAAGGGAACTATCAGCACTCGCTAATCCATTACGACTATATAGCACTTGAAAGGGATCAGGATAAGGATTTGGGATGGGACGGAGGGGGAAAGGAATGGTGCCCAACCACTTATGGACGGTCGGGGGATAGAACCCCGACCTGCATGAAGCGAGACCGTCGCTCTACCGTCCACCCCGAGGAAGCTACCATCACAGGTTCTCTATTCAACATCGCATGGAAGCTTCTGAATGCATACTTCCAGTATTAAATTATTTTCGTTTTAGGCTATTCAGATTATGTCTATGTCCGCTTTCCCGCTAGTCCTGGGTGGTGGGGAAGGGAGGTTACCTTACCTTACCTTGCAAGGTAAGGGAAACTTCTGGAATAGGTAAATTAACAAGGACAGAAAGGTAGTTGAAAAGTGATGAAACAATTCGCCAGAGGAGAATAGAGAATTGAGAAAACAGACAACTGGACAGACAGAAAACGGGGAGAATTAAGGGGATACTGAGAGAGAGAGAGAGAGAATTATCAGGGGAAAGCGCCAAGCCATTACGCCTATATAGCACTGGGAAGGGGTCAGGATAAGGATTTGGGATGAGACGGAGGGAAAGGAATGGTGCCCAACCACTTGTGGACGGTCGGGGATTGAACGCCGACCTGCAGGAAGCGAGACCGTCGCTCTACCGTCGAGTTCAAGTGGTTGGACATGAGAGGACGAGGGTAAACAGTAACCTCCATTACCCTGGTTATAATCCTATAAAATTATAATATAATTTAAAAAAAAATTAATTTTATTAAAAGTCGAACGATACGTCGATAAAAAATTCCCGTCAGCTTATCCCGACTACTTGGGCTGGACGGTAGAGCGACGGTCTCGCTTCATGCAGGTCGGCGTTCAATCCCCGACCGTCTACAAGTGGTTGGGCGCCATTCCTTCCCCCCGTCCCATCCCAAATCCTTATCCTGACCCCTTCCCAGTGCTATATAGTCGTAATGGCTTGGCGCTTTCTAAAGCAGTTCTGACCTAAATCTCTCAGAGTGAAGATTCAAATCCAGAGAAATATTATCAGACCCGGAATACCTTTCTGTGGCCCAAAGTCTGGTCTTCAAGCACTTTAAAACGTCTCATACAAGATCGACAACAACAGCCAAACAATAGCAATTGCAAACAATTACATCGTAAACAAATACACTGCACGGAAAATAAGAGTTTTAGATTTTTTGTTTTAAAAGTTTTAGAATCATAATGACATACATAAACATGTAACAGATTATGTACTCAACAGATTATGTAACAAAGATGAAGTTGAATTAAATCTAGGTATCCCCATCTCTGTTATCAAGACTATATTGTTTCAAACACTCAGGTCTGATAGGAACTGAACTATTTGGGGAAAGTGCCAAGCCATTACGACTATATAGCACTTGGAAGGGTTCAGGATAAGGATTTGGGATGGGACGGTTGGAAGGAATAGTGCCCAACCACTTGTGGACGGTCGGGGATTGAACGCCGACCGGCATGAAGCGAGACCGTCGCTCTACCGTCCAGGCCAAGTGGTTGGACAGGTCTGATAGGAGAGAAATTACTGACTCCCAAAGGCTTGAAAGCACCAGTATAAAAAGCTATGATTTTGCTCAGGTCTGAAACTTGTGTTAATGGGCCGCCCAAAACGTGGACCAGACTGTGCGACACAGTGGTTGCCAGGATCAGGTTGGGTTACCGTTACCTGTGGCAGGTGGCTACCGTTACCTGTGGCAGGTGGTTACCGTTACCTGTGGCAGGTGGCTACCGTTACCTGTGGCAGGTGGCTACCGTTACTTGTGGCCGGTGGCTACCGTTACCTGTGGCAGGTGGTTACCGTTACCTGTGGCAGGTGGTTACCGTTACCTGTGGCAGGTGGCTACCATTACCTGTGGCAGGTGGCTACCGTTATCTGTGACAGGTGGTTACCGTTACCTGTGACAGGTGGCTACCGTTACCTGTGGCAGGTGGTTACCGTTACCTGTGGCAGGTGGCTACCGTTACTTGTAGCAGGTGGCTACCGTTACTTGTAGCAGGTGGCTACCGTTACCTGTGGCAGGTGGCTACCGTTACCTGTGGCAGGTGGCTACGGGTGACGGATCTCCCAATTCTCAGCACTCCAGATGCAAACTCTGAGCAGGAACTGCGGCATGATCTCCCACACTACATCACCGAATGCCCAGTTACCAGACCATTCAGCCCAGTTGGCATGAGGTACCTGGAGCTTTGCAATCACTTTATTTCGTGTTCTCTATGATATTGCTATGCACCTCAAGTTTCCAGTGCAAGCATGACCCTATAACCACCCATCCTGCTATCTTTTAGCACCACGTAGCAAGCTCTTGACACAAGCTACGTAACCCTTAGGGATAACTGTACCAATGTAGATGCGCCCATGTTAAAAATTACATCTTTAGAACTCTGGATACGAACACTAAAACTTACACCACCAGTCCTCATCTTCCCTACATCATTTTCCTCCGAGGATCAACCTCATGAGCCTCACACTTCGGATACGTGGAGAACCAAACTATTGGAGGTGGTGACTAGAAACTTTTCAACCCCAGCATGTTAGAGAACCCACAAGGATGAGAGGCAATGACGAATCAGCGAGACTCGACCTGGTCTTCACTCTGAACGACTCCGACATAAGATAAATCGGTTTTGAGGCCCCAGTAGGAATGAGCGACCACAGTGTATTGGTGTTTGAGTACCTGACTGAAGAAGGGTTATTGAACTCGAGGAGGGATACCGAAACCAAAAGGTTAGCATACCGAAAGGGAAACTATGAGGAGATAAGAAAATTCCTAACAGAAATAACATTGGAAACAGAGCTCAGGGAAAAGACGGCCCAAGATATGATGGACTACATCACGCAGAAGTGCAAGGACGCAGCAAACAAGTTTGTCCCAGTCCAAAAGGAAAGCAGTGAAATGAAGATGAGAAACCCATGGTTTAATCAGAGATGTAGGCTAGCTAAGCAGCAAAGTAAAAGGGCATGGAGAAACTAGAGGAATAACAGGACACTGAAGAGCAGAGAAAGATACCAGAATGCCAGGAATGAATATGTCAGGATGAGAAGAGAGGCAGAAAGACAATACGAAAATGACATCGCAAGCAAGGCAAAGACTCAGCCTATATTGCTGCATAGCCACATCAGGAGAAAAACAACAGTAAAGGAACAGGTTATGAAATTAAGGATAAGGGCAGAAGGATTCACTACAAACGACAAGGAAGTGCGTGAGGAACTGAATAAGAAATTCCAGGAGGTCTTCACCTTAGAGCAAGGAGAAGTTCCAGAGATAAGAGAGGGAATAGCTAACCAAGAACCACTGGAAGAGTTTGAGATTACAGCGGGGAAGTAAGGAAGTGTTTACTAGAGTTGGATGTGACAAAGGCTATAGGCCCAGATGGAATTTCCCTTGGATACTAAAGGAAGGAGCAGAAGAACTGTGCCTACCACTCTCCATAGTGTATAACAAATCATTGGCAACAGGGGAACTGCCAGAAATTTGGAAAGCAGCTAACGTAGTCCCGATATACAAGAAAGGGGATAGACACGAGGCACTGAATTACAGGCCGGTGTCCCTAACCTGCATACCATGCAAGCTGATGGAGAAGATTGTGCGAAGAAAGCTAGTGGAGCATCTGGAGCGAAAGAACTTTGTAACACAGCATCAACATGGGTTCAGGGATGGCAGATCCTGCCTCACAGGGTTACTTGAATTCTACGACCAAGCAATAAAAATAAGGCAAGAAAGAGAAGGGTGGGCAGACTGCATATTTTTGGATTGTCAGAAAGCCTTTGATACAGTGCCACACAAGAGGCTAGTGAAAAAGCTGGAGATGCAGGCTGGATCCTGTGAAAGGGAAGGTACTCCATTGGATAAAGGAGTACCTAAGCAACAGGAGACAACGAGTCAGTGTGAGGGGTGAGGTCTCAGATTGGCGAGACGTTACGAGTGGAGTCCCGCAGGGGTCAGTCCTTGGACCTATACTGTTTCTGATATATGTAAATGATCTCCCAGAGGGTATAGAATCGTTTCTCTCAATGTTTGCCGATGATGCAAAAATTATGAGGAGGATTGAAACTGAGGATGATAGTAGGAGGCTACAAGATGACCTAAACAGACTGAGTGAATGGTCCAACAAATGGCTGTTGAAGTTCAACCCGAGTAAATGCAAAGTAATGAAACTAGGCAGTGGAAACAGGAGGCCAGACACAGGATACAGAATAGGAGATGAAATACTTAATGAAATGGACAGAGAGAAAGATCTAGGAGTTGATATCACACCAAACCTGTCTCCTGAAGCCTACATAAAAAGAATAACGTCTGCGGCATATGCGAGGCTGGCTAACATCAGAACAACGTTCAGGGACCTGTGTAAGGAATCATTCAGAATCTTGTACACCACATATGTAAGACCAATCCTGGAGTATGCGGCCCCAGCATGGAGCCCGTACCTTGTCAAGCGCAAGACGAAGCTGGAAAAAGTCCAAAGGTATGCTACTAGACTCAACCCAGAACTAAGAGGCATGTGTTACGAGGAAAGGCTGCGGGAAATGCACCTTACGACACTGGAAGGCAGAAGAGTAAGGGGAGACATGATCACAACCTACAAAATCCTCAGAGGAATCGACCGGTTAAGCAAGGATAAACTATTCAACACTGGAGGGACGCGAAGAAGGGGACACAGGTGGAAGCTGAGTACCCAAATGAGCCACAGAGACGTTAGAAGGAACTTTTTCAGTGTCAGAGTAGTTAACGGATGGAATGCATTAGGCAGTGATGAGGTGGAGGCTGACTCCATACACAGTTTTAAATGTAGATATGATAGAGCCCAGTAGGCTCAGGAATCTGTACACCTGTTGATTGACGAGAGGCGGGACCAAAGAGCCAGAGCTCAACCCCCGCAAGCACAAATAGGTGAGTACACACATCATTTCCCTCTGGAGGCATCAATAAGGCCTCAGCCTCCACACCCCCGATCTTGGTGTTATGAGAGCGGCTCAGAAAAAGGACAAATTAAGGATGGGTGCGACAGGCGGCTTACTGGAGACAACCCCCAGAGCTGCTTGTTTACTGGGGGTGGGGGTGGGGGTGGGGGTTGTGGGGGTGGGGGTTGTGGGGGTTATGGGGGTGGTAGTTGTGAGGGTGGTGGTTGTGGGGGGTGGGGGTTGTGGGGGTTGTGGGGGTGGGGGTGGGGGTTGTGGGGGGGGGGGGTTGTGGGGGTGGGGGTGGTGGTTGTGGGGGTGGGGATTGTGGGGGGGTTGTGGGGGGTGGTAGTTGTGGGTGGGGGTTGTGGGGGTGGTAGTTGTGGGTTGGGTTGTGGGGGGGGGGTTGTGGGGGCGGGGGTTGTGGGGGTGGGGGTTATGGGGGGGGGGGTTGTGGGGGCGGGGGTTGTGGGGGTGGGGGTTATGGGGGTGGGGGGTGGTAGTTGTGGGGGTGGTGGTTGTGGGGGGTGGGGGTTGTGGGGAGTGGGGGGTGGGGGTTGTGGGGGGTGGGGGGTGGGGGTTGTGGGGGTGGTGGTTGTGGGGGGTGGCAATAGTGGTGGGTGGTGGTTATGTAGTAGCAGATATTAGTGGTTGTAAATTTCTGTAGAAATTTAACTATCGACTCAAGTATAATTTTATGAAAGATCAATCGAAATTAGACAAGAGAGGGATGGGTGGCTTTCATTTTCCTAGACTTCCAGAAAGCCGTTGATATAGTTCCTCACAAAAGACTTATTAAAGACTGAGAAGCAAGACTAGATAATAGGACAGCTCGCAGGCTTCCAGCCTTGGCGACATGATGATTGCTTTGTTTCTCTTTATTTCAACCCATCCCCCTGTTATAATAGTACTTATAGTGACTATGAGCACCATAGTACATATACCGACATACAACGCAATTAGAAAGTACAAATCGGCACTATTGAGTTGAACAAACCGGAAAACTATTTTTTACTTATGTTGCAAAGACAAACTAACCTGCTTAGGCCTAATACGCGATATATAAGGCCTAATATAGTACATATGTGTACTATACTAGGCTTAGGAAACTTTAAGTATATTTTTTTAGCTTCATTTTTGTTTATAAAAGAATTCCTTACGAGTCAGTATACTTCAGTATATCTATAGTATACTACAGTATATCTATAAGCTAAGTACGTACGAATTCGTGACGATTGACGAACGTCAAAATAGATACTATGTAAACAGGAGAATGGATTGCTTTAAAATGGCAATGGAATAGAATGGAATAGAATGGAATAGAATGGAATGGGTTGTTTATTTATGTATCTGCCAGACTGCTTTTTCTCCTTTCCCTTCTTCCCAGTTTATCATCGTTTCCTTGTCTCCTCGTCTTCCCCTTCCACTATGCCTCTCCCCTTCCATCTCTCTCCCTCTCCCAGGGTGCCTCCCTGTTACACCCCAGGCCCCAGTAGGGGCACAGTGCCACTCGCTGAAGGCCAGAGTGCCACAAGCGCTTTCAGATACAGTGCCACAGATATGGCAACCTGGCTAGATGCCATATCTGTACACACCTGGCTTCAAGTCACGCCTGGAAACATACACCAGATCCTTGTCACCCAAAATAAAGTATTACGACACACACACACACACACACACACACACACACACACACACACACACACACACACGCAGTGGGGGGTGGTGGTTGTACACCACATATGTAAGATCAATCCTGGAGTATGCGGCCCCAGCATGGAGCCCGTATCTTGTCAAGCACAAGACGAAGCTGGAAAAAGTCCAAAGGTATGCCACTAGACTAGTCCCAGAACTAAGAGGCATGAGTTACGAGGAAAGGCTGCGGGAAATGCACCTTACGACACTGGAAGACAGAAGAGTAAGGGGAGACATGATCACAACCTACAAAATCCTCAGGGAAATCGACAGGGTAAACAAGGATAAACTATTCAACACTGGTGGGACGCGAACAAGGGGACACAGGTGGAAACTGAGTACCCACATGAGCCACAGAGACGTTAGAAGGAACTTTTTCAGTGTCAGAGTAGTTAACGGATGGAATGCATTAGGCAGTGATGTGGTGGAGGCTGACTCCATACACAGTTTTAAATGTAGATATGATAGAGCCCAGTAGGCTCAGGAACCTGTACACCAGTTGATTGACAGTTGAGAGGCGGGACCAAAGAGCCAAAGCTCAACCCCCGCAAGCACAAATAGGTGAGTACACACACACACACACACACACACACACACACACACACACACACACACACACACACACACACACTCACACACACACACACACACACACACACACACACACACACACACACACACACGACTCCAGTCCACCATCTCGAGTACTCACACCTGCGCATTCGAAATTTTGGCCTCTAATAGGCCTATTAACTTCTGGAGTTTTACCCATGCCTCAACACTGACCAACCAGAGAATATACTTTAGTTCAAGTTCAAGTATGTTTATTGAGACAAGAAAGAAATACATCTCAAAGGGATAGAGTAGCTTACGCTATTTCTACCCCCCAAAATATACTATAGTCTTGTAAACATACACCAGAGTGTATGTTTATACATCTGTGTATACCTCATCAATTTTATTTTAACTACATTAAAGCAGTAACAAAAATAATTATAATTGAATTTTCTGCTCCTCTCTTTGTTGTATAAAATGCAAATGAAAAAGCATATAAAGTTCAAAGGAAACTTTACAAAAATTACTGTAATAAAATTATATTCACCATATATTACACCTAAATTTATTTATAAAGCTCTGGGAAAACAGATTAGATTTTTGCGTTGGATTCGGCCCAATCCGTCCTTTTTAACTTCAAAGATTCGGCCCAATCCGTCCTTTTTAACTTCAAAATAAACACCAAATTAAGACTCTTGACTACATATAACTCCAACTCTGGTCAATATAGCCGGATAGATGAAGCCTGCGCTTTTTAAGCTGCCTTGAAATACTTATTTTCCTAAGAACTGGCTTTAGTGTGAACTGTCTTGTGATACAAGCGCTATGAATATAGAGAGAATATACGGTAGGAATTTCAGTGATAACTCTCGAATGCCTATAATCATCAGAGAGAGAGAGAGAGAGAGAGAGAGAGAGAGAGAGAGAGAGAGAGAGAGAGAGAGAGAGAGAGAGAGAGAGAGAGAGAGAGAGAGAGAGAGAGACAGAGACAGAGAGAGAGAGACAGAGACAGAGAGAGAGAGACAGAGAGAGAGAGAGACAGAGAGAGAGAGAGAGAGAGAGAGAGAGACAGAGACAGAGAGAGACAGAGACAGAGACAGAGACAGAGAGAGAGAGAGAGAGAGAGAGAGAGAGAGAGAGAGAGAGAGAGAGAGAGAGAGAGAGAGAGAGAGAGAGAGAGAGAGATAACATTTGCAACTGTCCCAACACAGACACGAGGATAAGAGGACACGAGGATAACAGGACACGAGGATAACAGGACACGAGGATAACAGGACACGAGGATAACAGGACACGAGGATAACAAGACATCATGATTTAACAACTCAGACAAGTCATTAAACAAGTTCAATGATGAAATTGACATATTCGAAATGAAGTTTTGAGTCTTCAATGAACACGAAGATCCATAATGGGACTAACCTAACAATCAAGATAGCCAAGAACTTACAACCTTTGATATCATATATTGCAAAATTGCATATGAATCACTTGCATCCTGTTATCTTGAGTACGCAAGTCTCTGATGGATAGCGTGCTATCTACAACCCCTCAATCCCCCCCTAGCTGCCCATCATTCATCAAATCTCTGAACAAGGCGAAGAACTATATGAAAATACTCATCCCTATTCTTCCTTCATCTCTGGCTGGTGTGGTGAAGTCAGTACGTCTGAGACTTCAACTTCAGATGAGCTAATGTAGCGTAATAGCTGATAGCTTTTGGGCTTTGAGAACACCAGTTTGTCTACTTGCATCTCGGTCCACGAAGCCTACTATCCTCCTGCCATCCTTTTGAATAGTCTGCCACGCCCTGCTATCCTTTCGAGTAGTCCGTTGTACCCTCTTGAGTTGATTCCTATACGGGGGCAAGTGCAGTGGGCAGGGCACTAGTGAGGCGCTTCTGTTGATATCTGTTGCTCGTAGGTGTCAATAGTCGCTTCTGTTGATATCTGTTGCTCGACGCTGTCAATGGTCGCTTCTGTTAACGGTATCTGATGCTCGACGCTGTCAATGAACGCTTCTGTTAACGGTGTTAACCTCTCATGTCCACAGCGCCCTGAGGAAGTCCCTTTACAATACCTCGTACTTCAGGAGAAAGAAACCACGTCACACATGTGGGAACCCAACTCATCACACACCTGTTGTCTCCTGAGAACAGGTGTGTGATGTTACTATCTGCTATTCAATATATATTTTGATTTACATCCAACTGGTTACTCATATAAACTGTTACTTGAGAGAGAGAGAGAGAGAGAGAGAGAGAGAGAGAGAGAGAGAGAGAGAGAGAGAGAGAGAGAGAGAGAGAGAGAGAGAGAGAGAGAGAGAGAGAGAGAGACACTAAAGAAAAAATTGTATCGCTCTGGGAATCTACTTTCTGATGCTCTGACGGACACGAGATGTGGGAGAGAGAGACACACGAGAGGAAGCTGTGAGAAGCACAGATGAGAGAGCGAGTGATTACAGGGAAGGAGGGAGGGAGAGAGGGAAGGAAGAGGAGAGAGGGAAGTGAAACATTACTAGCGTGACGGAGATAACAGCTCTTATCTCGTAAAATGCTCGCGTGAATGCAAATGTGGCTCGTCTAGACCTTAAAAGAGAGAGCGATAGAGAGAGAGAGAGAGAGAGAGAGAGAGAGAGAGAGAGAGAGAGAGAGAGAGAGAGGGGGGGGGGGGGTGTAGTGAGTGCGTGTGCGTGTCTGTGCGTGCGTGTACGACTTCCAGGGTCACCTAAAACCACTCAAAGACATATTCCAAGTCAGTTCCTGGTGAGTGGAGGCAGTTTGCCCGCAGGAGAGTAGCAGGAGCCTCATCAGGACTCATCAGGACTCATCAGAAGGACTCATCACGACGCCCACCTCCCGGAAAGATGGACCATAGAAGAAGACCTGAAGAAGACCTGAAGAAGCGCCCATCAATTAATACCATGTCGTAGCTCAGTCGATTAAGGCAGCGTCTGGGATGCTCTCGGACGCAGGTTCGAATCCTCGTCACGGCCGCTTGTGGATTTGTTCAATTAATACCGTTCTTGAGGAAGGTAACTTAGGCTTATCAAAGTCCCTCCCTCCTCCTTGGCTAACTATTGTACTACCCCAGGATGCAATCCACATCAATTGCCTAACCACCAGGAACCTATACTAGGCAAACAGAGGCACCAGGTGAAGGGAAACGTACCCAATGGTTTCATGGATTGTGTCCTGTTCCCTCGATTCTGAGCCCAGGACGCAGGCTATTCTGCTACATGACCCCTTATCATCGACACTATATCGTTTATAATAATGGCAGCGATATTAACTCTGCGTAACTATAGCACTGGCTCTATTGCTCTGTAACACGGGTTCGGGTTCCTCTCTCTTTACTTCCTTCTTTCTACTCCCTCTACCCGTATTCTTACTTTTATTTCTAAACCAAGGGACTCCAAAACTTTTACCAAAGCCAACTCCACGCCACGTGGTCCTAAGACGATTGACCGACTTAGGATTCTACACCCAGTATGACGTGACCTAAGCTCTGAACAAAACCCTAGAGTCACCTCTGCTGCCACCACCAGACCAGTAATACAAGAGCAATGATCGAGGTCTGGATCGATCACGCTAATTAATCAACCTCGGGGCTTGATCCCCACTATAACCGATGACCTTGAGTGTGGAATAAATTACACGGTAATGATAATTCCGATTCGATGTTAGAATCGGCGCCCAATGCAACTCTGCCTCGTGTGGACCACGTGACCAGGACAAGTATACACATAAAACACATGGAAACAATAAAATGCAAATTAATAACAAATTTAATTTATTAAAAGAAAACTAAAACAAAATCTAAATATGTTCACTCCCTATTACTTTAACACTCCCTACTTGACCTGAGTGGCAAATGAGAAGACTATTTCTATAATTAACAATAGCAACTATACCTTGGGCGACCACAGCTCTAGGTGTTGGGTGGTCTTGGGGAGAGGTAAGATGTTTGACCTCTCCCAGCTGCTCCCGTATTCACACTGATTTCTTCCTTGTCTGGTCTCCCCCAGACAGAACATTGTATCCTTCCGCCTAGTCAAAGTTCTACCCAGTTACTAGCAAGGTTTAAGTTATAACAATTAACCTCTGTTGTACTTAATTGATCCAGACTGGTTGAATTATTTTACTGAATTAAATTACAAACATCTAACGGCAGAGCTGTTCCCGATCACAAAAATGGTTATTAAAACTTTGAGAAATATTAGACATGTCAACCCTGCTGACCTATGACCGCCGGTCACTCCGCCTTAAAAGTTAGATCCGATTCGTGACGTCACTGATGGTGACTTAAACTCAATAATTAGAATACTCTTGATATTGTATCCAGTACTATTATACAATCCAATTTTAATGCAAAATGAATAAAGGCTAATTTTCTCTAATTTACTGAATACTATTGGATGATTCATTTTACGCAGCTATGAACAAAGCGTTGGTTATTTCCACCGCGAATTCCCCTGGGGGTCAGGTCACCATGCGGCTCAGCTTCCCATTCTCTTTTGTCGATAAACCACTCTGGATAATTCTTACAACAGCCTAGTTTGTTACAGCTCTGACACTGGCTCTATCTCTCTAACACTGGCTCTATCGCTCTAACACTGGCTCTATCGCTCTAACACTGGCTCTATCTCTCTAACACTGGCTCTATCTCTAACACTGGCTCTATAGCTCTAACACTGGCTCTCTCTCTCTAACACTGGCTCTATAGCTCTAACACTGGCTCTATCGCTCTAACACTGGCTCTATAGCTCTAACACTGGCTCTATCGCTCTAACACTGGCTCTATCTCTCTAACACTGGCTCTATCTCTCTAACACTGGCTCTATCTCTCTAACACTGGCTCTATCGCTCTAACACTGGCTCTATCTCTCTAACACTGGCTCTATCTCTAACACTGGCTCTATAGCTCTAACACTGGCTCTCTCTCTCTAACACTGGCTCTATAGCTCTAACACTGGCTCTATCGCTCTAACACTGGCTCTATAGCTCTAACACTGGCTCTATCGCTCTAACACTGGCTCTATCGCTCTAACACTGGCTCTATCGCTCTAACACTGGCTCTATAGCTCTAACACTGGCTCTATTGCTCTAACACTGGCTCTATCGCTCTAACACTGGCTCTATCTCTCTAACACTGGCTCTATAGCTCTAACACTGGCTCTATCGCTCTAACACTGGCTCTATCGCTGTAACACTGGCTCTATCTCTCTAACACTGGCTCTATAGCTCTAACACTGGCTCTATTGCTCTAACACTGGCTCTATCTCTCTAACACTGGCTCTATAGCTCTAACACTGGCTCTATCTCTCTAACACTGGCTCTATAGCTCTAACACTGGCTCTATCTCTCTAACACTGGCTCTATCGCTCTAACACTGGCTCTATTGCTCTAACAACGGCACTAAAATGACTTTCCTTATAGGAAAGTGGAGACTCTTTCTAGACTATATTGTAGAGTCCCCCCCCCCACTCCTTCCAGGAGTGTATCCACTCAAGATTAAGAGGACACCCAGATGCGCCAAGACTAAGAGGAGTTCTCAATTCTCATAAACTTCATGAATTTATAGCCAACAAATGGCTGCTTGAGTTTAACTCGAGCAAGTGCAATGTGATTAAGATAGGCGTAGGGAACTGTTTACATGATACAAAGTCCTCGGTATAAATTACACTACTGTTTTATTTTATATATAAAAACGTATGAATACATGAGATTGCCTTTCTATTGGATAATTTCAGCAACTTGGAGAAGGGGGACCTGCTGCATGGGTAACAGCTTCTCCATATCTGCCTACCCAGGCTTTGCGACCTGTCAGGGCACAACTCCATAGGCTTAGACTGAAGGATGCCTACTATTATGAATACATGAAATTGCTGAAGGCGTTTTGGCCCATATGAGGCAATACCTATTCACTCAAATCTCTTCACATACATGTCTAACCTTCGCTCGAAACAATCCAGCGATCCCACGTCCATTATGCAGCAAAGTTAAGGTAATGAAGATGAGAAAAGAGAATGGAAAATGAAGGGAGCTACAGGAATTGGCAAGGAAACAGATCTGGACGTTATCTTGAGGTTATCTTGAAATGATTTCAGGGCTTTTTAGTGTCCCCGCGGCCCGGTCCTCGACCAGGCCTCCACCCCCAGGAAGCAGCCCATGACAGCTGACTAACACCCAGGTACCTATTTTACTGCTAGGAAACAGGGGCATAGGGTGAAAGAAACTCTGCCCAATGTTTCTCGCTGGCGCCTGGGATCGAACCCAGAACCACAGGATCACAAGTCCAGCGTGCTGTCCGCTCGGCCGACCGGCTCCCATACGTGGATACAATTTAAACATTAACTCTAAAAGCATACATTAAGAGAGTGTGAGCCACAGGGACGTTAGAAAGAACTTTTTCAGTGTCAGAGTAATTAACAAATGGAATGCATTAGGGCAGTGGTGTGGTGGAGGCTGACTCCATACACAGTTTTAAATGTAGATATGATAGAGCCCAGTAGGCTCAGGAATCTGTACATCAGTTGATTGACGGTTGAGAGGCGGGACCAAAGAGCCAAAGCTCAACCCCCGCAAGCACAACTAGGTGAGTACACACACACACAGGTGGAAAAGAGAGAGAGAGAGAGAGAGAGAGAGAGAGAGAGAGAGAGAGAGAGAGAGAGAGAGAGAGAGAGAGAGAGAGAGAGAGAGAGAGAGAGAGAGACAGAGAGAGAGACAGAGAGAGAGAGAGAGAGAGAGAGAGAGAGAGAGAGAGAGAGAGAGAGAGAGAGAGAGAGAGAGAGAGAGAGAGAGAGAGAGAGAGAGAGAGAGAGAGAGAGAGAGAGAGAGAGAGAGAGAGAGAGAGAGAGAGAGAGAGAGAGAGAGAGAGAGAGAGAGAGAGAGAGAGAGAGAGAGAGAGAGAGAGAGTGAGAGAGAGAGAGAGAGAGAGAGAGAGAGAGAGAGAGAGAGAGAGAGAGAGAGAGAGAGAGAGAGAGAGAGAGAGAGAGAGAGAGAGAGAGAGAGAGAGAGAGAATGTCATTACCGAAAAAGAGACCAATCATATCGAGGAAGAAAAACAAAAAACATCAACATAAAGATAACCATACTTAAAGCATACCTGACTCTCCCGGCCACACCTGTCATGCCTTACCCCCTCTTGGCCCACACCTGGTAAGGCACACCTGGTACTCTCAACGTCCCCCCCCCTCCACTTCCCCACCCGAGCAAGATCGTGGCGGCGCCCCGTAAGTGTGCCAGCGGTAGTTTGGCGGTTCCCGGATAACTTGCAATCATGATGATAACTTATTATGATCCGTCAGGTGTTGACGTGCTGGGCCTTCATCCCGGACCCCTAAGACAGTAAGGCAAGAAAGTTGCAACATATTGCAAACACACACACACACACACACACACACACACACACACACACACACACACACACACACACACACACACACACACACACACACACACACACACACACATAGACCAAAGAGCCAGAGCTCAACCCCCGCAAGCATAACTAGGTGAGTACACACACACACACACACACACACACACACACACACACACACACACACACACACACACACACACACACACACACACACACACGCACACACACGCACTAGTTACCCCTCGTCTTCCGTGCTCGAGTGCGACGTCCGTTCACCTCGAAAGATGTTCAACAATCACTTATTGTATTCAACAGTTCGCCAGAGACAGATTAGACAGGACGAGACACAGACAGTCACCAGTTCAATACATTTGCCGAGGTGTATATTCACCCAGAGGTTATTCCCCGCACCTGAGTGTATATACAGTTGTATTCTGTATATACACAATATACTATATACAGGGTATTCTGTATTCTCTAGTTATGTGCGGTGGTTACGACTACGGCGTGTGCATGCTGATTGGCTAGCGAGGAGCTGTTAGGGCATTAATTACCCTCCAGAGGTTGATAGGCCTCGAGCCTATCAATGTGTCAATCAGAACAAGCGAGCCTCAGTATTGATGATTTGAGGAGCGAGAAGGTATAGCTGAAACTGTGATTACCCCAATCAGGTCCCGTGGGTCTGAGTGGCAAGCCATCCTCAGCTACTCCTGATGGGGGGCTGACGTCCAAGGAGTCCTCACACACGCACACACACGCGCGTGCAGCCTGTGTCACCTACCCCGCTAACACACACACTTTCATCATCACTATTCATACTTACACCACTCAAAGAGCCACACTTGAGAGATTCGAGGACGACCCTCCCTGCCTCCATCAGGAGAGAGGACTGTAACAGGTCCTCCTTGACGGATAAATCCACAATCTTATTTCTTGCTATTCACTGCTCGCGAGGTCTATTTACGAGTCACAGAACAGGGTAAACAAACTTTTTTCTCTCTCTCCATCACTACACACGGGGCGCTGTTTTCACCGACGAGGCGCCTTAAACAGTGTCAAGACGGCACCCAGTGTCACTGCACAGTGTCAAGACGGCATCCAGTGTCACTGCCGCGCCTCTGTGTCAAGCCTCCGCTACGCGCGCTGTTTCACTGGGAAGGTGTAGTGGAGGCCGGGTTTGTTGGGGCAGGGAGGGGGCTCTACCTTAGTCCCTTGTCGACGGAGGGGTAGGTACCATGGTGCTCTCACCTGTGGAGCCAGACCGCGCAGCGGAGAGAGCGTGTGTGTGTGTGTGTGTGTGCTCAGACCTCTTACATGGGGAGAGCGCTCGCTCTCTCTCTCTTTCTCTCTCTCTCTCTCTCTCTCTCTCTCTCTCTCTCTCTCTCTCTCTCTCTCTCTCTCTCTCTCTCTCTCTCTGTCTCTCTCTCTCTCTCTATCTATCTATCTCTCTTATATCCCTGCCTTATCCGTTGGGTGTTAGTAGTCGCTTATTAGTACTCATTGGGAATGATTCAGCTTCGTATCCTCCCTACTGTTGGTACTCTGAGTGGAGTTTCACACACACACACACACACACACACACACACACACACACACACACACACACACACACACACACACACACACACACACACACACTGAAGGAACCTGTAACTAGCCACCAACATGGGTTCAGGCACACAGGAATAATAGAATTCTATGACCAAGTGACAAAAATTAAGCAAGAAAGAGAAAGGTCGACATACTGCATTATCTTGGACTGTCAGATACCATTTGACAGTCACAACTTACAATGGAAATATTATGAGGATGATTAAAATAAAGGAGGACATCAAGAGACCTTAAGATGACCTGGACAAACTCACGGAATGGTCCAATAAATGGCTACTAAAGTTCAACTCAATCAAGTGTAATGAAAATAGCTGTAAGGAGCAGGAGGCCAGATACAAACTTGGGAGATGAAATCCTTCAAGAACCAGGAAGAAAAAGAGAGATGAGAGATAAGAACTGCCTTTAAAAAATTGTGTAAGGAATAATTTAAGACCTTGTATACCACATGAACAAAGGGCCGTGACGAGGATTCGAACCTACGTCTGAGAGGATCCCAGACGCTGCCTTAATCGACTGAGCTACGACATGGTTAAAATAATTGCAACCGGTATAACTGAATATTTATCCGTGGTAGGTCAAGTTGATTTCCCGGTTGCAATTCTTATACTATGTTGTAGCTCAGTCCATTAAGGCAGCGTCTGGGATCCTCTCGGACGTAGGTTCGAACCCACGTCACGGCCCTTGTGGATTTGCTCATTTGATGCATCACGCTATTGTGATTTCTGTGTGTATTGTGTATCACATGTTAGACCAATTCTAGTGTATATGGCTCCAGCGTGGAGTTCACACCTAGTCTAGGATAGGTCTAGGATAGCTAGTTAAATCTAGCTAAGACTAGATCTAAGTTAAATTTAAGACTAGCTAAACTAGTCTAGGATAGACTAGACTAGACTAGGTTAGACCTAGTCAAGCACAAGACGAAGTTAGAGAATGTTCAGATCACAAAGAAATGGCGTGATGTATCAATGTGAAAATCTTTTCGAGACAATGGAGTGACTTGAACCCGCGTTGTGGAGATTCCCAGACACCTGCCTTAACCGACTTGGCCACGATGGGACAAACGTCGACCAACCCGGAACTACTGGAGGTTCTTGAGGCCCAGAACTGAAGTCCAACATTTACAGTCGGGCCGCCCACAGCCAGCAGGTAATGGTGAGTTCAGAGGTATTAAACCAGACTAGTCCCAGAGCCAAGAGGTATGAGCTACGAGGAAAGGCTTCAGGAATTAATCCTCACGTCACTGGAAGAAAGAACAGTCCGAGACAAGTTCAAATATGTTTATTGAGACAAGAAAGAAATACATCTCAAAGGGATAGAGTAGCTTAGGCTATTTCTACCCCGCAGGCAGGGGAGACATGATTACCAAATACAAAATTCTCAGGGGATTTGACAGGGCAGATAAGGATAAACCATCTAACACAGATGGAACACGAACAATAGGCCACACGTAGAAACTTGGATCCCAAATGAGCCACAGAAACATTAGATAGAATTTGCTCACTGACAGACTAGTTAACAAATAGAATGGAAGAAGTGAGGTGGTGGAGGCAGACTCCATACATAGTTCCAAAAATAGATATGATGGACAAAAGCGTCAGTCACCTACACAAAGCTCTCACTCCTCACACACGCACTCTTCCCACTCTCCCCTGCACCCAAACCCAATCAAAAGAAACTTGAGTGTTCAAATCCACAAGGGCCGTGACGAGGATTCGAACCTGCGTCCGGGAGCATCCCAGACACTGTCTTAATCGACTGAGCTACGGCAGGGTAAAAAGATTTGAAACCTAAGTTCTACTGAGGTTATTGGATCCCGTAGCCTCTCCGAGGCACAAACCAGGATTTTACACAACTCCCCCCCCCCCCCTGTAAAATCCTGGTTTGTGCCTCGGAGAGGCTACGGGATCCAGTAAGTTCAGTAGAACTTTGGTTTCAACTCTTTTTACCCTGTCGTAGCTTAGTCGATTAAGGCAGTGTCTGGGATGCTCTAGGACGCAGGTTCGAATCCTCGTCAAGGGCCCTTGTGGATTTGTTCATTTGATGCATCACGTTAGTGTGATCTCTCTGTGTGTAATGAAACTTGAGTGTGTCTGGTAGAGATCACTTCTCTGCCAGGGAGAGGCGGTCTGTTAGATATATATCAAAGTTATCCTCCCTAGACTAGAGGGAGCCGGTCGGCCGAGCGGACAGCACGCTGGGATTGTGATACTGTGGTCCTGGGTTCGATCCCAGGCGCCGGCGAGAAACATTGTCCAATGTTTCTTTCACCCTATGCCCCTGTTACCTAGCAGTAAAATAGGTACCTGGGTGTTAGTCAGCTGTCACGGGCTGCTTCCTGGGGGTGGAGGCCTGGTCGAGGACCGGGCCGCGGGGACACTAAAAAGCCCCGAAATCATCTCAAGATAACCTCTATAACCTCAAGATAGACTAATTACAGACCATTCCTAGGATGCTTCATACAACAGTTATCTAACTCCTGGGTGCCTATTTACTGCTAGGTGAAGAGAGTTATAAGGTGAAAGGAAACGTTGATCGCGGGAATATTGACCTGTTCGGGGTCAATATTCAATACTATATTCAATATTCAATACAGGTCAATATTCAGGTAAATACAAATATACATTGTTGTATGTTTGACTATATTGACCCAATATCCCTGTGGACTGGGCGGTAGAGCGACGGTCCCACTGCTTGCAGGTCCGCGTTCAATCCCCTGACACCCAAGCCCCACCATTCCTTCCCTCCATCCCATCCCAAATCCTTATCCTCATCCCTTCCAATGGCGATATAATCCCGCTTTATCCTCATAATTACCTTACCATACTGCGTAGCATACCACTGATGGTTATACTCCCTGTCCCAAGTGTGTGTATACTCTCATATTTGCGCCTCCAGGATCGAGCTTCAGCTCTTGGATCGGATTTTCCAACCCTCGGTCGTCTAAGACAACGACACTACCCAAAAGTCTCTCTTAAAACGATGGATAATGTTAGTATGAGAAATCTTCTCGTCTAGCTTGTTCGTATACGACGCTAGAAGCAGTAATTTTTCATTTCAATATTTGTTTTACACTAGCATGCACTCAGGGTATGTTGTACTCATGATGTCGTGAACATGTCTCATCTTCACACCCTGTCGATTTTCCTGTTTCATGACTATCGGGTGTTGTCTGCCTCTTCACTTTTCTAGTGAAAAGATGCAGTTCTTTCAAACTATTTGTATACCCCTTTTGGCGAACTTCTGGGGCGAACAACCTCTTTATCTCTTCAAGTTTACTTATACTCTTCAACAAGGATTAAAGTAAACAAGGCTTAATAGTAAAGTAAACTTATACAAGTTTACTTTATAAGTTTCGTATTAAAGTTAAAGTAATCTTATACAAGTTTACTTTACTCTTCAAATAAGGCGATGGGGCTGCTACCAGTCCTAGTCCACGACCAGACCTGGTCGTGGACTACAACTGGTCGTACGTTGGTACTTTTCAGCCTTCTGAATGTTTCCTTATTCAGGTTTCTGAAGGCTGTTCTGATGTTCGCCTCTCTAGAGCATTCTGATGATGTGAACCAAGTGATGTAATATATCTGCTACATATATAACATATATGACCTTGTTATATACCTGTTACAGGGTCTTGTGGTCACTTCAGGGAGGTAGTGTCCCTTCAGTGTGACACGCCCTCATCACCTCGTCTCTGTCAACACCTTGCATTTAGTGGTATTCAAGTCCAGTAGCCATTTCTCTGAACATCTCTGCAGCCTCACGAGTATTCTTGGAGTATTCTACAATCTTTGAACACTTCTTACTCATTTTGTATTCACAAATATATGTACTCATGTGAGTGTGTTTGTGAGTGCGTTTGTGAGTGCTTAGTTTCCCTCCTCCCATCTCTTTCATTCCATCCCTCCCTCCCTCTCTCACCCCTTCCTTCTCTCTCTCTCTCTCTCTCTCTCTCTCTCTCTCTCTCTCTCTCTCTCTCTCTCTCTCTCTCTCTCTCTCTCTCTCTCTCCCTCTCTCTCTCTACTCAGCACACCATTACACAGGTGTGTTTACATACTAAAACCCAGGTGTGGCTTGTGTGATGGCACACACACCTGGCTACCACCCAGGTGTGTACTCTACACACTTGTTATTAATTACTCTCACTCGCGAACTCAGCCAGTCATGCACTCACCCACTCACTCACTCACGCACTGACTCACCCACTGGTGACGCCATTCCCCATCACTTGTAGAGTTGACATTGTATTTTATCTGGCAATTTTTATAAATCATTTTGTTTAAGTGGGATTAAGGATTATAGTGGATTAGTGATATGTGGATTATGGAGACTGTAATCTCCATAAACCCCCCCCACACACACACACACACATACACTCACATACACGCACACACACACACACACACACACGCACACATACACTCACAGCAGCGTGGACTGTGCTCTGGGGTCGTAGTCCAAAGAACACGGGTTCGATTCCCGGCCGAGGGAGAAACAAATGGGGAGTTTCTTTTACCTGATGCACCTGTTCACCTACCAGTAAAAAGATTCACGAGAGTTATTAGACAGCTGGCACGGGCTCCTTCCTGGGGATGTGTGTTTATGTGTATATGTGTATATGTGTGTATATGTGTGTATATATGTGTGTGTGTGTGTGTGTGTGTGTGGTGTGGTGTGGTGTGGTGTGTGTTGTGTGTTGTGTGTGGTGTGTGTGTGTGTGGTGTGGTGTGTGTGTGTGTGTGTGTGTGTGTGTGTGTGTGTGTGTGTGTGTGTGTTGTGTGTTGTGTGTTGTGTGTTGTGTGTTGTGTGTGGTGTGTGGTGTGGTGTGGTGTGGTGTGTGTGTGTGTACTCACCTATATGTACTCACCTATATGTGCTTGCAGGATCGAGCATTGACTCTTGGATCCCGCCTTTCTAGCTATCGGTTGTTTACAGCAATGACTCCTGTCCCATTTCCCTATCATACCTAGTTTTAAAAGTATGAATAGTATTTGCTTCCACAACCTGTTCCCCAAGTGCATTCCATTTTTCTACTACTCTCACGCTAAAAGAAAACTTCCTAACATCTCTGTGACTCATCTGAGTTTCCAGTTTCCACCCATGTCCCCTCGTTCTGTTATTATTACGTGTGAACATTTCATCTATTTCCACTTTATCAATTCCCCTGAGTATTTTATATGTCCCTATCATATCTCCTCTCTCCCTTCTTTTCTCTAGTGTCGTTAGGTTCAGTTCCTTCAGCCGCTCTTCATATCCCATCCCTCGTAACTCTGGGACAAGCCTCGTCGCAAACCTCTGAACCTTCTCCAGTTTCTTTATGTGTTTCTTCAGGTGGGGGCTCCATGATGGCGCGGCATACTCTAAGACGGGTCTCACGTAGGCAGTGTAAAGCGCCCTAAAAGCTTCCTCATTTAGGTTTCTGAATGAAGTTCTAATTTTCGCCAGTGTAGAGTACGCTGCTGTCGTTATCCTATTTAAATGTGCCTCAGGAGTTAGATTAGGTGTCACATCCACTCCCAGGTCTCTTTCTCGAATCGTTACAGGTAGGCTGTTCCCCTTCATTGTGTACTGTCCCTTTGGTCTCCTGTCACCTGATCCCATTTCCATAACTTTACATTTACTGGTGTTAAACTCCAGTAGCCATTTCCCTGACCATCTCTGCAGCCTGTTTAAGTCCTCTTGGAGGATCCTACAATCCTCGTCTGTCACAACTCTTCTCATTAATTTTGCGTCATCTGCAAACATTGACATGTATGATTCCACTCCTGTAAACATATCATTTACGTAAATTAGAAAGAGGATTGGTCCCAGCACCGATCCTTGAGGTACTCCACTTGTTACTGTTCGCCAGTCCGACTTTTCGCCCCTTACCATTACCCTCTGGCTCCTTCCTGTTAGGTAGTTCTTCACCCATACTAGGGCCTTTCCGCTTACTCCTGCCTGCCTCTCAAGTTTGTATAGCAGTCTCATGTGCGGTACCGTATCAAAGGCCTTTTGGCAGTCAAGAAATATGCAGTCTGCCCAGCCTTCTCTGTCCTGCCTTATCCTTGTTACTTTATCATAGAATTCTAAAAGGTTTGTTAGGCATGATTTCCCTGTCCAGAACCCATGTTGGTGCTTGTTTACAAACCCAATGCTCTCCAGGTGCTCAACAAGTCTTAGCCTAATTATTCTTTCAAGAATTTTGCAGGGGATGCTTGTCAGTGATACGGGTCTGTAGTTAAGTGCCTCCTCCCTATCACCCTTTTTGAAAATCGGTACGACATTTGCCTCCTTCCAGCAACTGGGCAATTCTCCCGACATAAGTGACTCATTAAAGATCATTGCCAGAGGCACGCTGAGAGCCTGCGCTGCCTCTTTGAGTATCCACGGTGATACTTTGTCTGGTCCAACAGCTTTATTTGCATCCAGTGTTGTCAACTGTTTCATTACATCCTCTGCTGTCACCTCTATATCCGATAGTCTTTCATCTTGGGTAATCTCTTCTAACAATGGGAGCTGCTCAGGCTCGGTTGTGAACACT
This sequence comes from Procambarus clarkii, assembly GCF_040958095.1. Lineage (NCBI taxonomy): Eukaryota > Metazoa > Arthropoda > Malacostraca > Decapoda > Cambaridae > Procambarus > Procambarus clarkii. Next base: position 14,286,023 of record NC_091204.1, read on the forward strand.
CCATGGAATTTTGCATTCAGTACCTCGCAGATTTCCTTGTCGCTTTCTGTATATGCCCCTTCTGTTTTCCTCAGTCTTGTCACTTGGTCATTTACCGACATCTTCCTTCTTCCATCTTCTTCCATCTTCCTTCTGTGTGTGTGTGTGTGTGTGTGTGTGGTGTGGTGTGGTGTGGTGTGTGTGTGTGTGTGTGTGTGTGTGTGTGTGTGTGTGTGTGTGTGGTGTGGTGTGGTGTGGTGTGTGTGTGTGTGTGTGTGTGTGTGTGTGTGTGTGTGTGTGTGTTGTATGTGGTGTGTGGTGTGGTGTGTGTGTGTGTGTGGTGTGTGTGTGTGTGTGTGTGTGTGTACGTGTCAGTGTCCCATCTTGATGTTTACATGAGTGATTAACGCATCGTTTGGGTTCCGTAAAGAGCCTCCCATCAGTGCCCAATCGTTACTCATCGCCCACTTCATCCTTAACACAGCAGGATAACCTCGAGGCCGACCACCTGGTCCTCGACTACTTGAGGGATAATCTAGATGTCATTTACCGTCATTACTTCCTCCTTTACTCAACAAAATTGCTCAAAAGTTTACCGGAGCAGGAATACCTGTTTCATTCACGTTGACGTCCAGCTTGACAACTTTGTAAACCAGTTCCTGAAAGCGGTATTCCATTTCAGGTCCCGCAAACACCAGTGTCGAGAGGCCTGTGTAAACTAACGAGACAGGAGGCCTGTGTAAACTCTGTTTTCAGTAAGTTTATGTCACTGGAAATGTTTATGTTAAGCGGAATGTTTATGTTAAAACATTCCGCTCGTCTGATGATTCAGATAATCTATTGAATGCTTCGGAAATAATATAAAAAATTGGATCCGGATTCACGAAGCGGTTACGCAAGTACTTACGAACGTGTACATCTTTCCTCAGTATTGGGTTTTATTCATTCTATAAATGTATTTATACATTTATACAGCTGTATACACGAGAATGTCTCCCTGTATGCCTTACTAAGGTTGGAGACCGGGAACTAGATTCACGAAGCAGTTACGCAAGTACTTACGAACGTGTACATCTTTCCTCAGTATTGGGTTTTATTCATTCTATAAATGTATTTATACATTTATACAGCTGTATACACGAGAATGTCTCCCTGTATGCCTTACTAAGGTTGGAGACCGGGAACTAGATTCACGAAGCAGTTACGCAAGTACTTACGAACGTTTAAACCTTTCCTCAATCTTTGACGGCTTTGGTTACATTTATTAAACAGTTTACAAGCGTGAAAACTTGCCAATCAACTGTTGTTATAAACAGCCTCCTGGTGCTTTCGAGCTCATTAACTGTTTAATAATTGTAAACAAAGCCGCTAAAGACTGAGAAAAGATGTACAGGTTCGTAAGTGCTTGCGTAACGGCTTCGTGAATCAGACCCCATGTTCGGTGTATGGATTAACCGAAGGATTCAGAGGCTCTTCACATGTCCAATACGTGTAGGATGAGATACATTGTTGACAACATCATTGGACACGCGTAGTTGTGTTCCCTCCGCACTGTCTGGTCCATACATCTCTAATTCACACCCGTCATATCTCGTAACTTACAGCGCCCTTACGTGCCCGCCTCAGAACAATCGTTATCCTCCCTCACAAGTCGTTATCCTTCCTCATAAGTCGTTATTCTCCCTCACAAGTCGTTATTCTCCCTCACAAGTCGTTATCCTTCCTCATAAGTCGTTATTCTCCCTCACAAGTCGTTATCCTTCCTCACAAGTCGTTATCCTTCCTCACAAGTCGTTATCCTTCCTCACAAGTCGTTATCCTCCCTCACAAGTCGTTATCCTCCCTCACAAGTCGTTATCCTCCCCTCACAAGTCGTTATCCTCCCCTCATAAGTCGTTATTCTCCCTCACAAGTCGTTATTCTCCCTCACAAGTCGTTATTCTCCCTCACAAGTCGTTATCCTTCCTCAGAAGTCGTTATCCTTCCTCACAAGTCGTTATCCTCCCCTCACAAGTCGTTATCCTCCCTCACAAGTCGTAATCCTTCCTCACAAGTCGTTATCCTTCCTCACAAGTCGTTATCCTCCCTCACAAGTCGTTATCCTTCCTCACAAGTCGTTATCCTTCCTCACAAGTCGTTATCCTTCCTCACAAGTCGTTATCCTCCCTCACAAGTCGTTATCCCCAAACACAAGTCGTTATCCCCCCTCACAACAGTCGTTATCCTCCCTCACAACAGTCGTTATCCTCCCTCACAGCAGTCGTTATCCTCCCCTCAAGTAGGGTATTTGATGACGAATACCGTGCACGCCCCTCCCCCCCCCCTCCCCCGGCTGACACACTGCAGTGTTGCACAGATATAAAAGTGGGGTTTGCAACAAAGATACAATAGGATTGAGAGTAAGAGCGTCGTATGTGGCACAGAGAGAGAGAGAGAGAGAGAGAGAGAGAGAGAGAGAGAGAGAGAGAGAGAGAGAGAGAGAGAGAGAGAGAGAGAGAGAGAGAGAGAGAGAGAGAGAGAGAGAGAGACTCCATGCCTGTGGTATATGAACGAAGTTCAAAGGAAAACTTCGTAGTGTTTCAGACAGAGTCAGTAAGCAGGAGAACATTTCGTACACAGGAATTAAATGATGGTTTTGCACTGTGTAGATTTAGTGCAACATTGCAAGGTTAATGAGGATTAGGCTTAATTTGAGGTTGCAAGTAAGATTATGGGAAACTTGTTTGAAAAAAAACACACAAGAGGATTGTGTGAACGAATGTTTAGGATGAAACTTCAAAGTGTTTTGCACTGTTTCAATAAGGATGAGTAGTGGGAGATCCCTACGTTCACTGGAATGTAATACTGAAGAAATTATAGTTTGCCATAGTGGAGACTTGCAGTGCAAGGGAGTATAGCATCATTGTAAAGTAGCATAGCATCATTCCAAGGGAGTATAGCATCATTGTAAAGTAGCATAGCATCATTGCAAGGGAGTATAGCATCATTGTAAAGTAGCATAGCATCATTGCAAGGGAGTATAGCATCATTGTAAAGTAGCATAGCATCATTCCAAGGGAGTATAGCATCATTGTAAAGTAGCATAGCATCATTGCAAGGGAGTATAGCATCATTTCAAGGGAGTATAGCATCATTGCAAGGGAGTATAGCATCATTGCAAGGGAGTATAGCATCATTGCAAGGGAGTATAGCATCATTGCAAGGGAGTGTAGCATCGTTGTAAAGCAGCATAGCAACATTGCAAGGACTTGGTGCAACATGTAGCAATAGGCCTAGGAACGGGTGTAAGGTAAGGGGGCAGGAGCGAGGGGTAGAGTCTTGGGTAACAAGGGTGAACGATCGTTAAGGTAAACTTCCAATGTATTCTGGACAGTTTCAGTAATGAGAAAACGTAGTAGCAGATCACTTCGTTCAGTGAAATGTATATACGGTACGGAACAGGGCCTCGTAGCCTGGTGGATAGCGCGCAGGACTCGTAATTCTGTGGCGCGGGTTCGATTCCCGCACGAGGCAGAAACAAATGGGCAAAGTTTCTTTCACCCTGAATGCCCCTGTTACCTAGCAGTAAATAGGTACCTGGGAGTTAGTCAGCTTTCACGGGCTGCTTCCTGGGGGTGGAGGCCTGGTCTAGGACCGGGCCGCGGGGACACTAAAGCCCCGAAATCAACTCAAGATAACTCAAGATAAGATACTCATCTAGTTTTACTCACCTAGTTGTGCTTCCGGGGGTTGTGTTTCGGCTCTTTGGTCCCGCCTCTCAACTGTCAATAAACTGTTGTACAGCTTTTGAGGTCATCTTGAGAGGATTTCGGGGCTTTAGTGTCCCCCGCGGTCCGGTCCTTGACCAGGCCTCCACCCCCAGGAAGCAGCCCGTGACAGCTGACTAACACCCAGGTACCTATTTTACTGCTAGGTAACAGGGGCATAGGGTGAAAGAAACTCTGCCCATAGTTTCTCGCCAGCGCCCGGGATCGAACCCGGGACCACAGGATCACAAGTCCAGCGTGCTGTCCGCTCGGCCGACCGGCAAGCATATGCCGCTGATGATATCCTTTTGATGTGGGCTTCTGGGGACAGGTTCGGTGTGATAGCAACCCACAGATCTCTCAATTTGACACTTGTAGGATATCACCTCCCAGATGGTACCTTGTGTTCAGCCTCGTGCTCCCTTCACCAAATTTAATTACTTTACACTTTTCTGAGTTGAACTTTAGTAGCCATTTTCTAGACCATTTCCCCAGTTTGTCCAGGTCGTCCTGTAGTATGTGTCTATCTTCAGCTATCGTGATATCGTAATTTTTGAATCATCAACAAACAGAGATCAATATTGTATTGCAATGGTGTTGCAATATAATAGTTAGGCCTATAGTAACCATATTTAAAGGGGGGGGGGGGGGGAGAGAAGGGAAGGTGGAAGGGGGAGGAGTTCAAGGGAAAAGGAGGGGAGTGTAACTGAAATGGGGATATGGGACTGAAAAAAATGGAAAAGATGAGAAAATAGAGGAAAATGGGAAATGCAAAAAGGGGGAATAGGGAGAGAGGGAGAGAAAGGTAAATAGGAGAGAGAGGGGGGTGAAGGAGACCCAGGGAGGGGGGGTGAAGGAGACCCAGGGAGGGGTGTGAAGGAGACCCAGGGAGGGGGGTGAAGGAGACCCAGGGAGGGGGGGTGAAGGAGACCCAGGGAGGGGGGGGGTGAAGGAGACCCAGGGAGGGGGTGTGTGAAGGAGATCCAGGGAGGAGGGGGGTGAAGGAGACCCAGGGAGGGGGGGGGTGAAGGAGACCCAGGGAGGGGGGTGAAGGAGACCCAGGGAGGAGGGTGATGGAGACCCAGGGAGAGGGGGGGTGAAGGAGACCCAGGGAGGGGGGTGAAGGAGACCCAGGGAGGGGGGGTGAAGGAGACCCAGGGAGGGAGGGGTGAAGGAGACCCAGGGAGGGAGTGTGTGAAGGAGACCCAGGGAGGAGGGGGGTGAAGGAGACCCAGGGAGGGGGTGTGTGAAGGAGACCCAGGGAGGGGGGGGGTGAAGGAGACCCAGGGAGGGGGGGGGTGAAGGAGACCCAGGGAGGGGGGGGTGAAGGAGACCCAGGGAGGGGGGTTGAAGGAGACCCAGGGAGGGGGGTGAAGGAGACCCAGGGAGGGGGGTGAAGGAGACCCAGGGGGGGTGAAGGAGACCCAGGGAGGGGGGTGAAGGAGACCCAGGGAGGGGGGGGTGAAGGAGACCCAGGGAGGGGGGGGTGATGGAGACCCAGGGAGGGGGGTGAAGGAGACCCAGGGGGGGTGAAGGAGACCCAGGGAGGGGGGGGGTGAAGGAGACCCAGGGAGGGGGGTGAAGGAGACCCAGGGAGGGGGGTGAAGGAGACCCAGGGAGGGGGGGGTGAAGGAGACCCAGGGAGGGGGGGGTGAAGGAGACCCAGGGAGGGGGGTGAAGGAGACCCAGGGAGGGGGGAGGGGGGTTGAACACAACATGAAAGGACTGATGAAATATTGACCAGGAATTGATCATTGCTGCAGTCTCCAGTCATCTTCCTATATATAGTCCTAATCAGCTGGCTGGCATGACTCTACACACGCACAAACACAGCCGCTGGGGGCACAAACACAGCCGCTGGGGGCACAAACACAGCCGCTGGGGGCACAAACACAGCCGTGGAGGCACAAACACAGCCGCAGGGGCCACAAACACAGGCTAGGGCCCTACCCACAGAACTCTACCTCAGGACTCGCCGGATACAGGCTAATTACCCATCATTATAACTTTCCATACACTATACACCAAAAATACACAAAATACACAATTCCCTCAGCGGGTAACCGATCAAGGTTCAAATTTGAAACAAGACTTTTAACGGTTATATTTTTTTCCGAAACTGTTACTGATAGCAGTAACCTGGGGGCCTGACGGTTGAGTGGACAGCGCTTGGGATTCGTAGTCTTAAGGTTCCGGGTTCGATCTCCGGTGGAGGTGGAAACAAATGGGCAGAGTTTATTTTACCGTGATGCACCTGTTCACCTAGAGGTAAATAGGTACCCGGGAGTTAGATAGCTGCTACAGGCTGCTTCCTAGGGATGTAACAAAAAAATGGTCTGGTCGAGGACCGGGCCGCGGGAACGCTAAGCCCCGAAATCATCCAGAGATTACCTCAAAATAAGAAATAGTTTCTGCTTTTTGATATCTTAAATTTTTACCGGCTGGTTATATTCGCGAATTTGTTCACTTTCTTGACGATCTGTTGGTTATCCTGTTGCCAGAAACATATCCATCTGTTCAAGCGTTACCATTTAATAGTTTTACTCAACAAACCACCTTCCTCATTCTGGGTGAAGATCAGGTCCAGTAGACTATAGGTTCATCCCTCTACCTTTCATGTGTCGTCTTTGTTTACATGCGAGATCGTCTTTAGCTTTGTTTCTGCTATTGCAATAATATCAAGTTCTTCAACTATTTCATTTTTACTTTTAACTCCATTCAATTAGTGCATGATATGTTCAGACTTTTCTTAGAGAGAGTTCTCGGTGCAATACTTTCTCTACTGTTTGTATATGAGGATTGGGTAAGATACTACTCACTCACTCCTCCCACTCACTCATCCTTTTATTCACTCATTCTCTCACTCATCCTCCCTCTCACTCGCTCTAGTCCCATCTCTCACCTCACCGAACTGACTGTGAACCTGTAATGAAGCAAGAGCAAGCAGTGAAACCAGGACCATTCCGTTTTATTGGATATTAAACCCGGCTAAAGAGCAGCATTTCATGCCTAACTATTCTTAATAGCTTTAGGGAGTACACGAAGCACTATCCACGGCTCGCGTCGTTTACCCACACGAGACAACACCATCATTACGAACATTGAAGATATTTAGCCATTTATTTTCGTAACATGATCTCACGGGACCCGAAATAGACAAATTGTAAGGACAGGAAATTTGAAGAAAACGGTCATGCTCTGATTTATTGCAGTTTCCCGTGAAAACATACGTGCTCTGATTTATTGTAGTTGCCCGTGAAAACGGTCGGGCTTTGATTTATCGCAGTTTCCCATGAAAACGATCGTGCTATAATTTATCGCAGTTTCCCGTGAAAACGGTCGTGCTCTAATTTATCGCAGTTTCCCGTGAAAACGGTCGTGCTCTAATTTATCGCAGTTCCCCGTGAAAACGGTCGTGCTCTGATTTATCGCAGTTTCCCGTGAAAACGGTCGTGCTCTGATTTATCGCAGTTTCGCATGAAAACGGTCGTGCTCTAATTTATCGCAGTTTCCCGCGAAAACGGTCGTGCTCTGATTTATCGCCGTTTTCCCTGACGCGTTATCAGACGTCTTCACTCAGCGCGGGAAATCTCACCTAGTTCTTATCTTCACGATCCCTGACACACGTCTAATGGGATTAGGACTCGTCCGTCATGTTGCGACAGTTATTAGTTCAGTGAAGACTGTCCTAATCTGCAACAGACGCTCTTAATCTCCGGATTAGAGCTCCAGGCTAACCCACTACCAACCTAATCCCACCCACTACCCCCAGACACCCACTACCCCCAGACACCCACTACCCCCAGACACCCACTACCCCCAGACACCCACTACCCCCAGACACCCACTACCCCCAGACACCCACTACCCCCAGACACCCACTACCCCCAGACACCCACTACCCCCAGACACCCACTACCCCCAGACACCCACCTACAGGAGGACAAGTGGCTGATCCTAAGGAGTGGACATCCATAAGAATATACATGAATATGTTATAGCGGATCCAAGATTGATGAGCACGCTAACAACCACAACAGGCCATCAGCTCGCTAACAACCACGCCAGGCCATCAGCTCGCTAACAACCACGGTAGGCCACCAGCTCGCTAACAACCACAACAGGCCATCAGCACGCTAACAACCACAACAGGCCATCAGCTCGCTAACAACCACGCCAGGCCATCAGCTCGCTAATAACCACAACAGGCCATCAGCTCGCTAACGACCACAACAGGCCATCAGCTCGCTAACAACCACGCCAGGCCATCAGCTCGCTAACAACCACGCCAGGCCATCAGCTCGCTAACAACCACGCCAGGCCATCAGCTCGCTAACAACCACGGTAGGCCATCAGCTCGCTAACAACCACGGTAGGCCATCAGCTCACTAACAACCACGGTAGGCCATCAGCTCACTAACAACCACGGTAGGCCATCAGCTCGCTAACAACCACGGTAGGCCATCAGCTCACTAACAACCACATCAGGCCATCAGCTCGCTAACAACCACATCAGGCCATCAGCTCGCTAACAACCACGGTAGGCCATCAGCTCGCTAACAACCACGGTAGGCCATCAGCTCACTAACAACCACGGTAGGCCATCAGCTCACTAACAACCACATCAGGCCATCAGCTCGCTAACAACCACATCAGGCCATCAGCTCGCTAACAACCACAACAGGCCACCAGCTCGCTAACAATTACGACAGGCCATCAGCTCGCTAACAACCACGCCAGGCCATCAGCTCGCTAACAACCACAACAGGCCATCAGCTCGCTAACAACCACAACAGGCCATCAGCTCGCTAACAACCACGCCAGGCCATCAGCTCACTAACAACCACGCCAGGCCATCAGCTCACTAACAACCACGCCAGGCCATCAGCTCGCTAACGACCACGCCAGGCCATCAGCTCGCTAACAACCACGCCAGGCCATCAGCTCACTAACAACCACATCAGGCCATCAGCTCGCTAACAACCACGACAGGCCATCAGCTCGCTAAAGAACAGCCAAATCCCGAAGGAGCCAGACGGTGTCAAAGGCCTAGTTCAGAGACCCAGACAACCTCCTCCAGTGTCTGCGTCGGGCTTCTCAAGGAAGAATTCTTGTGTTTTTTAAACTACAATATAACAACCCGGACTTTGATATCAAATGTCGTAAGTAGCGTCCTGAAGACCAACAGGACCAGTAATGTTCCGGAGGACCACAGAAGACCAGTCGACCAGTGAAGACCTTTTGGACCACGAGACCGCGCGAAGATCAGGTAAAACACAATTCTGAATAAAATATCTGATTTCTGAGTTGTGGCGCTGCCCGTGAACGGACTCAGGGGGATCCCGAGCAGGGGGACGGAACCACAACCACAGACATAAACAATAACAACCTCAGTACTCACCATTACTGGAACTTTGCCCCTGTGGCGGCAGTGGAGACCTCGCGCCAGAGATCTCTGACCTGGATGACTTCCTAGTACATCCGCTGAAAGACAGAAACACAGAGGAGAATGGCAGTTCTCATTGTTGTATGAGTGATTGTATAGGAGACACGCCTATACAATCAGAGCCTGTCTCAGAGCCTGCCTGCCTGTCTTCAGAGCCTGCCTCAGAGCCTGCCTGCCTGTCTTTAGAGCCTGCCTGCCTGTCCTCAGAGCCTGCCTGCCTGTCCCCAGCCTGCCTCAGAACCTGCCTCAGAGCCTGCCTGCCTGTCCTCAGAGCCTGCCTCAGAGCCTGCCTGCCTGTCCCCAGCCTGCCTCAGAACCTGCCTCAGAGCCTGCCTGCCTGTCCTCAGAGCCTGCCTGCCTCAGAGCCTGCCTGCCTGTCTTCAGAGCCTGCCTGCCTGTCTTCAGAGCCTGCCTGCCTGTCTCAGAGCCTGTCTCAGAGCCTGCCTCAGAGCCTGCCTGCCTGTCCCCAGCCTGCCTCAGAACCTGCCCTCACGCAAAACGCTGATTTTTTTAACTGACTCGACCAAACCGTCAAAACTGTCAGGGATTTACTTCAAATCAAAGCACCATATTAATGACGTTTCTAACCATCGATCTCGAACCATCAGGCGGGTTGCTAAGGTCTGAACCTCTCTAACTCGATTGCATTTTTTTACGAAGAGTTAAATCGTGAGAACGAGCTAGGCAGGATAGGTACAGCTTGCCTAATTAGCAGATTTAATGCCTCCTGCCAAGACACCATTACTAGTTGTGGGATTTACAACCTTGCTGATTTACACTCTCTAATTTACAACCTCTCTCATTAACAATCTTACTCATTTACACCCTCTCTAATTTACAACCTCTCTCATTTACAATCTTACTCATTTACAACCTCATTTACAACCTTACTCATTTACAACAAAGAGTCAAATTTGCCGCCAAAAACCAAGATATCAGGCAATGACGTCATTATCTTCACTCTCCTTAAGCTCTTAAAGCATGAAATAATAATCTCCTCTTGTCCCTTGATGCTAATTAAGAACACGCTCTTAAAAAAAATGATTATATGACAGTTAATCACTCTCTCTCTCTCTAATCCTCAGGATTATTGTCTTTTGGCTAATTCCCTAATTATCCTCTGTTTAATTAACTCCCTCCGCGATATTTATATTTTTATAGTCGATGCTATATTAAAAATAAGTGACGTCATAAGTTGTGACTTGGATTCAACAGCCAATGGTATACGACTTTGGTGACGTCACATGTAGTGACTTGGATTCAACAGCAAATGGTATACGACTTTGGTGACGTCACATGTAGTGACTTGGATTCAACAGCCAATGGGATACGACTTTGGTGACGTTACATGTAGTGACTTGGATTCAACAGCCAATGGGATACGACTTTAGTGACGTCACATGTAGTGACTTTGATACAACAGCCAATAGGATAGGACTTTAATGACGTCATATGTAGTGACTTTGATACAACAGCCAATGGGATACGACTTTGGTGACGTCACATGTAGTGACTTGAATACAACAGCCAATGGGATACGACTTTAATGACGTCACATAAACAACCAATAAGGATTGGCAGCTAAACATATGAGTGTTACGTCACGAAAATAAACAATTCTATTGGTGAATTTCGACTCTTACGTCACAGAAAGTGGCCACGGCCATTGGTGGCCTTCCCAGGCGTGTTGAGACCAGAGATGTGATTGGTTGGCTTACCTGTGATAGCGAGAGGTATGGAGGTGCGGTGGGCTGGCCTGTGGACTCCTATCTTGACCTGAAGAGAGACATAATTACTCACAGATAAATGGAAAAGGAAAAAAAAGATAGATAAAAATTAGACAAACAGATATTGAGGGTTTATACATTCTATAAATGTATTTATACATTTATACAGCTGTATACACGAGAATGTCTCCCTGTATGCCTTACCAAGGTTGGAGACCGGGAGCTAGATTCACGAAGCAGTTACGCAAGCACTTACGAACGTGTCCATTTTTCCTCAATCTTTGACGGCTTTGGTTACATTTATTAAACAGTTTACAAGCATGAAAACTTGCCAATCAACTGTTGTTATTGTTATAAACAGCCTCCTGGTGCTTCGGAGCTCATTAACTGTTTAATAATTGTAAACAAAGTCGCCAAAGATTGAGAAAAGCTGGACAGTTTCGTAAGTGCTTGCGTAACTGCTTCGTGAATCTGGCCCCAAACGCTTAGGGCTAGCCTGGTGGATAACAGGTGTTTCGTGACAGATGAACATGGGGTGTGTGTCAAACAGGAGGCGGATGACGGACAAACAGGAAACGGATGACAGCCAAACAGGAAACGGATGACAGCCAAACAGGTTACACTAACCTTGAGGAAGAGGCGGAAGTCTTCTGGCGTTGAGGGAAGCCGAGGGTCGACTGTGGATAGGCATGATGTCTCCAACTGCCTCAAGGATGACCTACACCGACTGCCTCAAGGATGACCCATCATCCCCTCCCAGGATGTACAAGTTTTTCTTAAAAAATAGTTTAATTCCTTCGGAGCGATGAGCCAATATGGCTCTTGATCTCAGGTCGACACCTCTCGTAGCTTGTGATGTTACAACTGTTCAATACTGGGTTATAGCTGCCCAGTACAGGGTTATACCTTGAGGTGCTTCCGGGGCTTAGCGTCCCCGCGGCCCGATCGTCGACCAGGCCTCCTGGTTGATCAGGTATCCTTTGGAAGTGCTTATCCAGTTCTCTCTTGGACACTGTGAGAGGCCTGACCTTATGGCTGGAGCAGTCTAATTCCTCTATAGATCGTAAACAAATCCTCACAAACTTCCTTTTGTTCTGAAAAAAGGGGAAAATACACACATTAGCTGAAGGAAGCTGAAGCCTTAACACCCCATGTAATTATCCAAGGCGTCAGGCCAGGGAGACTATGTGGCACTGTTTATGAAACTGTTTATTGCACTGTATGTGGCAGTATGTGGCTCTATGTGGCAGTATGTGGCTGTATGTGGCTCTGTGGCAGTATGTGGCTCTATGTGGCAGTATGTGGTTCTACGTAGCAGTATGTGTCTCTATGTGGCAGTATAAGGCTCTATGTGGCAGTATAAGGCTCTATGTGGCAGTATAAGGCTCTATGTGGCAGTATGTGGCAGTATAAGGCTCTATGTGGCAGTATAAGGCTCTATGTGGCAGTATAAGGCTCTATGTGGCAGTATGTGGCTCTATGTGGCAGTACAAGGCTCTATGTGGCAGTATAAGGCTCTATGTGGCAGTATGTGACTCTATGTGGCAGTATAAGGCTCTATGTGGCAGTATGTGTCTCTATGTGGCAGTATAAGGCTCTATGTGGCAGTATGTGTCTATGTGGCAGTATAAGGCTCTATGTGGCAGTATGTGGCTCTATGTGGCAGTATGTGGCTCTATGTGGCAGTATAAGGCTCTATGTGGCAGTATGTGGCTCTATGTGGCAGTATAAGGCTCTATGTGGCAGTATGTGGCAGTTTGTGGCTCTATGTGGCAGTATGTGGCTCTATGTGGCAGTATGTGGCTCTATGTGGCAGTATGTGGCTCTATGTGGCAGTATAAGGCTCTATGTGGCAGTATGTGTCTCTATGTGGCAGTATAAGGCTCTATGTGGCAGTATGTGTCTCTATGTGGCAGTATAAGGCTCTATGTGGCAGTATGTGTCTCTATGTGGCAGTATAAGGCTCTATGTGGCAGTATGTGGCTCTATGTGGCAGTATAAGACTCTATGTGGCAGTATGTGGCTCTATGTGGCAGTATAAGGCTCTATGTGGCAGTATGTGTCTCTATGTGGCAGTATAAGGCTCTATGTGGCAGTATGTGTCTCTATGTGGCAGTATAAGGCTCTATGTGGCAGTATGTGTCTCTATGTTGCAGTATAAGGCTCTATGTGGCAGTATGTGTCTCTATGTGGCAGTATAAGGCTCTATGTGGCAGTATGTGGCTCTATGTGGCAGTATAAGGCTCTATTTGGCAGTATGTGGCTCTATGTGGCAGTATAAGGCTCTATGTGGCAGTATGTGTCTCTATGTGGCAGTATAAGGCTCTATGTGGCAGTATGTGGCTCTATGTGGCAGTATAAGGTTCTATGTGGCAGTATGTGTCTCTATGTGGCAGTATAAGGCTCTATGTGGCAGTATGTGGCTCTATGTGGCAGTATGTGGCTCTATGTGGCAGTATAAGGCTCTATGTGGCAGTATGTGGCTCTATGTGGCAGTATAAGGCTCTATGTGGCAGTATGTGGCAGTATAAGGCTCTATGTGGCAGTATAAGGCTCTATGTGGCAGTATGTGGCTCTATGTGGCAGTATAAGGCTCTATGTGGCAGTATGTGGCAGTATAAGGCTCTATGTGGCACAGGACATTTAACAGTTCCTACATATGTTTATTCCGTTCATAATGTTCATTACGTTTATTGTGTTCCATATTCAAGTCCTGCTGCGGGGCAGAAGCGTTTGAATAACATTCCTTTCACCTGATGTCTATGTTCACCTAGCAGTAAATAGGTACTCGGGAGTCAGTCAACTGTTGTGGGTCGTATCCTGGAGAGGGTCGGGAGTTCCACCCTAGGGAGGGATCTTGCTATAAACGTTACATATACACAGGCTGCCTGTCCCACAAAATGAACGATACCACTTTCACTCTATCAATAAAAGCTCTATCGTCCAGCCCAACCACTTGGACTGGACGGTAAAGCGACAGTCTCGCTTCATGCAGGTCGGCGTTCAATCCCCGACCGTCCAAGTGGTTGGAGGTCACCATTCCTTCCCTCCGTCCCATCCCAAATCCTTATCCTGACCCCTTCCCAGTGCTATATAGGGGTAATGGCCTGGCGCTTTCCCCTGATAGTTTCCTGGCTTTCGACCAATGGAAGATGGTAGAGTGTATTATACACGCACCAACAGGGTGTATGATAGTGTATCCTACACGCACCAACAGGGTGTATGATAGTGTATCCTACACGCACCAACAGAGTGTATGACACAAAAATCAATTTCAGTCTCCGTGGTGTAGTGGTAAGACACTCGCCTGGCGTTCCGCGAGCGCTTTGTCATGGGTTCGTATCCTGGCCGGGGAGGATTTACTGGACGCAAATCCTTAACTGTAGCCTCTGTTTAACTCAACAGTAAAATGTGTACTTGGTTGTAACAACGATTCTTCGCGGCGGGGATCGTATTCCAGGGACCTGCCCGAAACGCTACGCGTACTAGTGGCTCTACAAGAATGTAACAACTCTTGTATATATCTAAAAAAAAAAAAATACCTGCAGGCCACCACGTGGGAATGTAAACACGAGGCTTCCCTACACGCCTATATATAGCTTCCTCTCCTTGAAGAACAGGAAAGTGATCTAATTTAACGTCACTCTAAGCGTATGTAACGGCAAAGGCTCCCGTCACGCTGGCCCCCATAGTTACCCTCACGCTTTACAAGCTTACCGAGGTGCTTTCCTGCGACGAGCTCAAGCTTACAAGCTAAAATGTTATGATAATGAACACTTACACTTCCGCCATGAACATCAAATGCTCCAGCGCATTAGAGTTGCCAGTTATCTCTTTCACCGGAATTAACAGCGCCATCTATTGATTAAAATATCAGCTGTTGGTAATAATATTGTTTTGACTCGTCGGTATTGATGCCAGCTGAACCGCCCACCTGTTGAGGCCGATAGATTGTAAAATGTCAATATTATGGTGCTTAAATGTTAACAATTCCGTTAAAAATAATGTAGTAGTGACAAGGGCGTTTGCATTTAAGAGCGGAGCTGGTCGCCCACTCTCGATATTCGGTTATCACACCAGTGATGTCTCACAGCAGACCGTTGATATGATAGCAGGCCGTTGATATAAACAGATCGTTGATATGAGAGCAGGTCGTTGATACGATAACAGATGATCGTTGATATGAGAGCAGGTCGTTGATATATAACAGATGATCGTTGATATGAGAGCAGGTCGTTGATACGATAACAAGGTGTTAAGATGACAGCGAATCGTTAATTGGTCGACAGCATATGATATCTTTATAATACACACAACATATTAACAATATTAACCAACAATATTAGCCTATAATATAATTACAAATTCGGTTTGTTATACCAAATCATTAATATTTCAATTTTTCCAGAAATTCTTCGGAGAGTTACATATGACGCAGTTACCCCTTTTAGCAACTCTGCATCAAAGAAAATGTTACTTCTAAAATTGGGGAGACTTAATCATTAGAATTAAAATTCATGTCAAAGCATATTTACCTGACTTTACCCGAGGCCCACTATCTCTCTAGTGGCCTTGACGAGGATAGGAAAGCTTGTCAAAGGTCCTCCAATTTAATTACGTTTGTATTTTTTATTAATTTCGATAGTACATGAATTCAGGTCAATAATTCTTTGTTAGTTGAGTAGCAGTCAACAATGAATCTCATACCCATGGCGTATCCAGTCATACCCATCATGTAGCCCCACATACCCATCATGTAGCCCCACATACCCATCATGTAGCCCCACATACCCATAGTGTACCACCGCATGCCCATTACATACAACTCCATACCCATCATGTAGCCCCACATACCCATCATGTAGCCCCACATAACCATCATGTAGCCCCACATACCCATCATGTAGCCCCACATACCCATCATGTAGCCCCACATACCCATAGCGTAGCACCACATGCCCATAGCATACAACTCCATACCCATCATGTAGCCCCACATACCCATCATGTAGCCCCACATACACATCATGTAGCCCCACATACCCATCATGTAGCCCCACATACCCATCATGTAGCCCCACATAACCATCATGTAGCCCCACATACCCATCATGTAGCCCCACATACCCATCATGTAGCCCCACATACCCATCATGTAGCCCCACATACCCATCATGTAGCCCCACATACCCATAGCGTAGCACCACATGCCCATAGCATACAACTCCATACCCATCATGTAGCCCCACATACCCATCATGTAGCCCCACATACACATCATGTAGCCCCACATACCCATTGCGTAGCACCGCATGCCCATCAAATACAACTCCATACCCATCACAAATCCCATCGTTTGCCCGAAAGGCTGTGCGTATTAGTGGCTTTAGGCATTGTATGTACTAGCTCTATCTATAAATCTAACTTCATTTTTGTAATTCACCTTGTATGTGTGTACTTTTACCTGAATAAACATTTGATTTGATTAGATTTGACAAAGCACTCCATACCCATGAGGTAGCCCTATACCCATTTTGCAGCAGAGAGAGAGAGAGAGAGAGAGAGAGAGAGAGAGAGAGAGAGAGAGAGAGAGAGAGAGAGAGAGAGAGAGAGAGAGAGAGAGAGAGAGAGAGAGAGAGAGAGAGGAAATTACAAATTATAAGAAGCCAATATAATTATATTGGCTTGGCTTCTTCTCAGCCAAAATAATTATATAGCACTTTGACATTATGAGGACAAGGAGCTGGGATATGAGGACAAGGAGCTGGGATATGAGGACAAGGAGCTGGGATATGAGGACAAGGAGCTGGAATATGAGGAAAAGGAGCTGGGATATGAGGACAAGGAGCTGGGATATGAGGACAAGGAGCTGGGATATAAGGACAAGGAACTGGGATATGAGGACAAGGAGCTGGAATATGAGGACAAGGAGCTGGGATATGAGGACAAGGAACTGGGATATGAGGACAAGGAGCAGGGATATGAGGACAAGGAGCTGGGATATGAGGACAAGGAACTGGGATATGAGGACAAGGAGCTGGGATATGAGGACAAGGAACTGGGATATGAGGACAAGGAACTGTGATATGAGGTCAAGGAACTGGGATATGAAGACAATGAGCTGGGATATGAGGTCAAGGAACTGGGATATGAGGACAAGGAGCTGGGATATGAGGACAAGGAGCTGGGATATGAGGACAAAGAGCTGGGATATGAAGACAAGGAGCTGGGATATGAGGACAAGGAGCTGGGATATGAAGACAATGAGCTGGGATATGAGAACAAGGAGCGGGGATATGAGGAAAAGGAGCTGGGATATGAGGACAAGGAGCTGGGATATGAGGTCAAGGAACTGGGATATGAGGACAAGGAGCTGGGATATGAGGACAAGAAGCTGGGATATGAGGACAAGGAGCTGGGATATGAAGACAAGGAGCTGGGATATGAGGACAAGGAGCTGGGATATAAAGACAAGGAGCTGGGATATGAGAAAAAGGAGCGGGGATATGAGGAAAAGGAGCTGGGATATGAGGACAAAGAACTGTGATATGAGGTCAAGGAACTGGGATATGAGGACAAGGAACTGGGATATGAGGATAAGGAACTGGAATATGAGGACAAGGAACTGGGATATGAGGACAAGGATCTGGAATATGAGGACAAGGAACTGGGATATGAGGTGAGGACAAGGAACTGGAATATGAGGACAAGGAGCTGGGATATGAGGACAAAGAACTGGAATATGTGGACAAGGAACTGGGATATGAGGACAAAGAACTGGGATATGAGGACAAGGAACTGGGATATGAGGACAAGGAACTGGAATATGAGGACAAGGAACTGGGATATGAGGATAAGGAACTGGAATATGAGGACAAGGAACTGGGATATGAGGACAAGGAACTGGAATATGAGGACAAGGAACTGGGATATGAGGACAAGGAACTGGAATATGAGGACAAGGAACTGGGATATGAGGTGAGGACAAGGAACTGGAATATGAGGACGAGCTGGGATATGAGGACAAAGAACTGGAATATGAGGACAAGGAACTGGAATATGAGGACAAGGAACTGGAATATGAGGACAAGGAGCTGGAATATGAGGACAAGGAGCTGGAATATGAGGACAAGGAGCTGGAATATGAGGACAAGGAGCTGGAATATGAGGACAAGGAACTGGAATATGAGGACAAGGAGCTGGAATATGAGGACAAGGAACTGGGATATGAGGACAAGGAACTGGGATATGAGGACAAGGAACTGGGATATGAGGACAAGGAGCTGGGATATGAGGACAAGGAACTGGAATATGAGGACAAGGAACTGGGATATGAGGACAAGGAACTGGGATATGAGGACAAGGAGCATGTAAACAAGTAAATGCGAGGTCCAAGAGCTTAAGCTCGACCCCTGGTGGCAGGTGAATTACTCCTTTAAATTAATAAATATATCAACGACTCAGGTATTCGCATTTTAGATGATAAATTTAATTAATTAATTAATTACTAAATTTAAGAAGTAAGGGGGAGATGGAACGGTCGCTCGATGATAATCAACAAATCATTCCGTTAATTATCTTTCATCATGCATGAGGGATGGTAAGATGAGCAACTCTTCCTCCGTAAGCAATTACAATCCTTGTGTACAAGGTGATTAGGCTAGTTTCCCCTCACCTTTTGTGTTCTCATTCGTCGACCCAATTCGTCCCCAATGGCTATCATGCATCCAGATCTATAATACAGATACAATAGCGAAATACATCATAGACTCTAGTCAGCAGGATACTCTATATAAATCACATCCTCATGAAATGGTTCGAACCCTAGACCCCCCAGGAGCTGAAAACCCACTGGCGAGTCCAGTACTCTGACCACCTGACCACACTGACTGTACAAAAGTCATTGATTGCCGAGGTTATTTCCCCAACGACCCGACAGCACTTGGTGCTCCCAGATCACAGTTCAATTTCATCAAACCAATTAACTATATATAGAGAGAGAGAGAGAGAGAGAGAGAGAGAGAGAGAGAGAGAGAGAGAGAGAGAGAGAGAGAGAGAGAGAGAGAGAGAGAGAGAGAGAGAGAGAGAGAGAGAGAGAGAGAGAGAGAGAGAGAGAGAGAGAGAGAGATAGAAAAAAAAAAAAATTACTGACCTTGACCTTTAAAACGTCATTATGAAGGATATCACTAGTCCAAGAGTCATCTCACTAATCCAAGAGTTCACTCACTAGTCCCAAACACCTCTCACGAGTTTAACAATCCTCTCAGTAGTCCAAGAGTCCACTCAGTAGTCCAAGAGTCCTCTTACACGTTCGAGATTTTTCTCACTAGTCCAAGAGTCCTTTCACTAGTCCAAGAGCCCAAGAGTCCTCTCACTAGTCCAAGAGTCCTCTCAAAAGTCCAAGAGTCCTCTTACACGTCCGAGATTTTTTCACGAGTCCAAGAGTCCTCTCACTAGTCCAAGAGTACTCTCACTAGTTCAAGAGTCCTCTCACTAGTCCAAGAGTCACCTCACTAGTCCAAGAGTACTCTCAGTAGTCCAAGAGTCCTCTCACTAGTCCAAGAGTACTCTCACTAGTCCAAGAGTACTCTCACTAGTCCAAGAGTACTCTTACTAGTCCAAGAGTCCTCACTAGTCCAAGAGTCATCTCACTAGTCCAAGAGTCCTCTCACTAGTCCAAGAGTCCTCTCACTAGTCCAAGAGTCCTCTCACTAGTCCAAGAGTCCTCTCACAAGTCCAAGAGTCCTCTCACTGGTCCAAGAGTCCTCCCAAAAGTCCAAGAGTACTCTTAGTAGTCCAAGAGTCCTCTCACTAGTCCAAGAGTCCTCTCACTAGTTCAAGAGTCCTCTCACTAGTCCAAGAGTCATCTCACTAGTCCAAGAGTCCCCTCACTAGTCCACGAGTACTCTTAGTAGTCCAAGAGTCCTCTCACTAGTCCAAGAGTACTCTCACTAGTCCAAGAGTCCCCTCACTAGTCCACGAGTCCTCTCACTAGTCCACGAGTACTCTCAGGATTCCAAGAGTACTCTCACTAGTCCAAGAGTCCCCTCACTAGTCCACGAGTACTCTTAGTAGTCCAAGAGTCCTTTCACTAGTCCAAGAGTCCTCTCACTATTCCAAGAGTCCTCTCACTAATCCAAGAGTCCTCTCACTATTCCAAGAGTACTCTCACTAATCCAAGAGTCCTCTCACTATTCCAAGAGTACTCTCACTAGTCCAAGAGTCCTCTCACTGGTCCAAGAGTCCTCCCAAAAGTCCACGAGTACTCTTAGTAGTCCAAGAGTCCTTTCACTAGTCCAAGAGTCCTCTCAGTAGTCCAAGAGTCCTCTCACTATTCCAAGAGTCCTCTCACTAATCCAAGAGTACTCTCACTAGTCCAAGAGTCCTCTCACTAGTTCAAGAGTCCTCTCACTAGTCCAAGAGTCCCCTCACTAGTCCAAGAGTACTCTCAGTAGTCCAAGAGTACTCTCACTAGTCCAAGAGTACTCTCAGTAGTCCAAGAGTCCCCTCACTAGTCCAAGAGTCTTCTCACTGGCCCAAGAGTCCTCTCACTAGTCCAAGAGTCCTCCCAAGAGTCCTCCAGGAAGCATCCCGCTCCCAGAAGTGGATGTGAAGGCTCTCACTGTGAACGGGAAGGGAGTAAGGCAGGTAAGATCCAGAGGCACTCAACCAAGAGACTGATGATGTCAAAACATGCAAGTGGAGGTTCATCACAGGGTGCCAGTGCCACTGATGGGATCTGCGCACTCCACGCCTCCTCTTTCACTCCACCAGCTGTCTCACTCTACCAGCTGTCTCACTCCACCAGCTCTCTCACTCCACGCTATCTCTCTCACTCCACGCTATCTCTCTCACTCCACGCTATCTCTCTCACTCCACGCTATCTCTCTCACTCCACGCTATCTCTCTCACTCCACGCTATCTCTCTCACTCCACGTCATCTCTCTCACTCCACGTCATCTCTCTCACCCCACGCTATCTCTCTCACCCCACGCTATCTCTCTCACTCCACGCTATCTCTCTCACTCCACGTCATCTCTTTCACTCTACCAGCTGTCTCACTCCACGCTATCTCTCTCACTCCACGCTATCTCTCTCACTCCACGCTATCTCTCTCACTCCACCAGCTCTGGTGCTGACACTGGAAACACCAACTCCCTCTACCTCACTTTTCCTAGACTAAAATTAGTATTAATCCTTTCAATCAGACTTTAAAATATAATCAACAATTTATTTCCATTCAAATCTTAATCCAAAACATACAAACATGCTTAATATATATATATATACGAATCAATAATTATGAAATATACAATTATATATACACATATATATATATACACCTGTGATTCAGAATGAGGTTAGCTGGGATCAATGGATCAATTTGGGATCAATGGATCAATTGCGTCAATGACTGGGATTGTCATGATCTTCACGCTAGAACTCGAACGAGGGTGATTAATTACAGCTTCCTGGTGATCACAGGAGACGGGGCTAGCCACTCAGGTGACCAGTCAATGACTCCATTGACTTCAATGACTACCTTCAGTATAGATTCTAAGTCAATCAGGAGGCATGCATACAGTAATTGCCATCAGATGTAGTAATGAATGGTGAGTTACGGTCATTAGTAAGACTGAAGAGTGAGTTACGGTCATTAGAAAGACTGAAGAGTGAGTTATGGTCATTAGGAAGACTGAATATATATATATATATATATATATATATATATATATATATATATATATATATATATATATGTGTGTGTGTGTGTGTGTGTGTGTGTGTGTGTGTGTGTGTGTGTGTGTGTGTGTGTGTGTGTGTGTGTGTGTGTGTGTGTGTGTGTGTGTGTGTGTGTGTGTGTGTGTGTGTGTGTGTGTGTGTGTGTGTGTGTGTGTGTGTGTGTGTGTGTGTGTGTGTCAGCTACGTGTCAGCGCTGGGCCGTACTGACATTAACCTCTCATGAAATGGTCTGTAAAACAGCCTTGTTTATTGCGATCATTAAAACATAACTGCCTCTTCCGCGGTGCTAAAATGTACCCTTTAGAGGGATGCTATTCTACCACAACTGTTCCCTTTATGGCGATCCGGGTTCGAGCCCTGGCCGAGAAGGGTCGCCTGGGCACCTTTCCGTAACTGTTAGTCCTTACTCGCCAAGCAGGTAATTGTGGACCTGGTTGTAAATCTACCGGTGAGCCGTGTTCCAGGGAAAATTTCCAGGGGTTTTCCATCCCTTCGGTGAGAAATTTTCATGGTCATGTTTGAAATATTGGTTGTGATCTCCGTAGACTTCTAATTTCGTTGTAATAGTTTTCTAAGAGGGGTGAGGGGGGATGCAACCCGTCCTCTTAAAAATAACATAGCTTTTCGCTCGTATGCGCGCCATGGTCAAAAATGGACGTAATTTGAAATGAAATCGGCTCACGAAAATGATGTACTGTCCCATTTTATGTTTTGAGTCGTCTGGCTTACTCGGTTAGGCTAGAAGAGGAAACTTTCAAAACGGTTTTCATGACGTTTTGACACTTTAGGAGAACTTCCTGCCCTCCTAACCTACCAGAGGACCCTTAACCCTAAACTTGCTGCTTGGAAACCAAAAATCAAAAATTGATTTTCAATTATTTTTCATTTTCAAATTGTCCATTTTCGCCCATACGGTCAAACGGCCAAATTCAGACGTAATTTGTAAGAGAACAGGTCTAGAGAAATACACCTAGATTGAGTTTATCTAAAACAAATACTTAAAATATAGTAACATTTAAGTAATTTTAAGCGGAGAGGCTGCACAGAATTATCTTTTAAGAAGCGCATTACAAAACGCATTCCTACGACACGTCGACTTGCTTAATAAGAGCCATATATATCCTCAAATCCTGATTTAAACATGCTTAAGTTACACATATGGATAATAATATTGTGTCACGGATGTGGTTAGGATTTGAGCCCATTTATGAATAATAAATCCATGTCAATCATATCATGGCGTCGTTTGGCTTAAATTTACTCTCAGCATCGCCCCCTGATTTCGCCCCCCCCCCCCTCTCTCTCCCTTTATTTTTTTTACTGTAATTGAAATAAATAAATAACACTCAACATGATAATTGTCTAATCTCTAATCCAGATGATCTCGAACCACAGGAAGCTACCAATTAAAGGAGTAATTAACTGCGTAACGGGTCAGTCTTAGATGCCCCATCTTCCTTCGTAAACGATCCAATCATTAAGGACTACAGCACTACGCGAAATGATCGATACCTTTCAATTGTGCAATTGAGTCAGGCTGTTGATAACCATCTTCGAGGAGGAATTTCGTCAGCGGCAGTTTTGGTATCAATAATTCAGGCCATCAGCCTAAAATGAAAGTATTCATTGTGACTATTTGGGGAAAGTACCAATATGTAGTGATAGACTACCAGAAAGTACCAATATCTAGTAGTGATGGACCACCAGAAAGTATGAATATGTAGTAGTAGACCCCAGAAAGTATGAATATGTAGTGATGGACCACCAGAAAGTACCAATATGTACTGATGGACCACCAGAAAGTACCAATATGTACTGATGGACCACCAGAAAGTATCAATATTTAGTGATGGACCACCAGAAAGTACCAATATGTAGTGGTGGACCGCCAGAAAATATGAATATGTATTGATGGACCACCAGAAAGTACCGATATGTAGTGATGGACCTCCAGAAAGTACCAATATATAGTGATGGACCTCCAGAAAGTACCAATATATAGTGATGGACCATCAGAAAGTACCAATATATAGTGATGGACCATCAGAAAGTACCAATATATAGTGATGGACCACCAGAAAGTACCAATATATAGTGATATATATTGGTACTTTTAACCAAATAGTTACTATAAGTACTATCAGATCAAAAGAATGGGTTGCAATAATTTATACCGATGAGTTTACTTATGAACCAGCAGTAAGGGACTATTTAACATGTCATAGAGAAGGGTTTAAAGTCATGAGACAGAAGTAAATACGAGCATATTAGCAAAAATTACATATATACAATAAAGGAATCGCTTACCTTAGCGAAGTGGCAATGAAAACCTATCTTACATATTGATATGCAGGTTATCTTGAGATTATCTTGCGATGATTTCAGGGCTTAGTGTCCTCGCGGCCCTGTCCTCGTCTAGGCCTCCCATTTGTTACATATCCCCAGTAAGCAGCCCGTAGCAGCTGTCTAACTCCTAGATACCTATTTACTGCTAGATTAACAGGGGCATCAGGATGAGAGAAATTGCCCATTTGTTTCCTCCTGGGACCGAACCAGAAACCTTAGGACTACGAATCCCGAGCGCTGGGCTCTCAGCCGTCAAGCCCTCTCCAGGCCAGATGAATCACGTGTTTAGTTTACTCTGAGCGCTACCTCTTTACGTAGAATGATTTCACTAGTGTGTGTGAACACGTTCCGGGGATCAATGTCCCCGCGGGCCCGGTCTCTGGCCAATTTCATAATCAACACGAAGAATCTACTCTGCCTCGGAGGGTGATCTTGGCACAAATGATGTGTAAATGAACGAATTGTTGTCTCCGTATGCAGGGGATGAGTCACAATAACGGGGCTAAAGTATGTTGACCAGACCACACACTAGAATGTGAAGGGACGACGACGTTTCGGTCCGTCCTGGACCATTCTCAAGTCGATTGTGAGAATGGCTTGAGAATGGTCCAGGACGGACCGAAACGTCGTCGCCTCTTCACATTCTAATGTGTGGTCTTGTCATCAATTGTTGTCTCATCCTTCAGAGGATAACATTATAACTCATTATTATCCTCATTATATCCTCATTATATCCTCATTATAGAGGATAACCCCAAAGCTGCTTCAGCAAAACTATAACGAAGATTGGGCGAGGTGATTGCTATCTAACTTCACCTAATGGACGTCTACTGGGTCTGTTATCTTACCTCTAAGGGCCATCAAACAATCACATGCTCGATGTTGAATTCATTTAAGTGTTAATTACTGGCATCAGCTTTCAGTCGAATGTAGCCTCCTTCAATCACCGGTGTGTGTGTGTGTGTGTGTTACGGGATCACCATAGCCCATGCTACTTGGACCTTTTTGTTCCAGGTAGTGAATCTTTAACAACAAGATCAAACCGGTGTGTGTATGAGTCCTTATGAGTCCACAATCAGGACTTAATGAGTCCTGATTGTGGAGTCCTTAATGGCCCCTGGCCCCTGGTGATTCAGGATGGTGGTGTGGCGTTCAGAGTGATGTTACTTAATTCCTCCTTCTTGCAAATGAAAGGCAAGACGTCTGCACAGAAAGTATAAGTGTATTTGTAGTGTGTATAATACAGCATACATTTCGGAGAACACAATCTACAGAGCAGCACTTGTATTGATACACTACATTAGTACGCCTCAGTTTCTCAGAGGCAGAAATATTTTTTGATAATGAAGGAAGCTGTAGAAGGAGTTATAATAAATGATAGGATAAATCCTTGCATTTTCACTTCAAGATTTATCCTTCCTGTCAATTATATTCAGTATCGCCTTTACATCCCTCTTCTAGGCCTGAGTAAATGTATTTTTATAATGAACTACAATGTCGATCTTCTCCTCGTTCGATTATCCTCAGTTCAATGGCGACTCAGCTCCATACTAACGATTTCGTCGAATTCTGTATTGCTGTAATTGTCATTGACAATAATTTGGCGGATTCGGTCAAGTCCATGGTGCAAGAGCTGCCAAGAAGAGCATGCACGTATTGCACGACCTGCATATGCATTGATGACGCTTCTCTTATACCTTAAGTGCATTCACTCATACCATACAATTATTCGAATCAGTAAGGTGGTGTGTGAACCCACCCTTATAAATGTGTATGTTTTTATATGTAAACTTAGTGTACCTGTATCCTTAGTGTCAAGTGTATATTCATGAAGATGTCACACTGAACAAATCCACAAGGGCCGTGATGAGGGTTCGAACCCTCGTCACGGCCCTTGTGGATATATATATATATATATATATATATATATATATATATATATATATATATATATATATATATATATATATATATATATATATATATATATATATATATATATATATATATAATCATAATAAATAGGAGAACCATTGACATAAACATCTTGTTAAAATTCATTTTTACTTTTAATTAAAATGAATGAAGTTTCGAATACTTCTAGTATTCATCGTCAGACCTAAAAAAAACAAAATTTAAATTAAAATAAGCAGCAAAGCAAAAAACTCATTCTAGACATGATTGCATATTAAAAGATAATTAATATAAAACGACCCTATAGATACAAAACAAAACACAAGCTCCACCTTACATGAAGTGATCAAAGTTAAATGCGATACTCAAAGATAATTCAAAATTACAATATCATTATTTGAACACCTCTCAGATATGAACTGGTGCATGGATCCTGCATCACTTCTAAAAGAATCCTTATGGAATATGAAAGTCCATAAGTTATCAAAACAAGGCGCCATGCCCAGAAGACAAAGTAACAAAGTGTGTCTCAATACTCACGTGTTCCAGGATATCATTCATGTCGTTGACATGGCAGCAAAATAAGTCACAAGACGAGTCAAAGTAATTTAGAATCACCAAATATCGAGAAACATGACTCAAAGGAAACAGGGAGAATCTTAACAGTCTTGTGAACCATTAAGTTAATTAGTTGAATTAGTATAACAGCGAATGCAAGAGCCTTGAATGCTTGCAGTAAATAATAGTAAAATAATAAAATGTTTTATAAAAATATTTGTACTGTTATTAATATTATTTTAAAAGCAAATAAAAAATGCACAGAGGACAGAACTGGTAATAAAAACATAACATTAAAATGTCCGCAGTGCTTAGTGGATGTAAAGCAAGGTGGTGCTTGAGGGAGGCAGGCAGGCAGGCAGGCTGGCAGGCTGGCTGGCTGGCAGGCTGGCTGGCTGGCTGGCTGGCTGGCTGGCAGGCAGGCAGGCAGGCAGGCTGGCTGGCTGGCTGGCTGGCTGGCTGGCTGGCTGGCTGGCAGGCAGGCAGGCAGGCTGGCTGGCTGGCTGGCAGGCAGGAAGTATGGCTGGCAGGCGGACGGACGGGCAGGCAGGCAGGCAGGCAGGCAGGTGGACGGACGGGCAGGCAGGCAGGCAGACAGGCAGCCAGCAGGCAGACAGGCAGGCCAGCAGGCAGACAGGCAGGCAGGCAGGCAGGAAGTATGGCTGGCAGGCGGACGGACGGGCAGGCAGGCAGGCAGGTGGGCGGACGGGCAGGCAGGCAGGCAGAACGTTCTTGACTAATGACCGTTAGCGTGGGGCTGGTTCATATCGGGCTCAGGTCACACGCGCGCACCCCGTCATGAAGGCGACCAACGCCTATGACATCCTGGCTCCCCGCACCACCACTGCTAATGGGATTACGGTCACGGTAAGGCCATCTGCACTACAGCACCCTCCTTTATCCCACCCTAACTCCTTCACTCCTCGCGGGGTCTGCTGTCTTTACTCCTTCACTCCTCGTGGGGTCTGCTGCCCTTGCTCCTTAACTCCTCGTGGGGTCTGCTGTCTTTACTCCTTCAATATTATGGACAAAGAGGGAACATTACCAGGAAGGTTACAAAGGTAACTTCTATAGCAGGGCTACAAAAATGAACAAATCCACAAGGGCCATGATGAGGGTTCGAACCCTCGTCACGGCCCTTGTGGATTTATATATATATATATATATATATATATATATATATATATATATATATATATATATATATATATATATATATATATATATATATATATATATATATATGTCGTACCTAGTAGCCAGAACGCACTTCTCTGCCTACTATGCAAGGCCAGATTTGCCTATTAAGCCAAGTTTTTCTGAATTAATATATTTTCTCTAATTTTTTTCTTATGAAATGATAAAGCTACCCATTTCATTATGTATGAGGTCAATTTTTTTATTGGAGTTAAAATTAACGTAGATATATGACAAAACCTAACCAACCCTACCTAACCTAACCTAACCTATCTTTATAGGTTAGCTTCGGTTAGGTAGCCGAAAAAGGTAGGTTAGGTTAGGTTAGGTAGGTTAGGTAGTCGAAAAAACATTAATTCATGAAAACTTGGCTTATTAAGCAAATCGGGCCTTGCATAGTAGGCTGAGAAGTGCGTTCTGGCTACTAGGTACGACATATATATATATATATATATATATATATATATATATATATATATATATATATATATATATATATATATATATATATATATATATATATATATATATATATATATATATATAAAACAGCGAGTGTGTCTAGCTTGCCGTTTCACTAGGTACGTCATTTGGCAGCCCTTATGAACACAATAACTTCGGCAGTACATGGGTTAAAGTTCAAGTATGTTTATTGAGACAAGAAAAAAATACATCTCAAAGGGATAAAGTAGCTTAGGCTATTTCTACACTCCTACAGTACATGGGGAAGCTGGTAAAACAAAAGAACATTTAAAAACCTAATCCAAGGATTCGGGGATAATGTACACAACCTGTGTATGCCTAATACCCGAATACACATGGACTCTACACCGTGCGAAGCACAAAAACTAAACTTGAAAGAGTGAAGAGGATTTCAAGACAAAAATTCCTGAATTAAGATAACTAAGCTATGAGCACATGAGAGAACTCAATTACACAATCTTAGAGCAGTAAGAATATGATCACTACATACAAGATAATTAGTGGAATATGAATAGCCTCTTGAAACTGAAAACAAGATGGCATTGGTGGAAGCTGGAAATATATGGTAAAAAAAGAGTAATGAAATAATCTTAATTTGTACAAGTAGTCAGCATATAGAATAAACAGAAAGAACACACACACACACACACACACACACACACACACACACACACACACACACACAGAATTTTGTTTTCAATTTTCGAATGTCGGCGCCTCCTTATTCGCCTATTTCCGAATAGCCTCGCCTTCCTCACCTTAATTATTGCTAATGGAATTAATTTTAGGAGTATTTGGAGGGATGAGCTACAGTCCAAAGTCATGGCATTACGGCACTGCCTTGATCATTCTCAGGTCATATATCTGGTCACGAAGGCTTTAAAAGATGTGTTAATTGTGTGACTATTCTAGAGCCTATTATCTTGCTGTTATGTATCACCTGTTTAAATGATTCTCTTTTGTTTCCAGTAAGGGCCTTTCAGAAAATATTTGTAGGGTAGAAAATATTACCTTGTTTTAAGGGCATTAATAGATTTGCTGTTTTAGATCTCAAATGATACCAATGATACAATTAAATCATTGGAATTATACATTAGTCCCCGCGGCGCAGGGGTAAAATGCTCGCCCCGCACTTCGCTAACAATTTGGCCTAGGTTCGTATCCTGGCCGGGAAGGATTAACTAGGCTCCAATCCTTAACTGTATGCCTCTGTTCACCCAGCAGTAATTTATCCATTTCAAATGTATCATATTGTCTCAATTAACGTACTTGACCTTGAATAGTCACCTGTTTGATAAACAACTTAGCGGTTCGTATTCCAGGAAAAAATTAGCATTAAGGCCCTGCCCGAAACGCTGTTTAAATACAACAAATAGATGTGTACAGGGTGAGAAAATAGCGTTAATTGACCAAAGTCACCCAACCTGAGCAAAGAGCTAGAGCTCACCCCCCGCAAGCACAAATAGGTGAGTACATGTTTTATACACGAGGCTACGATAAACAAACACCCGAGACAATGTGAAAAATATCGTTCAAGCTGAGCGTAGATTTATGATTTGGTTGTGGTGGTGGGGGGGGGGGGGAGGGACGTTTTCTGTTGGGTAGGCGTCGGGCAGCAGCACATGTTGCTGTGTGGTGGTGGTGTGGTGACCGTTGGTACAGTGTGGTGACCGTTGGTACAGTGTGGTGACCGTTGGTACAGTGTGGTGGTGGTGTGGTGACCGTTGGTACAGTGTGGTGACCGTTGGTAGTGTGGTGACCGTTGTACAGTGTGGTGACCGTTGGTACAGTGTGGTGACCGTTGGTACAGTGTGGTGACCGTTGGTACAGTGTGGTGGTGGTGTGGTGACCGTTGGTACAGTGTGGTGACCGTTGGTACAGTGTGGTGGTGGTGTGGTGACCGTTGGTACAGTGTGGTGACCGTTGGTACAGTGTGGTGGTGGTGTGGTGACCGTTGGTACAGTGTGGTGACCGTTGGTACAGTGTGGTGGTGTGGTGACCGTTGGAACAGTGTGGTGACTGTTGTTACAGTGTGGTGACCGTTGGTACAGTGTGGTGACCGTTGGTACAGTGTGGTGACCGTTGTACAGTGTGGTGACCGTTGTACAGTGTGGTGACCGTTGGTACAGTGTGGTGACCGTTGGTACAGTGTGGTGACCGTTGGTACAGTGTGGTGACCGTTGTTACAGTGTGGTGACCGTTGGTACAGTGTGGTGACCGTTGGTACAGTGTGGTGACCGTTGTTACAGTGTGGTGACCGTTGTTACAGTGTGCTGACCGTTGGTACAGTGTGCTGACCGTTGTTACAGTGTGGTGACCGTTGTTACAGTGTGCTGACCGTTGGTACAGTGTGGTGACCGTTGTACAGTGTGGTGACCGTTGTACAGCGTGGTGACCGTTGGTACAGTGTGGTGACCGTTGTTACAGTGTGGTGACCGTTGTTAGTGTGCTGACCGTTGGTACAGTGTGGTGACCGTTGGTACAGCGTGGTGACCGTTGGTACAGTGTGGTGACCGTTGTTACAGTGTGGTGACCGTTGTTACAGTGTGCTGACCGTTGGTACAGTGTGCTGACCGTTGATACAGTGTGCTGACCGTTGGTACAGTGTGGTGACCGTTGGTACAGTGTGGTGACCGTTGGTACAGTGTGGTGACAGTTGTTAGTGTGGTGACCGTTGGTACAGTGTGGTGACCGTTGGTACAGTGTGGTGACCGTTGTACAGTGTGGTGACCGTTGTACAGTGTGGTGACCGTTGTACAGTGTGGTGACCGTTGGTACAGTGTGGTGACCGTTGTTACAGTGTGGTGACCGTTGTTACAGTGGGCTGACCGTTGTTACAGTGTGGTGACCGTTGTTACAGTGTGCTGACCGTTGGTACAGTGTGGTGACCGTTGGTACAGTGTGGTGACCGTTGGTACAGTGTGGTGACCGTTGGTACAGTGTGGTGACAGTTGTTAGTGTGGTGACCGTTGGTACAGTGTGGTGACCGTTGTACAGTGTGGTGACCGTTGTACAATGTGGTGACCGTTGTACAGTGTGGTGACCGTTGGTACAGTGTGGTGACCGTTGGTACAGTGTGATGACAGTTGTTAGTGTGGTGACCGTTGGTACAGTGTGGTGACCGTTGGTACAGTGTGGTGACCGTTGTACAGTGTGGTGACCGTTGTACAGTGTGGTGACCGTTGTACAGTGTGGTGACCGTTGGTACAGTGTGGTGACCGTTGTTACAGTGTGCTGACCGTTGGTACAATGTGGTGACCGTTGGTACAGTGTGCTGACCGTTGGTACAGTGTGCTGACCGTTGTTACAGTGTGGTGACCGTTGGTACAGTGTGGTGACCGTTGGTACAGTGTGGTGACCATTGGTACAGTGTGGTGACCGTTGGTACAATGTAGTGACCGTTGGTACAGCGTGGTGACCGTTGTTACAGTGTGGTGACCGTTGGTACAGTGTGGTGACCGTTGTTACAGTGTGGTGGTGGTGTGGTGATCGCTGTAACAGTGTACTTACCTATCAGTGACTGTGGGGAAGAGAGGTCTATCTCTTTAGGTCCTGTCTGCCAACCTTGTACCCGTTGCGTTAAAGCTTCTAACACTGTATCTTTGTCGAACATTTCCTTAAAGTTGTGAGTGAAGGTGGCTTCTACAACCTCTCCCCTTAGTGCATTAATTCCACTTGTTGACCACCCGTACAGGGTACAAGTTGGTCCTTACATTTCTTCGACTTATTTACGATTCCAGCTCCCAGTTGAGTTTTCTGGTCCTGCTGTCTCTCAACTTAAAGAGGCTACCATTGTCCACCTTGTCTATTTCCCTCAGTATCTTGTATGTTGTTATCATATCTGCTCTATTTCCTCTATCCTCCAAGGTTGCGAGATCCGATTCCTTCAGCCTATCCTCATAACATATTTATCCTTTAGCCTATCCTCTAAGCTCCGGCACTAATCTAGTAGCAAAGCTCTGCACTTTTTCAATATTAGTGTAGTTTCACAAGGCATAGATTCCAAGCAGGTGCTTCATATTCCAGTACTGATCTAACAAAAGCTGTGTAGATTGCTTTGAACGCGTCCCGATTTAGGTTTCTCCACGATGTTCTAATATTCGCCAGCGTTCCATATGCTGCTGATGTCACCCGGTCTGTGTGTACCTCTGGTGTTAGAGATGGATTATAACCATTCTCAAATCTCTCTCAGATTCCTGCAATTGTCTTGCATTAAAGGTGTAGACACTTGATGGTTTTCATTCATTCTCCCTTGTCCATCCTCATTACCTTACACTTATTAGGACTGAACTCCAGTAACCATTTGCTTCTCCACCCTTGGAGTTGGTTAAGGTCTTTCTGTATCATTCAGCAGTGGTGGTGTGGTGGTCGCTGCTACACCACTGTTCTCTAACTCTACATAATGCGTGAGTGTTTTATATCAGGTGATGTTAATTATATATATATATATATATATATATATATATATATATATATATATATATATATATATATATATATATATATATATATATATATATATATATATATATTATATATATATTATATATATTATATATATTATATATATTATATATATTATATATATATATATATATATATATATATATATATATATATATATATATATATATATATATATATATATATATACTTTACAAGAGGCGTTGTTTGAACTAGAAATTTTAAACACCATTTTTAACACTAATGTTCATACTAGAAATATCATGACGGGTCTACATATTCTAGGATAGTTTTCATGTTACAGCAACCCCCTGTAGTAAAGTGTCACAGTCCAGCAGCATATATAAAATATATATATAATTCATTAAACAAAGGAGGAGGTTGAAAATGAAGTAAGAGTCATATTACAAAGTGTAAGGAAAGCATTAGTCCAGTAAGGGCCCGCGGCAGCCGGCCAGGTTCCTCACGGCTTACCAATTACTGCTGCACCGCATTTTAATCTGTGCCAGAGACTGCGTCACGCCACCTCCTCTGCCCTGCTACACGTTTACACAAAAACTTTACCAAAACAGTTTACGTTGGTTTTTATTTTAAAAGTTGTAAGATGTTCTTTCTGAGGATAATGAGAGGTTTTATCTGTCCATTTTATACTTTTATGACCACTTTACTGCAGGGGGAAGTTCAACTAATAGATTATAAGTGTTCGCTTAGTGTTTCTAACACGATGATGTAACGCAGTCCCTGACGCTAGGGGCTAGTCTCACCCAACTTTGCAGGGAAAATGGTCTGGGGTACGGGACGGATATAGGCTGGTCAGGCTCGGGCTAAGTTATATGTTTTTAAGAAATATTAGCAATTAGAGAGACCCTATGCGATTTTCATGGAGTTAGATGTGAAATATTTGGTGTGATTCCCCTAGAGTCCTTAGTGATTATAATAAATATTCTGAGAGACTTGTATATTCGTTTCACTGCTTCTTAATAATAAGTTTTGCATAAAGAAATCACATCGCTTGCGAGTACTCAGAACATAGGTTCGAATCTTCCTCACGGGTCGTACTGATTTAATCCTTAATACATTTTCTGAGAAGGGGGAGAGGGGGGCGGGGGGGTTCAAAAGGATGGCGACGAGCGGGGTCAAAGGGAGATATGCTGAAGAAGTGGGATGAAGGGCAAAGGATTGAATTAGGGGAGGAAGAGACCCGGGTGCAGCCGGGTACTCCATATATATGTAAGGAGTACCTTATGTATATAATGAGTATACTTTAGCATAACCATATACGCATGAAACTATACCTCCTCTAACTTATCACGACCAATGTTCTTTTGTTCAAATATCTGAACGTTCCTGAGGGTCACTATCTTTCTACTGGCCTCGATGAGGACAGAAAGCTGGCGGCTTGTCGAAGTATTCCCTTATTTGTCTTGATGATTAAATACAGCTGGATTTTTCAATTCAGCAGCGTTTTGGTATTTATGCCTCTGGTGGGTAGGCGGTTTCATGGGTTTATAACTATGGGTGAAAAATACATCTGTTTTCTGTCCTGCATTGTGGCTTGTTGTGCTTGAACCCGTTGCTCCTTGTTCATGTTACATCTGACCTTTTGAAGACAATGTCTGAATCAATATCCTCCAAAGTGTTCAGTATTTTAAGTTTCATTGACGTCAGCCCTGTCATGTCTAGTTTGCAGTGTTGTTAGCCCTGTGGCCCTCAACTGTTCCTGATATGAGAGTCGACTTAGTTCAGGAATGATTTTGGATACAATAATCCACTTGTGAGCGCACCTGATTTATACAGTTGTACAACTACCTTCTTGTCCTTGAGGTAAAAAAAATGTCTTGTTTATTCCTAGTATTTTTTTTTTTTTTTTTACTGCAGCTCCCACTTGTGCAACTTTCAGTGATTGTAGATTCTTACTCAAAGTTCCTTTTCTTCATCAACCTGCTGCAAGATAATGTTGATTTGTTAGCATTGTTATGCTACCAAATCATTGGTAGCATTTGGTGATGCTATCAAAGCATTGTTATGCCACCAAATCAACATGTGTCGTTCATTATTATGCCCCACATGCAAGATCTTGTATTTTTCGATATTACAAAAGCATTTGTCAGTCTTCTAACCATCTGTGGAGTTCATGCAGATCTCTTTATAATGCCTCAATATTATTGTCACCTGATTTTACTTGACCATAAATTGTAGTGTCATCTGTAAATTTGATGATGTGGTTTGCAATATTCTCATCCATGCCACTGATGTATATGACAAAGAAGTGTGGGCTCCAAAACGGAACCTTGCGGCACCCCAATCACCACATTTCTCCAGTCAGATTCATTTCCGTTTAGGACGATCCTTTGCTTTCTTTCTTTTAACCATTATTATCCTATCTATTCCAGTATTCTACCATTTATACCATGTGCTTGTAATTTCATTGCCTGTCTTTCATGTAATACCTTATCAAGAGCTTTAGCGAAGTTCCAAACATATGAGCAGGTTTATAAGCGGTATTAAACAAAAATACATATCGCGTTAATTTGATTAGATTGTTCACGGTGAAATAGTAGATTTTTCACGGTGAAACAGTGAATAATTCCCCCCTCCCTTAGCAGCATAAGCTTGCAGATAGATGAGGTCAAACTAATAGTTCGGCATTTTTCTGCTGAGCTCTTTCTGCCTTTTTAGAAAAATAGGGATAAGGTTCGCTTATTTCCAGTCTAGGTGAACTATCCCTTGGTCCAGAGATATTCCATGAGTAAATACAAATTGCCATTACAAATACAGTGAATATACTCATAATATACACCAATAGTCACACCTCTTAACTCGCTTTCACTGCATCTCCAGCGTGCTCTGCCTGGATCTTAAGTGCAGCTCATTTTCACTGCCTGGTTGCTACCTGGTTGATGGGGTTCTGGGAGTTCTTCTACTCCCCAAGCCCGGCCCGAGGCCAGGCTCGACTTGTGAGAGTTTGGTCCACTAGGCTGTTGCTTGGAGCGGCCCGCAGGCCCACATATACCTGGTTGATGGGGTTCTGGGAGTTCTTCTACTCCCCAAGCCCGGCCCGAGGCCAGGCTTGACTTGTGAGAGTTTGGTCCACCAGGCTGTTGCTTGGAGCCTCAATCATAAGCGCAGCTCACTTTCACTGCCTCAGTCATATGCGCAACGCACTTTCACTGCCTCATTCATGAGCACAACTCACTTCACTTTCACTGCCTCGATCATAAGCACAACTCACTTTCACTACATCTTCTTTATCAACACACATTCCGCTAATGGTGCCTCGCAGATCCTTATTAAAACATTTATCGACAATTTCAGGCGATGCCATTGTGGTGTTCAGGTAGCGTGCCTGGAGGCAACCTTCATCCTAATGTGTGTGTCCAAGTGACTGACTATGTCCAGTAACCAACCGGTCAAAGTACGAGATTGACCCTGTGCATCACGGGTATAAGAATAGCTACCTTGAATGATGGCTGGCGTTTGGAGCGGAGAAAATAGTAATCTTGCTAGCCAGACGAACGAGAGTGAAGCTTGTGTGTGTTGCAGCAGCTGCAGGAATATGAAGCTTCTATTCCTGACGTATTATAAATCTTCTATTCTTTCTATATCTTGACGCACAGTGGAGCTGTATGATTTACGATTGAAGATACATGTAGGAATGATGGATAATAATGGCAGTTTGCGTGCATAGTTTGCAAAAATATCAACATGCATGACATGCAGAAATGTAAACAAGCTTATTGTATGGTCACACGCCTAATGTATGGTAATGTTACGTGGTGTGTGAAAGTACCATGTCCTGGTACTAAGTTTGTTTACATTACGTGACAGAAACGCCTCCAAAACAAAACAAAAACGGGCACAACATGCATAACTTTTTTCAAATTTGTTGATCCTGAGCTTTGGGTATTAACGAGGCTACTACGAACGAGTTTAATAGGTTGTCGGACTTGTAACTCAACGGCAGCTCTTCAGCGGAGCTACAGCTCTATAGATAGATAGATAAAGATTAAGCCACCCAAGAGGTGGCACGGGCATGAATAGCCCGTAAGTGGTGGCCCTTTTGAGCCATTACCAGTATCAATAGATGATACTGGAGATCTGTGGAGGTGCGAGTGCACCCTGCGTGACGGGAAATGTCTCCCGAACCAAATGGAGACCAAATGGTGTGTGTATGGCTCTATCGATAGACAAACAAGATAAATGAACAGGGTATAACCCATGCACGAAACGGCAGTGCATCCTGCCAGATGGGGAAGCGCATGTGTATATCTGTGAGGGCAAGGGGTAGGGGGCAGGGACGCGTGCGTGGCGCGTTACATTACTAGAGAAAGCGCCGTATACTAGCCCACGTTGTCCCCCTGCTGCTGCCTCATGGTAATTATTTGTCTTATTCAGCCCGTCCAAACTGGCTTTCTGCTGATTGCCAGAGTTATTGTGTCGCGTGGGGCGGGCACATAAAGGAGCCCAGAGGCGTACAGCTGCACACGACGCCTCCCGTGGCGCTCTTAATCTTCGATTAATAACTTTTTATATCTTTCTCGCCAGTGACAAATATTTCAATTACAAAATTATTTTGCATTTACTAGATCTAAAACCGAAGCATGCATGGCTAAACAGGAGGGAAGTATTCACAGGAAAACTTTATTGTCCAAATATGAACGTAATAGTTTATAAAAGAAACTGCAGAAGGCATATTGGTCCGTACAAGGCAGCTTCTAGTTATATCCACCCAAACTCATTCATAATCATGTCTAACCTGCGCTTGAAACAACCCTGCGATCCTACGTTTACTATGTGTTACCTGGTAATTTGTTCCACAAATCTACAACCATATTTCCAAACCAATATTTACCCTGGTCTTTCCAAAATCTAAATCCTATCCAATCTACACAAAAGATTTGTCAACAACTGAGGTCTAAATTCGGCATCAGCTGCAATTTAGACATTAATTAGGTTTGGGGTCGTGTTAATGGCCTATCAACAATGGGTTATGGTAAAACTATACCAAGCATTTCCTAAATGACTTCTTATCTTGAGGTTATCTTGAGTTGATTTCGGGGCTTTAGTGTCCCCGCAGGCCCAGTCCTCGACCAGGCCTCCACCCCCAGGAAGCAGCCCGTGACAGCTGACTAACTACCCAGGTACCTATTTACTGCTAGGTAACAGGGGCATAGGGTGAAAGAAACTCTGCCCATCGTTTCTCGCCGGCGCCTGGGATCGAACCCAGGACCACAGGATCACAAGTCCAGCGTGCTGTCCGCTCGGCCGACTTGGCTCCAATTACAACAATAATAACAATTCAAAATCTTTAACTGTAGCCTCTGTTTAACACAACAGTAAAATGTGTACTTGGTTGTAACAACGATTCTTCGCGGCGGGGATTGTATTCCAGGAACCTGCCCGAAACGCTACGCGTACTAGTGGCTCTACAAGAATGTAACAACTCTTGTATATATCTCAAAAAAAAAAAAGTCCAACATCAAACTAAAACGCCTTAAATTCCCGGGTAAGTGTGCATTTTTTGGTGCGTTTTTTCAGTGCAGGAGGATTGTATGCTTACATGTGCAGCTAGCTCTTGGGCCACAGATCTGTCGAGTGATACATGAAGACTGGTACATTCACAGATGTCCACCGACACCTAATGCAGTGGCCTTCAGTGTCTTGTGGTTGGTGCAACCTGACTACCACTAGGCTCCTCCACCTCACGATTAAGGTTTGGTCCGCACTCTGTTGTCTTAAACTGCACGCCATACCATACCTCAACACGACACACAACTCAACCACACACAACTCACCACGACACACAACTCATCACAACTCTCCACATTCGTCAACCACGACAGGTGTCCCTCAACCACTCATCACGTACGTCTATGATCCTTTTAGCTTACGTGCTTCTACCACCCTAAGAACATTTATGTGTAAGATATGTAAATCTTTCATATCTTTATCCCATAAATATATACCTCCGTTGTCCTATATCCAACCTGTCTCATTAACACCTGTGATTTATGGCTTTAATTGGACCTAAATTAGACAATGGCTCACAGGTGTTTGCTCTAGCGAGCCAAGCCACCGGTTAAATGTGTTGCAGAACGCTTGTTTGCATGTGTGTCTTGAGGCTTTACGTTGTATTAAAGTGGAGACACTAAGTGTAAGCACGTGTGTCCCCTCCCAGCGTGTTCCCCACAACATGTTGACACCCAGTATGGTCTCCGGGCCACCAGGCTGCAACACTGCTGCAACATGCGCAGTTTCACCGTCGCTGTTATTGCGGGTGACCCACAGCCGCCATTAATGTCGTCCCCCTGCACACATCTCCGCCGCACCAGCAGCGTCACGCTGCACCACGACACACAGGAGATTCTGGCTTCCCTTTCTCTCCACTTATCCAGGTCTCAACACCACAGAGGTCGATAAGCTGGTGACGGAAAGGAACAGCGCCCTGGGAGGCCTTCAAGGTTCAGGTCTGCGCTTAGTGGCTCTCAGTCCAGAAGGAATTCGCTCCGGAGGAGGAGGTCTACAGGCGGTTCAACTCCCGCCACGTCAGCTACGGAGGGTTCCCAGACCGGTAACTGTGCGGGCGCTCGTGTGTAGCCTAATGCATCTTCCTCTCGGGTTTTGGTTGTGGTCATACAATACATCGGTCTTCGCTGCCGAGTTGTTTGTTATAAATCAAGCCATAGATTATGTTCTATTAATATTCCCATGCAGCATTTATATATATATATTTATTTATTTATTCAGACTCTGTGGAGTCTGCATGCTATTTAACATGTAATAATTTCGCATGATATACTAGACACTATCATTAATTAGCTAAATTCAACACTTAACATTATCACCTTGATCTGGGTCATTGCAACATTAACGACCAGGTTGATGCCCTCGTTATCTTGCTTTTGGAGCTCCGGGATATACAGTTGCACCCCAGCAACTGGGACTGTTTTGGGGGAAGA
The DNA here is from genome assembly GCF_040958095.1 of Procambarus clarkii. Classification (NCBI taxonomy): domain Eukaryota; kingdom Metazoa; phylum Arthropoda; class Malacostraca; order Decapoda; family Cambaridae; genus Procambarus; species Procambarus clarkii. Next base: position 14,325,585 of record NC_091204.1, read on the forward strand.
CTTTCCAGTTTGTGTGGCAAGGTTAGTGGACCGACTTGACCTTGCTTGCTTCTTGTACCATCGCCGACTGAACGACCTCCTACCGCACCAACCAAAAGAGAGAGAACGTTCTCGGACATCTCAACTGCTCTGTAGTTACGCACCACCTGCCCTACATCTGTTGTTGTTTTAGATTCAGCTACTCTGAACTAAAAGTTCCAAGAAGCACGGGCTATGGTGAGCCCGTTGTGGACTTACCTGGCACAGGAGCGGGGGTGTAACTCTTGTCCTACATTGCTCTCCAGGGTCCTGCCATCTATCTGCAGCAGCAGCCTCTCTGTCAAGCACCTTCTCACCTGCCAGCAGTGCCTAGCAAGTCTCTGTATGCCATTCAATTTTGAACACCTACTATATGTCGTTCAAGTTACAACTGACGGCCAAATTTTCTTCCTCTAAAGAGAGCCATCTTTTCGATATGATGTGACGCAGGCAGATCGTACCTATACGTATTTGTGTGTATGCTCGAATTTTTTTTTCTCCTGTCTTCTATAAAACTATACAATTGTGTTCGGAAGACACAGGGCTTACGCTTTCCGATTCTCTCTGGGTATTAGCATTGCAGATTATAGATTAGAATGAACGTATTTCTAAATCAAACACATTATCAATATCTCCTTTATTATGCAATTCATCCATTTGCAAACATGAATGATGTCACCATGATTCGTAAATGAAGCTTTCTTAATCCCTCTTCAATATAGAAGGTTTCTAGTTTCTGGACTTTGCCATCATCGTTGGACAGGTTCAAGGGAATCAATGTTCATTTCATAGTATGACAACCAACGTTCAACTGCAGAATGGTGCCAACAAGAGCAAGATGCAGCTAAAGAGCAACATTATTTTTTGTTGCTAACGCTTCTTGCCATGTATCCCAGTAGCCTAGATATAAATGCTAGTATCCCATTTGCTTTATTCCTAGAAATACATCCAATTATCCAATTTGCCTTATTTTGTATCCTATTTGCATTATTCCAGTACCCTATTAGCCATGTTCCAAAATCATAATTTGCCTAGTTTCGATATCCTATTACTGCGAGTTTCCTAATTCCAGTATCCTACTTGCTTAAGTAAATACTAGTTTGGAAATAGGGTGATTGGTTTATGGAACAAATTACTGTAACATAATAGACGTTAGTACTTTGGATAGGTTAATTTCATATATATATATATATATATATATATATATATATATATATATATATATATATATATATATATATATATATATTAATTTGTGCTCTCGACAGTGTTGTGATCCTAAACAATTCATGTCGTATCGTCGACTGACAAATGGCTCATTTAGACGGACACAAAATGTGTCTCTACCAACTGTAATTACACCAATTAAAAGAAGCTGCAGCTATACTTCTGCAGAGGTCATGGTAATTAGTTCTAATTAGTGCAGGTCCGTCGCGACAGATAGTTACTGGGTCCCTGCTACTACTGTGTGGTAGTAGGGACCCACCACTCCCATTCTCGGACCTATACAATAGCCTCGTGTAACTGTGGGAGTCTACTAAGGCCTTATAGGCGAGATGTTATGGTTAAGTAATGTCTTCTCTTCAGTGGGAGTCACTGTTGATAGTTTTGAATGCTTGCTGTTATTGGGATCATGTTTATGTTATTCTCTGTTGTTATTGTTGGGTACTGCTGCACTGCTCTTGTCCTACTGCTGTTCTGTTGTTGTCCTGCTGCTGCACTGCTCTTGTCCTACTGCTGCTCTGTTGTTGTCCTACTGCTGCTGCACTGCTCTTGTCCTACTGCTGCTCTGTTGTTGTCCTACTGCTGCTGCTGTTGTCCTGCTGCTGCACTGTTGTGGTCCTGCTGCACTGTTGTTGTCCTACACCTGCACTGTTGTTGTCCTACACCTGCACTGTTGTTGTCCTACACCTGCACTGTTGTTGTCCTACACCTGCACTGTTGTTGTCCTACACCTGCACTGTTGTTGTCCTACACCTACACTGTTGTTGTCCTACTGCTGCACTGTTGTTGTCCTACTGCTGCACTGTTGTTGTCCTGCTGCTGCACTGTTGTTGTCCTACACCTGCACTGTTGATGTCCTACACCTACACTGTTGTTGTCCTACACCTGCACTGTTGTTGTCCTACACCTACACTGTTGTTGTCCTACACCTACACTGTTGTTGTCCTGCTGCTGCACTGCTCTTGCCCTACTGCTGCTCTGTTGTTGTCCTACTGCTGCTGCTGCTGTTGTCCTGCTGCTGCACTGTTGTTGTCCTACTGCTGCACTGTTGTTGTCCTACACCTGCACTGTTGTTGTCCTACACCTGCACTGCTGTTGTCCTACACCTACACTGTTGTTGTCCTACTGCTGCACTGTTGTTGTCCTGCTGCTGCACTGCTGTTGTCTTACTGTTGCACTGCTGTTGTCCTACTGCTGCACTGTTGTTGTCCTGCTGCTGCACTGTTGTTGTCCTGCTGCTGGACTGTTGTTGTCCTACTGCTGCACTGTTGTTGTCCTACTGCTGCACTGTTGTTGTCCTACTGTTGCACTGTTGTTGTCCTACTGCTGCACTGTTGTTGTCCTGCTGCTGCACTGTTGTTGTCCTACTGTTGCACTGTTGTCCTGCTGCTGCACTGTTGTTGTCCTACTGTTGCACTGTTGTTGTCCTGCTGCTGCACTGTTGTTGTCCTACTGCTGCACTCTTGTTGTCCTACTGCTGCACTGTTGTTGACCTGCTGCTGCACTGTTGTTGTCCTGCTGCTGCACTCTTGTTGTCCTACTGCTGCACTGTTGTTGTCCTGCTGCTGCACTGTTGTTGTCCTACTGCTGCACTGTTGTTGTCCTGCTGCTGCACTGCTGTTGTCCTACTGCTGCTGCACTGTTGTTGTCCTACTGCTGCACTGTTATTGTCCTACTGCTGCACTGTTGTTGTCCTACTGCTGCACTGTTGGTGTCCTACTGTTGCACTGTTGTTGTCCTACACCTGCACTGTTGTTGTCCTGCTGCTGCACTGTTATTGTCCTACTGCTGCACTGTTGTTGTCCTACTGCTGCACTGTTGTTGTCCTACTGCTGCACTGTTGTTGTCCTACTGCTGCACTGTTGTTGTCCTACTGCTGCTCTGTTGTTGTCCTACTGCTGCACTGTTGTTGTCCTACTGCTGCACTGTTGTTGTCCTGCTGCTGCAGTGTTGTTGTCCTACTGCTGCAGTGTTGTTGTCCTACTGCTGCTGCACTGTTGTTGTTCTACTGCTGCACTGTTGTTGTCCTACACCTGCACTGTTGTTGTCCTACACCTGCACTGTTGTTGTCCTACACCTGCACTGTTGTTGTCCTACACCTGCACTGTTGTTGTCCTACACCTGCACTGTTGTTGTCCTACACCTGCACTGTTGTTGTCCTACACCTGCACTGTTGTTGTCCTACACCTGCACTGTTGTTGTCCTACACCTGCACTGTTGTTGTCCTACACCTGCACTGCTGTTGTCCTACTACTGCTGCACTGTTCCATTCCTTCCTAACCTACCAAAGAACCCTTAACTTGCTGTTTTGAAGAAAAAAATTTATTTTCAATTATTGTTTTCATTTTCAAATTACGTCCATTTTCCGCCATACGAGCAAATGGCCAAATTCAGATGAGGACAAACCTGTCCACTTACAAACCTGTAAGAGGACAGGTTTACCTCTTGTCCTATGCACATTCAATGCAGATCACCTTCTGTGGTTGTTCAATAAATCTCTGAACTGTATGTTTGACAAATCTCTCACCCTGTCCATGGAGGACAGAAGAAAATGTATATATGCTGGTTAGCATTGTAAATGTGTGGCCACGTCTGTGATAGAAAGTAATAATAATAATAATAATAATAATAATGCAGTCATATAATGAACCATCAGCCACATTGACATTTCACTCGCCCACACATTAGGCAAAACATATTTGTGTAATAGTCATGTGTGAGATTTGGAACTATTTTTAATTTGGATTAAGTTAAACTGCGCACGGCGTTTCTACGCAAACGAAATGCTTATAAATAAATACATTAACTATATTAAATACCAAAAAAAATCTGCTTTATTATGGTGAGCAAATTTAACTGAAGCAGTTAAAGTTTGTTATATTCAGGCGAACTATTAACTTACATGATGCGCTCCAGAGAAAAGATTAAGCAATCATTACACTCAGCTATAATTAAGGACAATTTGCTAAGCCAATTTAAAGCTTAAGAAGTTACGTTTAATATAACAATATGAAGTATTTTATCTATGCAACTCTTTCTTAAGCTCCATCGCTTGATATGATTATCCACGTAATTAAACGGCCCCCAAAAAGTACTTTATTTTTCTAATAACACTTTTTACCTTTCTCTCAATTCTTCACAACAGGTAAGCAAATGCAACAGCATTTGTGACACCGATAACGACAAGAAAAGTTGCCACAACGACAACAGTACTTATCACAACGACAACGGTACTTGTCACAACGACAACGGTACTTATCACAACGACAACGGTACTTGTCACAACGACACCGGTACTTGTCACAACGACAACGGTACTTGTCACAACGACACCGGTACTTGTCACAACGACAACGGTACTTGTTACAACGACAACGGTACTTGTCACAACAACAACGGTACTTGTCACAACGACACCGGTACTTGTTACAACGACAACGGTACTTGTCACAATAACAACGGTACTTGTTACAACGACACCTGTACTTGTCACAACGACAACGGTACTTGTCACAACGACACCGGTACTTGTCACAACGACAACGGTACTTGTCACAACGACAACGGTACTTGTCACAACGACAACGGTACTTGTCACAACAACAACGGTACTTGTCACAACAACAACGGTACTCATGACGACAAAAAACATATAGTTGCGACTTTATATACCAGCAACTAGGGCAGCAGCAGCAGTAGCAGTTGTCACAACACCACTATTGTTACACCGTAAAGGTGTTTGGTTTAGTTTTATTTAAAATATATATAGTTCATGAGTCACAGACAAGGATTTGAGAGGCGCCAGTTTGTCGGCCTGAGACTCACACCTCTAAGCGTTAATGAGTTACACTATCAACAGCATAAAAATAACATCAGAGGTTGTACTGCATGGAAGCAAAAATAACATCAACATAGACTTTGCCGTTTGCCAACAACATCGACGACAAACAATTAAAGGTGTTATTAATAACTTGACAACGTTATCAGCATTAATCAGCACATCTCATACGAAATATAATATTATCACTTAACAAATATTTCCGCACAATCTTCAATATAAAAGCTGAAACATATTAGGCTTGAGCTGACTGCCTTAATCAACAACATCGCAGAGAATTTGCACCACCATTAAGAGAGTAAACACTGAATACCTCACATTGCCAAAAAATGTAATCAGGAACATCTTACATAATATCAGCGGTAATATTAAGACAACTAAGACTTTCTCTACGACAGGCACCGAGACAAGTAGCCTACTTCTTGATGTATATACATTGAGAGGTTGGTTTTAATCCTGGACTACGTACAAATCCAAAGTATTCTTGTTGGTTGGTCAGGACGCAGTTTGTGGTGGCCTTAATAACTCTCCTGAAGTTGATGAGCAAATAATTAAACCACGGAACAAATAAAATTACTAGAAACTAAGACTGATCATCATTTATCATCAGCGTTAGGAAATACCTTATTTTACCAACAATAACACGAACCATCTGCCATCATCAACAGTAATAACACAGAACATCTGATATTCATCAACAGTGACAGGGAACATCATTCATCACCAGCAACATTTGACATCAAACTCCATAAACTTCGAAACGCCTCAGAATATCGGCACAACTATTATGAGACCCTTGACGTCACTTGCAGCATTGAGTACCTGAAGTCACCAGTGACGGCAATAGAGGCAGATGATGTCAGGAGCAGAGGAAGAGGACCTGCACTTGCAGCACTGAGTACCTGAAGTCACCAGTGACAGCAATAGAGGCAGAGGAGGAGGACCTGCACTTGCAGCACTGAGTACCTGAAGTCACCAGTGACAGCATTAGAGGCAGAGGAGGAGGACCTGCACTTGCAGCACTGAGTACCTGAAGTCACCAGTGACAGCAATAGAGGCAGAGGAGGAGGACCTGCACTTGCAGCACTGAGTACCTGAAGTCACTAGTGACGGCAATAGAGGCAGATGATGTCAGAAGCAGAGGAAGAGAACCGAACCCAACAGGACATCTCCATCAGGATCAGCCCCATCAGGAGACTGTGCAGGTGGGCTAATTTCCTTGGTACAGTTAATTTCTGAAATAAGCCGATTCACAGCAAAGTTTTTGTTGTATTTAAAGCTACCTAATCTAAGCCAACCAAGCCTAATCTCATGATATATTCAGTTTGACATGTTCAATAGGATTGTTTAAAATTTAACTTAAAACAATTTTAAAACAGTTTCTTTTACTTCCTCTTCTTTTTTATTATTATTATTATTATTATTATTATTATTATTATTATTATTATTATTTGTACACGTTTACATTAGTTAATTTTGTATTCATGCTCTTGCATACATAAAAATTCTTGAGAATCTTGCCTCCGCCTGTATAATATTATTTGTAATTCTTACTTTTTTAAAATATAATTATTAATATTAGTTTGGACAAATTAATAATAATATATTTGTTATTTTTAGTATAGTTTTCCATGAAATTATTAACATTTACTGTTTTGAACGTCGACTTTTATTTTCTTGGGTATTTCTTATTAATAATACAATCTTTCATATTTTTGTAGTAGATATCATCATTGTTCTTAGTAACCATCAATAGTTGTTAGTGTAATGCACTATTATTAGCACCCATTAGCGTCATTAGTGCCCATTTCTATTATTAGTGAACATCACCGTTATTAGTGAACATGACCGTTATTAGCGCCCATCACCGTTATTAGTGCCCATCACCGTTATACCCAGGCATAAAACAGTTACCAGTGTCTTAATACATAGTTCAGGTCCCACTAGGTTCATCAACGTAACAGCATTATCAGCAATCTCATTATTGCTAATTACTAGCACTAATATTTCAGTTATTTTAAAAATTCGTTATTAATTACCAATATCGGTATTTACACCGTTATATTCCGTTATAAACATTATGAAAGGTATCGAACCTGTCTACCGCGAGGCCGGATACTTTGCATGACTGCCAGGCCCTATAATCGAAGATCGCTTTACGTAATGGGTATTGATTGGACAAGTCGCGGATGATAGGCTTCTGCTAATCACCGCTTCACCCAGCACGCTATCCAGCCCGTCCTCCTAACGTTCCCCAACGTCAAGAAACTGTCGTACTAAGATTGATGAAGATTAAGCCACCCAATAGGTGGCACGGGCATGAATAGCCCGTAAGTGGTGTCCCTTTTGAGCCATTACCAGTATCAATAGCTGATACTGGAGATCTGTGGAGGTGCGACTGCACCCTTGCGTGACGGGAGATGTGTGTCGTACTAAAGTGCCTTGATTCTAATCTACCAGAGGACCCAAAACAGAAAACGGGACACTAATATGTCAATTTCGCGAGCCTCTGTCATTTTCTAGTACGACAATTTTGCGCTTTAGGTAGAGTATGAGTCAAAATTGCGACGATCTATTAGGAAGACCGATATCAGACGTTGGTTTCCAGTTGGCTTTGGACAGGAAGCCTGTTAAGCCAATGGCTATTTTTTTCCCCCAAGATGTAACCCACAACAGGTATCTAACTTCCGGATTCTAATTTACTACTAGGTGCACATAAGCATGAGGTGTAAGAAAACGTGGCCAAATGCCTCGCCCTTCTTGAAGCCGGGACCATAATAATAATAATAATAATAATAATAATAATAATAATAATAATAATAATAATAATAATAATAATAATAATAATAATAATAATAATAATAATAATAATAACAATAATAATAATAATAATAATTTTTACTTGCAAGAAGGTACAATGGGGTTGATGAGATCACATAAAACTAGTAATCTTACATTCATGCAAAGCCATAAACACACACAACGTTTCGGGCCGGTCCTTAATCTTACATATCAAGTAAGATGAAAAGGTACATTGTAGCAAGGTTTTATATCAACAAATAATTACAATGTAAGTTGACAGAGGTGATTGCACTAGTAAGGCTATATGTCTTATGAACTAATATTGGGAAAGTGGGTAGTACAAGATACAGTGTGAGTTTGAACCACAGGGTAGGAATCTATAAGGATGAAATTAGGTTCTTTTTGGTTTTAATTTTTGAACATGGGATGGGTTGGACAATTGTTTAATTCATCAGGGAAGTGAGTTTCAAAGACTGGGCTCATTTATATGCATGGAGTGTTTGCACAGATTTAGTCTGACTCTGGGGATATCAAGAGATATTTATTTCTGGTGTGGTGCTCATGGGTTCTATTACATATGTCAAGGAAATGCATTTAGGAACAAGGTTTTGTAAATGTAGATAGCACATGAGAATTGTGCTACCCACTCCCCCAGTATATGTGCCTAAGCCATTCAACTTCATTGTAATCACTGGTAACATCTTATATCATGATTGCTATATTGAACACATATTTTACTACATTATACCTAAAAATAATCCTCAAACTATGATACAATATACCTGTTAATAAGCCTGAAATTTGACCATAATGTATCTACTAATCTTCGTCAAATTTTCTTACAATGTACCTGTTAACATTTTTCAATTTTGCTAAAAATTACCTACTTAAAATTATTTGTTACATCAACGGACCTGCCCGAAACGCTATGCGTGTTATTGGTTTACAAGAATGTAAAAACATCAATGATATTTACTCTCATAAACCCAATGTACCTTCATGTATATAAATAAATAAATAAATAAATAGGTGTGGAGTGAGTGTATGTTTAGCATGTTAAGGGACTCTGTGTTGCCTGAAGACAGAGTTTGTTATAGTTCTGATAGCAGATTTTTGCTGAATGATAATAGGCTTGAGGTAATTTGCAGTGGTTGAACCCCATGAATAGGTACCGTATGTATGATACGAATAGATTAATGCGTAGTATAATGAGAGGAGAGCAGAGTGAAGAACATAATATCTGATTTTAGAAATTATACCGACCGTTTTTGAGACTTTTTTGGCTATGTGTTATAGCCAAAAAAGCTTTTGAGACTTTTTTGGCTATGTGTTATATATGGGTGCTGAAGTTCAGTCTCTTGTCTATGTATAGGCCAAGGAACTTCCCCTCCTTTTTATTGGTAATATTAACATTGTCTATTTAAAGTTGAATCTGATTTGATGATTTTCAACTAAATAGAATTTAGTAGGTCTTGGGATTGTGAGTCGAATACCTACGAAAAGCCTCTGAATTCCCCCCATAGGTAATATAACTAAATAACTTTGCAGACTTGTCTTGTACTGAGCCGCAGCGAAGTGATTAGCATAGTCGGCTCACAACCGTTTGGCCCTTAGTTCGAATCCCGAGGACGAAACGGTTTAGGTGTTTCTTTGCACCTGTTCATGTTCACTTAGCAGCAAACAAACACATAAGAGTTATTAAACTGTTGTGGGTTGCATCTTAGGAATGGTTAGTAGCTTGTCTAGGGGGACCACATTAAGCATAATAGGCTTTCTGTTCCAGACTATAATCTGGCAATAAACTTTGCATGAGTTACCGCTGGTGATGAAGCCATAGCCTCCATTTTCTATGAGGGCGTGGGTGACTCTCATAATCACGATGCGTCTCTATTATCATAAAATCCGATGTGATAATTATCAGGTATTTTGTGGCCATAAGCATAGCGAACACTGGCATGCACACAGCACGGCTCCTGTGCCAGGTAAGTCCACTACGGGGTCACCATAACCCGTGCTACTTGCCCCGCTCCTGTGCCAGGTAAGTTACGGGCTCACCATAGCCCGTGCTACTTGCCCCGCTCCTGTGCCAGGTAAGTTACGGGCTCACCATAGCCCGTGCTACTTGGAACTTGTTCCGAGTAGCTGAATCTATAACAACAACAACGGTTGGTAGTCTATTTAGTGCGTCGTGTTGACAGATCGGAGGCGCACCAGCTGGAGGCGTCGGAGGCGGCGCTGGAGGAGTGTGGAGCGGCGTGTCCCCAGGTGCTGCGCCAACTGTGTGCGCAGCTCCGCCCCGCGGCCAGGTCAGTCCTATCAGTGCTTCCCTAACAGAGACTACGGGGAAGCGAGGACGAGCTGTTGGAGGCCTCGCCTCATAGCCTTTTTGGTGATATATGTTTTATTTCACTAATATTCAAGCCGTGTGTCCTTAATATCTTAGTTGGAAGTGACTGCCTTGACTTCTGTCAGTAGTCAAGACTTCCACACACACACCTTCCCATCTCTATACCCCTTGTCTTCTACCTCTCATCCCCCCCCCCCCTTCTACCTCTATGTATGACGTGTATGTATGACCTGTACAGGTCATATAGGTAACTACAACACAGGGCAAGACAGACTGTATTTTTCTAGACTTCCAGTAAGTCTTTGGCACAGTCTCTACTTAACAACACTACTATAGAAACTGGAGTAGCAGGCGGGAGTAACCGGGGAAGCACCGATACAGTTGAGTGTATCAACTATGAAAAACGTTAATTGAAAGTTTCCTCTCCTAACCTTTCCGAGTAAGCCGGACGACTCAAACAGAAGACGGGACAGTACGTCACTTTTGTGATTCGATTTCATTTCAAATTACGTCCACTTTTGGCCATAGCGCGCATACGAGCCAAAAGTGACGTTATTTTTAAGAGGACGGGTTGATACAACAGGCCTGGAGACCGAATTATGGTCAGGAGCGAGAAGCCTGGTATAGAGCAGCATGGAAAGTTCCCAAAGGATTTGTTCCTGAGCCTATGATAGTCTTCATTTAGGTCAATATTTGT
>NC_091204.1:14341510-14544010 GCF_040958095.1 Procambarus clarkii
CTTCATATTTCACCCCGGACACACAGGCGCCAGCAACAGACTTGATGTGTATCTCCTGCAGGTGCGGGCGTGGCGGTCGAGGGTGGGTGCCACCCCTCTCTGCCCTCAGGAGCCGGCTGGCGTCACAGCCATACTGGCGAAGGTGTTTGTGCTCGCAAGAGGAGGTGCCGTCCATCACAGAGCGGGAGCTGGGGCCTCTTCTCGCCCTCACTCCGGCTCATCGCTTCATAGTCCTCGTCGTCACCAACTCCAGTCACAGGTGAGCCTCTCAAAACAGCCTACAACTCGGAAAACATCATTCAGTCCACCTGTCAAAAAATCATCATTCATCCCACCTATCAAAGACATCATTCAGGTCACCCTCAAAAACACCACTCAGGCCTCCAGAAACATCATTCAAGTCACCCACCAAAAACACCACTCAGTCCTCCCACCAAAAACATCATTCAGTCCACCCTGAAATCATCATTCTGCACACCTTCGAAACAGTGATCAAATTCTTGTTAACCCAAAAGCAATCCTTCCTGTTTATGAATGTTTATTAATCCAGCACTTTACTTCGGATTAACTGAATACGTTCAGGGTTTTTTTTCGAACCCGAAACGTTCGGGGTTTTGTTTGAATACGTTCGTTTTTGTCAACCTTTGTTCTAATATTCAAAGCGCCCCTCTATATGCCTCACTAATATACTAACCAACAAACCGAACCTTTCAAGTTCAAGTACGTTTATTGAGACAAGAAAAAAATACATCTCAAAGGGATAGAGTAGCTTAGGCTATTTCTACACCCCCCCCCCCCCCCTCTACTTCAAGTCCATCAAGGGGACGCATAAATTCAGTGAGTACAAATACACAAATCACAATACAAGAATCCCATTTAACATAGCAGGTTAATATAGTAAGCACAGCATATGAACCTAATCTACCCTAGGCCTAACTATACACGAACCTAACATTTATAATTAAATTAGAGACAAATGTCATTTTTTTATTACACGAAATGAAAATATTGCTCATTCGCCTCTGAGGTCGACCACAACTTGGACAAGCATAGCCTGAAGATTGGTTATTTAAATCTATATTTTTCGTTGTTATAAAGTAATCAAAGAGTTCCCGCAAACTTCTTGCTACCTCTTGAGCCTGAGTCTATGGTGTTAACTTGGGTTCAAAATAGAATATTAATAAACACTTAGTATAATGAGGTCTTACTTAAGCCTCCAGTTCTCCCCCCCCCCCCCCCACCTTATTCATTCCTCGGTACAGTTAGTACAACACTGAAATAAAAATATATCACCCAATACTACTGAAATTATAGTACTTATAGTAACTGTTTGGTCGAAAATATTAATATAATTCATTGTGTCATTGATAATTCATTGATATAATTCATTGATATGTAGTGATGGACCACCAAAAAGTTGACTTTTATGTTACTGAATTTTGACAAATGGAAAATTTTTAAGAGCAACAAAAGTATAGAACCTAACCTACAATAACTTAACCGCTCCTAGCAATCCTAGACCTAATACACACTGTTTTAGGCCTAATTAATACATATTATGTGCTATAACAGACCTGGGAATGTTTAGGTTTGGATTTTAGTACAAAGTACAAAAAATTAACCTTTTGGTGGTCCATCACTACATATTGGTACTTTCAACCAAATAGTTACTGGAAGTACTATTTCAGGAGGATCTGTTTATATATTACGCTTGCTATATAGCATGTATTCTAAACACACACCAATGTAACTGATAACTAATTTATGTAAAGATTAGTGCACAGTTTTGAGCAGTAAGAGGTGTATGGAGTCATAATTAGCTTACCAGGCGCGCCATTAATCGTGTACTAACTTGCTTACACCAGTTTAAATTGTAAATTGTAGGCTAGAGCAGATTATTAATTCTCGCTTACCTCCTCTTCCACACAGCCCCACTCCTGTGCCAGGTAAGTCCACTACGGGCTCACCATAGCCCGTGCTACTTGGAACTTTTGTTCTGAGTAGCTGAATCTAAAACTACTACTACTAACTACTCCTCCTCTTCCTTACCAGCCACGGGTCAGTGGTGGTCGGGGGAGAGTCGCTGATCAAAGCCATGTACACAGCACAGAACCTGCCGGGTCTGCGACCGTGTCTTCAGAGTCCCAGCGAGCCCTCTCTGGCCTTCATCAAGTACGACATGACTAAGCCCAAGAGCAAGAGAAAGGAGAGGAGGGGTGCCCAGTCTACTGTCCTTAACGGTGGACAGGTCAAGGTTGGAATGGTCTTGGTGAGTGATGGTTAAATTAGCGGCAATTTTTATGCTCTGGTCCATCAAGTCACAATCGTGGTTTGTTCTAGCCTAGTCAAAACTCCATAGTTTAGTTAACAGCGTACTAGTGGCTTTACAAGAATGTAATTACTATGCTATGTATCCTCACAATCCCAATGTACATTATTGTATATATAAATAAATAAACAAACAGGAACGGCAGGAAAAGCATAGCGCCAACGTTAACTTGACTTTTGAGTTCAATACATAATAATAATAATTATAATAATGCAAATAATATATTATTATTATTATTTATATTTTCAATAATGTTTTATCTTTATATCAGTAAAAGCCTCAATGGTTCCTACTACATGTACTCACTCCCCGTGGTAATCCCATACTTTTAATTATTCTTGTTACGTCCCAAAATCAGTTGTAACAGGGACCCAATTGTTTGCAGAGTTTCTTTTTTAATTAGTAAATAATTCGAGCCACACTTTATATGCCAATGTGCATTGAAAACGAGCGTTTTTCAGTACTGCTATAGCTAGGCTGTATCAATCGTCAATCGAATAAAAGTGTGGGATGCGGGTTAATCTTCTAAACATAAGATATTTTAGTCTTAATATCGAGAATCACTTCTTCACCTCGATGTTCTTCAAGAACCGGATAGCTTAATAAATCCATAACATTCTTGGCAGGTGAGAGAAATACCTTTGTTGTTTCCACAAGTTTGTAAAATGTAGGCGATGAGTCACAATAACGTGGCTAAAGTATGTTGACCAGACCACACACTAGAAGGTGAAGGGACGACAACGTTTCGGTCCGTCCTGGACCATTCTCAAGTCGATTGTGAATGTCGATTTGTAAAATTATGCTTTACTGCGTTCCTTCCTTGGTGCAGACGCTGTGTCACAATAACTTGGCAGAAGATATAATGACCAAATTACACATTAGAAAATGAAGCATGACGACACTATTAACACATTAAATATGACACAAGGCTGAGAACACTTGGTGGAACGAAGACACCCACCAAGCTCAGTGTCACGTGTTCCCTCAACAACAATGGACACTCGACCCACAAATCTGAAAATAAAAGAATTGATGACGTTTCGGTCCATCATGGACAACTAGGACGGTCCGAAACGTCTTCAAGTACTTAATTTTCAGGTTTATGGGCTGGATGTTTTATTGACAGCCGCATTATTCTCATTTCAAATTATTGTCTGCACCACAGAGGATTTCTTGAATATGTTTTTTCTTTTTTTTTATCTAGCATCAGGGCCTGACAGCTGAGTTGACAGTGCTTGGGATTCGTAGTCCTGAGGTTCCGGATTCGATGCCCGGTGGAGGCGGAAACAAATGGGCAGAATTTCTTTCACCCTGATGCCCCAGTTAACCTAGCAGTAAATAGGTACCTGGGAGTTAGACAGCTGCTACGGGCTGCTGCTTCCTGGGGGTGTATAACAAAAAGGAGGCCTAGTCGAGGACCGGGCCGCGGGGACGCTAAGCCCCGAAATCATCTCAAGATAACCTGAAGATAGCATTAAGCGACCCGATTTAACATCTATTCTGCCGATATCACTCAGAATGACATAGCGGTTTATACAATATCAAAGGAAGACTTGAAAATCACCAAAGCTGCATATGAATTTTAAACATAAGAGGATTACACACACTTGTCATGTGTTGAGCCAAGTATATATATGGCTCTTCGGGGGAGTACCTTGGACAAGCCGCCGGCTTCCTGTCCCCGTCGAGGCCACTAGTGGTTAGTGCCCCTCAGGTGTATATATATATATATGTGGAACCAGTGTAGGGTAAAGACAATACTCACCAACAGGTAATGAGACGCCTTCTCCAGCAGGTAGTGGCTCATCCCGAGGGAGTTTAGGACCAACAGGTAGTGGGAGCACGTGCCACAGGTAGTGGGGGCACGTGCCACAGGTAGTGGGAGCACGTGCCACAGGTAGTGGGATCACGTGCCACAGGTAGTGGGAGCACGTGCCACAGGTAGTGGGATCACGTGCCACAGGTAGTGGGAGCACGTGCCACAGGTAGTGGGATCACGTGCCACAGGTAGTGGGAGCACGTATAAGGGGTAAGGACACTTGCGGGGTGACTGCGCATCGTCACGATGATGATGATGATGAAGATTAAGCCACCCAAAAGGTGGCACGGGCATGAATAGCCCGTAAGTGGTGGCCATTTTAAGCCATTACCAGTATCAAGAGCTGATACTGGAGATCTGTGGAGGTGCGAATGCACCCTGCATGATGGGAGATGTCTCCCTTGTGAATGTGTTAAGATGAAGATGAAGCCACCCAATAGGTGGCACGGGCATGAATTGGTAAGTGGTGGCCCTTTTGAGCCATCACCAGTATCAATAGATGATACTGGAGATCTGTGGAGGTGCGTCTGCACCCAGCGTGACGGGAGATGTCTCCCGTGTTTTAAACAGATGAAGAAGATGAAGATGAAGCCACCCAAAAGATGGCACGGCATGAATAGCTCGTAAGTAGTGGCCCTTTCGAGCCATCACCAGTATCAAGAGCTGATACTGGAGATCTGTGGAGGTGCAAGTGCACTCTGCGTGACGGGAGATGTCTCCCATGAATGTGTCCAAGATGACGATTAAACCATCGAAAAGGTGGCACGGGCATGAATAGCCCGTAAGTGGTGGCCCTTTTGAGCCATTACCAGTATCAAGAGCTGATGCTGGAGATCTGTGGAGGTGCAACTGCAACCTGCGTGACGGGAGATGTCTCCCGGACCAAGTGTGTGGTGTGATACTGGAGATCTGTGGAGGTGCGACTGCACCCTGCGTGACGGGAGATGTCTCCCGTGGCATCGTCACGAGTGACGTCATAACTTAAACTTTGGTTCCAATCTGTCTTGTGGTTGAGGCAAAACTCCCTGATGAATTAAGACAATAAAACGAGTGATATAACAGCTAAGGTTATATCACTTATTTATATATAAGAACGAGCAAGGCCGAACAAATATATATGTATATATATAATATTAATTGTGTCTGAGTGTTTAAAGCACTCGCCGCTAATGAATTGTATACTGTATATCTATCAATTAATTCCAATTTATAGCTTTATAAATTAACTGTTTGTTTTGTATTTGGCAACGTATCCTCAGGCCAGGCTCGTTAAGCGGCGGCCATCCCCAAAGATCCATTCACCCATTTTACCATGCTGTGTATTTAAAATAGGCCTGTTGTTCTCATATATAATATTCATTGTTATCATATATTAATTTAATATTATATTGTTCATTGTATAACTAGGCGTAAGCTAGTTTATGTTCTGTCGGCGATTATTTGTTTAATGAACATTGGCCAATGTTTATGAGGGTGAGCTGAATTACAAAGACCCATAAATACGTAACCTAACCAAATCTAGGCCAAACTATACATCAAATTCTAATATATATATATGTTAATATCTATTTACATTTTAGAAAATATCGATTTTAATTACACAGTAGGTTAAAATTCGTGAATATATCCTTGGGGAGGGGGCTAGGCAGAGGAGCCTAGCCTGAAGACGGGTTCCAATAGTGGCAAGGAACATTACCATCACCTTGACTCGATAAGTCGAATCCCTGACCATGTACCCATTTTCATTTTTCATTTCTTTATTATGCAGACTTCAAGATGTTACCATTGCTAGGCTTAGGCTCGGCTACAAGTACCTCTGGGAGTTTGTAACATCTGCTGATGTAGAATTGACTAAATGTAAACTCTGCCATGAACCCAGGCAAGTGGAAGTTTTAGAACTGGAGCAGTATAGAAATATGGACCAAATGGGTGGTTTGGTGTTTGGCATTAGGACTATGATGCGTAGGTTATGCTGGCTGCAACCCTTCCTCGACTAAAGTACATTCCATCTAGTGGTCTAACCCCACAGACGCTTTCATAAATTTTAACATGCTGTTCATTCATAACGGAAATTTTCTCAAATATAAATTAATATTTTAATATATTACCATATTGTGCTTATATATATAGGCTTAGGTTAGGTGTTTAGGTTCTGTTGGTGATTATTTGTATTTGTAGTACGTGGTTGAAGCATTTACAGCGTTGTGGTTCAAACAAAATTCGTCTGTGAAACACTTGTTCCATTAGTGTTTGAACGAAATCAGTTGCGAGTCATGTGTAAACCGTATGTAAACTGGTGTTATCACCGTCCACACCAGAGCTGGTGTTATCACCATCTACACCAGAAATGGTGTTGTCATGGTCAACATATGGTGGTCACGGTACTGTGCAGATTTAGGGGTGATCCTGAACATCATGGGTTCGAATCCTGGTAGGATCATTTGGAGTTCTTAGTGATCTATGGCTTGCACATTCCTGCAGCCTTTGTCACATATACATACATACATACTGTATATACACATGTATGGGCAGCAAAGCACTTATATTCATCCCATGGGCAGTAAAGTACCCATACCAATCCACCCATTCAGAGAATGGTAGCAGTTAACACCAACTTATTTTAATTCACCAACCCATCGTACCTTCTTGTATAGGTATACAGTATTTAAATAAATTCTTAGGCTAGCAAGTTACATAATTTGTTAACATAGCATCCAGCTACCTCCAAATTACATTAGTTTCTAATTACTCCTTTCTTAAAATATCAATTCTAAAAAAAGCCAATAATGAAATGTTTACAGGTCTCTGGAGCCAACTATTTCTGCCCCACCTAGGGATTGAACCCAGGTATCCTCAGTTGCGAGTTGACCGAGATCCTAAATAAGCATACCTTGAGGTGCTTCCGGGGCTTAGCGTCCCCGCAGCCCAGGTCGTCGACCAGGCCTCCCAGACCAGGCATTGGCACATTAACATTTTTGTGTTTTTGTTTCAGATATATCAGAAGACAAGAATGTTGTATGCAGGATTTCCTCTCGCTAGCTACGGGTGCATGAAGCAAGACTTCCTCGACTTTATATCCAAGTACACCAAATGTGACTTTCACCTGAGAGTGCCCACCCATGCACAGCCTCTACCTCAGCTACCGAGTGAAAACCCACAGCAGGAGTCTCAGGAACTTGAACCCCTTGAGGAGACCTCATCTGAGGAACCACAGGATCAGCATCCCTCTGAGAAGTCACAGGAACCCCCTCAGAAATCCCAGGAACAGGAATCCCCTGAGGAGTTCTAGCATTGAGAACCTCCTGCAGAGAACTGTTGCACCTTCCCCTTTAACTCGAATACAAATACTGTACAGTACTTATCAATAATTACTGAAACTTAATAACAGTGATAACCAATATGCAAAAGAAAAAGAATTATATAGCTATCTTCTAATTCTAAGAATTACCCATCTATTTACTTCCAGTAATTTCATCTCAACACCATGTAATTTTTATTGAAT
The DNA here is from genome assembly GCF_040958095.1 of Procambarus clarkii. Taxonomy (NCBI): domain Eukaryota; kingdom Metazoa; phylum Arthropoda; class Malacostraca; order Decapoda; family Cambaridae; genus Procambarus; species Procambarus clarkii. The sequence continues at coordinate 14,349,161 of NC_091204.1, forward strand.
CCCTCACAGATTTTGTATTTATCATTTACCTGAATTTACCTGAAACCCACTACAGTATTCATTAGTGGCCTTAAAGAGGACAGGAAACTGATGGCTTGTCAAAGGCGCCAACAACTGCTCCCGAAGATTTTTCGGTCTGGATTTTAAACTGAAGTAATGACTTGGCATTTGTGTCTTGGGCAGGTGGTCTCGGGTTTAGTAGCAAGGTATGCCAAAATTCCCTGAAAATTGGTTCTGATCTATTCTATCTACTGTGAACAACAGTTAGCTGCATTGTTTTGAAAGTCAGCAGGATCTGGATGAGGGAGGGAGTTGTGAGGAGAAAGTACCAAGCCATTGCAACTATATTACATTTATACATTAAATAAATAATACATTTAAAGTCATCTGGATAAACATCAGATGACTTTAAATGTATTTTTCTAGGCATATGGATTAGAGGTTGCATATCACAGCAAAATCCCAATTTCCTAGATTTGATCACTACTGCTTTTTTTGCAATCAAAGAGGTTAGGCAGAATAGCAAGAGGCATATTAAATGATACACTACATTGCATTTGCACGTCATATATTTGTACAGAAATTCACTTATTCCTATCATAGTTCCACCGATAAGATAAAAACAACAAAAAATATTTTACAAATATTCCTTTTTACAATTTAACATGCTTGAAAGACACTGGCCATATTTAATTTTCACAAGATAAACACTGACAGCTCATGTACGTACTACAGATAAATTGCATACAATTAACATCTTGCTAATAAATGTGCTATGAACACTTGAAGATTAAATTAGTGCCCACAAAATGAATAAGAGAAATGACTTTTAACACTAGATAAACCCCTTTACTAATTTAACATGCCTATGTTGCCACAAATTTTTACAAATGACACAGGATGATGCCTATGAAGCAGAGGCTTTCTCTAGCTTAAATTAAATATTACAATAGACATTTAATAACAGTCAAGAAGAGTTAAATTTATACCCTATCTACCAATGAACTTCAATAATATTTATAATCCCTATACCTCAGAAAACCACTGTCCCACAAACTTTCACAGTCAGATCTCAGTCCAGCTAGCGGCATAAGGAAGTGAATAATACTGTAATTCCAATTAATTTGTTGTAATAGACCTGCATAAACCACTTCCATAATGATTGTAATGGTGATGAATAGATGCCCAGCACTGTGATGATAGTGGTGATGATGACTAGCTACAGTACCACCTACAGTACTACCAGATATAGTGAGAGAATAATTTAGTAGCGCAGAGGCAAGGAAGTTAAAATCGGCAAAACATGATCAAGTAAAAACACTCTAGTTCCTTCAGATATAGAAAAATATGCATTTATATACATGCTTTTATCCACTTTCCTCGGAGAGCAAAGATTACCATTAAGAGTTAGTTTGAAGATAAAATCAAATTAATTTATTACTTATGAATGGCATAAATGAACCTTATATGACAAAAATGCAAGTACAAACTCAAACTAAGTCTGTATCATGTTGAAGTGATGCCAGTGCCATGTAATGCATTATAGTGTCAGAACAAATGGTTTTACTCTGATTAGCATATTTCTGCATTATTAGTGAATTAGGAATGAACACTGTATACCATGCTAATGTTATGTTCTGAAAAGAAGGAAATAAAAAATATTCATTCCATACATAGATACAGTATTTCTACATGCTTTACATGATATAAACATGATTTACATGACAGGATTAATAAAGTGAGCGGGTACCAAAGTGATACTCCATAGCAAAACTTGAATCCATTTCTACATCTTAATAAAACTGTAATACACTGATCCGTAACATGTCACCTTTGGTCACTACATGACATACACGCCTAAATGAAAATAGTAAATATCTCAACTTTTTTTCTTCGAGAATGAGGTATCGGTGAAATATACTGTGGCACAAGAATACTGTCTACAACTGACGACCAAAGAATGCAAACTCTAAGAGCGACCACTACATGCATTTGCTACAAAAGCGTAGTGCTAGTAGTTTCACAATCACAATAAAAAAGCAAGGGCAGGCTAACCCTTACCAGTCTAATAATGTGTTGCTTAATGAAATAGGATACTGGGTACCTACAGATGTTAAAGATATTAAAGACACGACATATTGTGCAAGTTGACTACATATATACAATATTTGGCAAATGTATCAAATTATCAACAGAATAATAATAATAATAATAATAATAGCAGAAATAATTTTGTGTAGATACGTGATGAGAGCTATACTGGTGTCCTGTGTTTCCTATAAATTTTGTCATATTTCAAAACTGCTAATGATTTTGACATTCCACCACTTTCCCACTTAAACTGTTTCAACCATCTGCAACTCTGTTCACAAAGGAGAACTTTGTGATAATAGTTCATTTAATAACAATTCAAGAGCCTACTGCTACCAGTAATAATGTTCAAGAGCCTACTAATAACCACTAGTGCTACTGCTTTCTGGTGGTCCTGGTACAATAAATTCTAAATACACTATTATACTTTTGGCACCTCTGCTTTCTTAGCTTGAATCTATGGCTTCTTTTTCTTTAAGTTGCCTGTTTTCAAACATTTCTTCTTGCCAACCATGTCGAATCCTGTCACTATTCTATGTGGTGATAGTATTGCCTCTTTTTCCTTTCATTTTCCAGTTTTGATATATGTAATGCCTCTAGCCTCTCATCATAGTATGTATGTATGTACTGTGTGTGTGTGTGTGTGTGTGTGTGTGTGTGTGTGTGTGTGTGTGTGTGTGTGTGTGTGTGTGTGTGTGTGTGTGTGTGTGTGTGTGTGTGTGTGTGTGTGTGTGTGTGTGTGTGTGTGTGTGTGTGTGTGTGTGTGTGTGTGTATATATATATATATATATATATATATATATATATATATATATATATATATATATATATATATATATATATATATATATATATATATATATATATATATATATATATATATATATATATATATATATATATATATGTCGTACCTAATAGCCAGAACGCACTTCTCAGCCTACTATTCAAGGCCCGATTTGCCTAATAAGCCAAGTTTTCATGAATTAATGTTTTTTCGTCTACCTAACCTACCTAACCTAACCTAACCTAGCTTTTTTTGGCTACCTAACCTAACCTTACCTATAAATATAGGTTAGGTTAGGTAAGGTAGGGTTGGTTAGGTTCAGTCAAATATCTACGTTAATTTTAACTCCAATAAAAAAAAATTGACCTCATACATAGAGAAAAGTGTTGCTTTATCATTTCATAAGAAAAAAATTATAGTAAATATATTAATTCAGGAAAACTTGGCTTATTAGGCAAATCGGGCCTTGAATAGTAGGCTGAGAAGTGAGTTCTGGCTACTAGGTACGACATATATATATATATATATATATATATATATATATACACACACACACACACACTTTATATATAAAAAACTCCTTAAAAAAAATTAACCATACTAAAGGCTAAAGTACTTAAAATTTTTAACTTTCACATGATATTTCATAAGTACAGTACTGCACAAATATATAGTAAAATATACTCTTTTAAACAAAGAAATTCTAAATAATGTCCCAAATGAAAACATGAACTTTGACCCAATCGCACGTACATAGTTTCCCCCTCACGTTTCCATGGCAACATTATTGTAAAGGGAACAGAAGTTGACCTTTCCCCCCCCCCCCAAATGATGGTTCATTTCCTCAGCTCCCCTCACACTGCAGCACCAGTCTTGGTAATCTCTCTCTTCTGCCTAAAAATTGTCCATCTTCCAAATTGCACACTTCCACTATTTTTCTTTGTTCTTCCTCTCTTATGTCTCTTGAAGCTAAGCTACTACTTTTTTCCTTATATTCCTGCTTCAACAGTGCAAGGTTGCTGCAGCAATTCAGCAATAGAATTGTGTTTATTATCACTGAGTAAAAGTTTGGTGCTTCACAGATGTGATGTGAACCAGCATGTAGAACAATTTAGCAAATGTTTTAATTGCTCATTTAACACCTGAAACAAGTAAAATGTATGGAGGAAATTCTATAGAGCCATTTCCTCTTGGAATGGGGATTTTGTGAGGAAAAGATGCATGAAATATGTAGATCAATAATCATATGTCAAATAAATATCGTTAAATGTGAATTGAAAAAAAAAGTATAAATATTTTCAAATTATATTAAACAAAAATACAATTTTACCTTTAAGTAGATGTCTACCCTAAAAGTTCCTCTTCTAATCTTAGAGAAGAGAAATGCTCAACAAAGCTTCAGAATACTCCTTTACAAAGGAGAGTAAAAACTCAACTTTCTTAATAGCTAACTTGACTGTTGGCAGAGTTGTAATCTTCAGCTCTATGTCGTTATTTCCCTCCATAAATGATGAAGTGAATAGCCCCTTTCTTCCTCCTGGTGGTTAAAAAATTAAACATCAAATGTACAGCAAGCATAAGACCATTTTGGTGTAATTTTTATATAAAATATTAGATTCATCATTAAGCATTAATCAAACACTATTATAGTCACTTTTGGAAACAATCGACAAGGTGAAGTACTAAGGTTTTTCATAGAACCTTCCATTACACAACAATTTAGAGCAATGGTTCTCAACCAGTGGGTCGCAATCCCCCTTGAGGGCCACAAAATGGTTTCTGGTGGTCCTGGGATTACCTAAATTCTGAATACATTAAGTACTACCATAGTACATCTGAATCATTGAGAATTAGCAAGTGGTGAGTATCCTGATTAGGCAATTTTTTCCAGTTATGAAAATGTGGCAGAGGGGGATGCAGATCTTGAGTACGTATTAGAAAACTGGACTACAAGTCCCAAAAGGTTGGGACGCACCGATTTAGAGTAAAAAAAAAAAAAATATCCGAGCTATTTTATTACAGTAATTTGGCAACCAACATTAGTAACCTTGGAAAAACATGTTTAATTAGTCATTAAGAAAATGTTGAATAAATTCACAAAAAGGCAATTTACCTTTTAGTATTAAAAAGAGGCAAAATATTAAATTGGTACTACTGAATTTGGACAAACCAGAAATGTTTCTGTACTGATGTTGCAAAAAAAAACTGATCTTAACCTAACCTTCCTAAGCCAAATACAGACTATCGGAGAACTTATGTAATACTACATATGTGTGCTATACTAGGCCAAGGTTACGTTTGGCTTTAGCTTTATTTTTTCGAACTTTATAAAGTGAATAGCACCAAATTTTACTATCTAATTGTCAATTATGGTCACAGTTACAAAAAGTACACTTGTATCTAAACAGAAGGATGAGTTGGATATGTATACACTTAAGAATAGTATACCAGAGAGATTACCAGCAGGTTTTTTCTTCTTTGAAAGGTTTGCTTTGGAGGTGTGTAAGAGCACATGAATTTCCGAGATGGCAGCCCTGACGTAATAAGTTCGGTCAGCCGCGACAGGACCCTGAAGAATCTTCAACACATCATTCCGAACAGTGTTGGCAAACTCTTCACTCTCCATTAACCAGGGATGCTGAAAATTATATTAGGTTCTATAGAAATGTTCATGGAGCATCAATATTTAATTACTCAACAACTTACAAATCAAATTTCAATCAACCACAAAAAATACTTTTATAGGTTATATTTAATATACAGTACTGTATGCTCATGTTCCTGTGTAGAAACAGTGTAAGTATTGCTCTGCATAGGCAATGTAAGCATTGTATTGTAGTGAGGAGGTCCTGTAAGTATTGTAGTACAGATGCATTTTAAATACCATAGAAAACTCTAAAGTCCAACAAGTTCACAGGAACTGATGTAATATTAGCCAGGGTCCTTAAGAAATGTGAGGATAATTTTAGTGAGACACTGTCATGGGTTTGTTCTCGACTCACAATTAGGAATCCCTGGTTCAATCCTGAGCGAGACATAAATGGTTTGGCACTTTTCCTTTCACCTAATGCCTCTATTCACCTAGCAGTAAATACCGTAGGTACATGGGAGTTAGTCAACTGATGTAGAGTTGCATCCTGGAGAGGGTCAGTAGTTTGATCTTAGGGGGAGGACCTTGATATAACCCTAACATATATACATACACTGGCTGCCTGTCCCCTGATGAAACAAATTATTACTATTAAATCATTAGAGTTGATATAATAGTAGTAATAATAATGTGCTGATTTTTAAAAAGGAAGATAGATAAAAATCTATCAGGCACCCTTCCCTAGAGTGAATAGGTTGATTGGAGAGAAATGGAGTGAAGGTTGATTGGATAGCCTCTCAAGATAGATGCAACCCACAACAACTACCTAACTCGCTGGTATCTATTTCCCTGCTAGGTGAAAGGAAGTACCCAACCATCTCTGTCCAGCCCGGGTTCCTCACTTGTGAGCCGAAAAATATACCACTGTCTTGACTTTTTTTTTATTTATATATACAAGAGTTCTTACATTCTTGTACAGCCACTAGTACGTGTAGCATTTCTGGCAAGTCCTTACTCTTATGTTCCCTGGAATACGACCCTGTGAAGAATCGTCTAACAACCAGGTACCCATTTTACTGTTGAGTTAAACAGAGGCTCCAGTTAAGGATTTGCGCCCAGTAAATCCTCCCTGGCCAGGATATGAACCCAGGACAAAGTGCTTGCGAAACGCCAGGTAAGCATCTTACCACTACACCACTGGGGACTGACAACGATGACTCATTGTGATATGATCATAGCAATGCACACGAATTATTATACTTTTAGAAGCAACAGAATAATGAAGTTCATAAAAGCAGGGAAATATATATACTCTATATGGCATACAAATTACCTCATGTTACACAATGATATAAATGGGTTAGACCTGAAACAAGTTATTATATAAGGAAAGGAACCAAAATGACACTGTCCATTAAAATTGTATCCAGAAAGAGTTGATCAAAAGCAACAAAATGGGAGCAACATCAACATATAACAGAGAACCAATAAAGAAAATATTATGTTAAAATACAAAGCAAAGTGAATATGCTCCAGCCATAAAAAGAACTAAACCATACTAACATGAAAATAAATAAAAACACTAGAAAGTGACTTACATTCTGTGCTTCCATTTTAGGGCTCTCAACTGCAATTGCTGCTTCCTCAAAATTTGCATTAGCTGATAACACTGTTGACAGTGAGAGTACAGCCTCTGTGGCATCCAAACTGCTTTCCTGGTGGTCCCCATTGAAGAGACGCACTGTCCATGCATATGCAGCCAACACATTCAGGATATTAAATGGAATGCATGGTGAAGGAGACGTTTTCTACAAGTAAAAACAGCAAGAAAGTGTGATTTTGGTTACAAAAAGCAGATTAGACTATTCCTACTGGTTAATGGCTAACTTTAAAACAAATATAGTGTACTGTACTTAGTGTTCGGTAGAAGTTAGAATTTATTAGAATTTAATTATGTCACAACCCATCAAATACTTGAAATAGTTTGAAAAGATTGTTATAAATATTTTGGTAATAATAAAGAGAAGAAGCACTCTGCATGTGGTGGTACAATGTGGTTGGATGCTGCTGTTGATGTTCTGTTGGACCTTGATGTTGATTTTGTGTCATACTGCTCTACAGTATTGTAGAAGATACAGTGAATACACGAGGTAATTTAAATTTATTTTATAGCATTTTTAATCTTCTCTTCCTATTTCTTCCATGCTGTTGTCTCTCAATCCTCATGGAAGTGGGAATTATGATGATGATGGCCATGGCAATAGAGAATAACAGTGTTAAAATGGTAAGCTACATAAATTATATTTAATCATAAATATACTTTACCAAGGAATCTTTCATGTTTAGCTGGTATGGCAAACATGAAAGATGCCAACTCAAAAAAATTACTGCACAGTATTTTACAAGAATTCCTTTCACACTTGTCCCAGGAAGAGATCATATCAAACTGATCACGCTGCCAGCACACTACACTTGCAAACTGAAATACTTATACTGTAGTAATTATTGATTTTGATCAACAAGGTGAGAAAATACTCCATTCGTTATTTCCTGATCAAATTTCACATTTAATATACTAGGTATAGTTAGCAATCTGTCATCAGATTCAATATGAGAACTCTGGATTATCTGGGTAGTTTTTCATGTAAATGTTAAGTAGAAAAAATTAATTATAGCTATGAGATGAAAGGTGCAGATGCTACTTCTCATAAAACCCCAGAACAATTGTGCATTTTTTAAGTCTGTGTCTGAAAGATAAAAGAAGCTTTATGGACAGCGCATAAAAATATATTTTCATCACCTGTCAAAACATGCATATTTATTAAGAAAACAGAACTAATATATATTTATAATTGCATTAATTAACACTCGTTGCTTCTGAACATCCAATAAGAAACGAGATGCTTATAAAGAGACGTCCAATTTTCATCTAGAACTGCAAAAATTGAATTATCAGAGAAACGTATTATGCCATAAGTTAAAATAACATTACAGGAAATATTCACGAACAAGAAAAAGAACAAATCTCATATGATCTTCACTAAGATCTAATTGGTCTCATGGGAAAGCCATCCAGTACAGTTAAAACAAAACTCTATAAATGGTTTTCATTTCAAGTTTGACAAATAGTTTGCTATAAGAAAAATCTGGAAAATTTGATGAAAATTGCAGAAATACCAATTACAGTACGTACAGTATTTGGAAATCCAAATCAAGCCCAGAACGAAATGATCTGGATTTTCACAAGTTTCATAATACAGTACAGTGGAACCTCAGAATTCAAACTTAATTCATTTCAGAAGGCTATTCGAGGGCCAATCTGTTCGAGTACCGAATAATTTTTTCCCATCAGGAATAATGTAAATTGGATTAATCCATTCCAGACTACAAAAAATACACATTAAATTAAACACAATAACTAGATGAAATAAATGTAAATTTATTCTCACTTTACTTGTGCAAACGAGGAGTCACAATAACATGGCTGAAGGTTTGATGACCAAACCACACATCAGAAAATGGAGAAACGAAGACATTTCTGTCCATCCTGGACCATTATAAAGTTGTGTAATGATAAACTTGATTCAAACAGATCTGCCCAGGACAGATCGAAACATTGTTGTTTCTCCATTTTCTGATGTGTGGTTTTTGTTATCACTTTACCTGTACTGTACTTAGGAGAGTTAATGGTGTATGTGACAGCATCTCTGTTAGAACTGGCAACCTCCCCATACCATGTGGGAGCCGGTCGGCCGAGCGGACAGCACACTGGACTTGTCATCCTGTGATCCCGGGTTCGATCCCAAGCGCCGGCGAGAAACAATGGGCAGAGTTTCTTTCACCCTATGCCCCTGTTACCTAGCAGTAAAATAGGTACCTGGGTGTTAGTCAGCTGTCACGGGCTGCTTCCTGGGGGTGGAGGCCTGGTCGAGGACCGGGCCACGGGGACACTAAAAGCCCCGAAATCATCTCAAGATAACCTCAAGACACTATGAATGCCAATTCTCCTCTTAAATTTCTCAAACCACCCATGACTGGCTTTGAACACTTCACTATCAGCTCCTTTGATGGCCTTTTTATTCATTAGTATTGTAGAGATTGTAGATTTAAGCATACCAAACTCAGTAGCAGGAACAGACACACGAACACCGCTTTCATATTTACCGTATCTATAAGTTCTTTTTTCATCTCTATTGTGGTTCTATTTTTTTTTGTTTGGCTCTTACCACTAACCTTCGTAGGCACCATGGTGACTTATTTATGCTAAGAATACAAAAAAATACTCAAGAAAACACAAGAAAGCTTACAGTGAATTTTAGTGGGTTATGCACTGAATGACAGTTACTGAAAAATACTTGTTTGTTATGTGTACATGGTCAAGTGCTGAGCAACCAGTCAACTAGCAAGAGCTTATTCTTGAATAAAGTGTTCAAGTGCCAAATTGTTCGAGTTCGGAGTCATTCAAGTGCCGAGGTATTGCACATAATTTGCATAAATCTCGTCACAAATATTTTGGGCTAGTCTCATCCTATATATTTTGTGCAAGTCTCTCTCTTTATAGTTTATGCCTTATGTTTATCTTATAATTAGTGTTCCTTTATATTACTGCATGTTCATAGTTTGTATATTTAAATATATTTTAGTAATATAAATTTATGGGTTGAACTGTAAAAACTTGATTAAACATAAGAATTCTAACTATAAGTACAGTACTCTATCTGAAACTGATTGCCGTGTTTCCACAGAAATTATTAAATGCATTTTTATTATTATACAGTATCAGCAAAATTCACTAGAACAAAGTCAGAAACGAGCAATTGCCATTTCTTACAAACGTACCGTTACTTCACTAAGCATGGGAACTTCAACCATTATAGGACATCCAACAGTATATGCCAAAGATGACTGAGTAGACTGGCTTCCTGGTTCAATCACTTGAACTTTTGGCACATGCTGATCCCACCAGGGAATCCAAGGTGGAATCAGATCTTCAAATCCCCCTTTGTCAATGAGTTCACGGAACTCTTGACGCTCCTCCTCGGTAAGTTTCTTCCATATTGCATCGCTATCATTAAGGTCCACATCTGAAAAGCATTAAAATATTATGTAATAATGTAGTCGACATGCACTAACCATAATTAGATAAGCATAGTTAAGCAATCACATGTTAAGAAATAACAGTGAACTAGATAGCAGAAGCAATGAATTTGAGAGAGAATAAATTACTGATATTTTAATTGTAGCCATTAATTGTGAGTGCACTCAGTTACACTGTTTATGATGCGGTCCACTCCAGATGCTGACAGTTAACTGGCTAATTTAAATAAGGGAGATTATTCTACAGGTACTTGCAAGAAAAAATAAACAAAACACTAGTTCATGTTCACTCAAGATGTTGATAGAGTGGTTAACATTAGAAAATAAGGTTCATTTAATGAATCGAAAAGAGATGGTTCAAGTGATGAATCTAGGACAGAAGCGTCACTTGGACTGAGGTAGAAGATCACTTCATGAGCCTGAAGCAGGTTAAAATAATGAATGTGATGCAAAATATTATATTTATAAATCTGATGCACAAAATTTACTAGCTGAACCTCAATGTGAGATCACTTAGAAATCCTCTCCCAAAGGTCTACAAGTCTACCTTTTTTTCATGCCAACGTTATCTCTGCTAAAACACCCCTAAGAATGGGTTCCCTTAGCCAAGGATATGACTGAGTGCACAGCCACCCCTCCAGCAGCTTACTGGCCCCAGTTGCATTTAATCTGTTGAATAATCCACTAGCCAACAAATATGCATACAGTATGAAATTACTGAACAGAATATTTTAGTTCCAATATATTTTTCCTTTTGACAACTGTAGTATCAGCCAACTGTGTCAAAGTCCATAACCATAACAAAGTCACCAAAGTACATGAACACTGCCCTAGTACTTTAGTTCACCTAACAGACAAATTAAAGATCAAATATTTTGGCTAATCAATGACAAAATACATAGTGTTATTAATGTTCAACACACTGGCATTATTGCCGAGACAAATACAGTACTGTATAGTATTGAGAAACTTAAAGGAAATTACAAAAACAAACATTGTTCAAGTCCTGCACTAATCTTTAAATTTTAGATAAAACTTATGTTAACACATAATAAATCAAACATGGCAAAATGAGATTGATGTGTACCTGCCATTCTAACAGCCAAGTTCTCATCATCATCTGAATCAAGAGATTCATCCTCTTCCTCCCCCATAACGGATTCCCCAGCATTCACTCGTTGAAGGATTTCCATCATTTTTTTACGCGATTCTTCTGGTACGGTTCCACTTCGAAGCTGTAACAATATAAATATTCTCATATTAAATATGAGTTACACTAATGCACATGAATGATCATTAATAAGACATAAAAAACTAAAAACAAAGTAATGCAATTAAAAGATAAGCAAGGAAAATCTAAATTAAAAACAAAATACAGTATGCATGTTGTACCTATTGACATAGTAGTAGTAAAAGTAGCAGTAGTATAAATGAATTAAAAGTATTCTAATATTTCATTCAATAATACAATGAGTTGCTACAAAACATCATAATAAAATTTGTTTAGCAATTCTGTATATTGCAATATGCTTTCAATTTGCATATTTTATCTTTAAAACTTTGCTCAATGTGACTTAGTATAAATCAGAATATGTAAACTAGAAGCTGCTGGTTCTGTCAATGTGACAAGGTCCACCTTGGGGCAGCCAAACTTTTAACAAAGCCAACGGAAGGAAGCATCGTTGATGGTCCACTCCACGACAATGGGGCAAAAACGAGACAGACCATTCGCCAGAATATTGAACACACCCCAAACACAAAATGCACTGAAAGTCAAACCCCTGCAAAGCCAGAAGACGAGCTATCCATAGAGTACAGACCCTTAAAGGAACAGACCAAAGCAGCCCTCATCCTCCCCTTCCCTTCCCCACCCTGCAATTCAAACAATGAACTACTAGGGAGCAGTTGCAATGAATCCAGATCATGAAGCCTGCCAGAAGACAGAGCAAATGTAATGTGTGACAGACTGCCACGAACTCTCACACTTTGCTGTGAACCCAACTCAACAGCCCCCAACAAATGACCCTGAGCAGCCAGGTGAATGCTTGTCAAAAAACCTTAACCAAAAGCCAAAGTATCCGTGAAATGAAAATGCCCAATCTCCCACCATGGATGTCGTCTCTCGCTGGAGCTGGTATTACTAGTTTGTTATTGGGTTGCATCAGAAAGGAATATTTCAATACACACTACATATTTTTCTTAGTATTCTTAATCTTTTTCTTATATTGAACTACTATTTTGTCTGAGCTGATGCCTCACTATCTCATGAAACTGAGAAATGGGCGATAATGAATTTACTTGCATGTAATTTGTGTTACAAAATTTGTTATAAATCAACAAAATATAATAGTAATCTACATTTTTAATAATACACAACGAAAATCAAAATTAGTACTGTACTTGGCTTTCCTACCTCCTCTTTAACCATACTGAGGTAAAAGGCCTCAGAACATTTAGCATGACCCTGGTGCTTATAGCATTTTGAGGAGCAGTATTGCGCGTTGCAGCGAGGGCAAGTATACTGCGAATTGTTGGCACAGCTGGAAAATACAACAATAATAATAGTAATAATATTTATACAGAAAAAACAAACTTATTATACTGTACTGCATGCAGTAGATACTGTACATGGTATAGCATTGCTGTTTTTCATAAGGCTACAGTACTAATTAATGCTAGAGTATAGTAACAAACATTTAGTATTAATTACTGTACAGTATTTCAAATTTAGGCTTCAAAATGCAATATACAGTACTATATTAGTGATTATTAAATATATGGAGCCTGGAAAGCTTTATTTTTACTACAGAATGCCTAAGTTCATGGAATGTAAATGATGACTTAACTCGGCATTCTTACAGAATAAAACAAAATTTTGACCCTAGACTGAATCACAGTTGGTCAATGACTTTTGATAATTATAAAAACTTTTAAGCCGAGGCCCAAAAATGCTAGGACAAAAACTGTTTGAGGCACACACATTCCAATACTGATACCGATATTAGACAGTCGTCATAAAAGTTTTGGTGGAGATACCTAATGCAATCATATTACTAGTGTGGACCCTTACACTCAAATTAAAATGGATAAAATATGCATTTAAATACACTCTTGCAAAGCCACTAATCTGCATAGTGTTTTTTCTGCCCCAATTCTTTGGGGCAGAAAATATTGACTACCATCATTTAAACATCAGCCTGTGATTGACAGAGTTTCTTACACTTCATAAACAACAAACACCAGATTTTGGAACATAAACAAAACAAAACAAAAAATCCCCAACTACGACTAAGGCAAAATAATTCAATTCAAGTTTAACCAGATACAATGAACCTTGACACCACATATATATGTATATCACGAAAATAAAACACGTGATTAAAAATGTGACAGTGTCAGACCACGGAGGAAAACTGAAACAGGAATTTCCTTAAGTACTTTCGTATATTAATACATCTTCAGAAGGAATCCTTCTGAAGATTTATTAATATACGAAAGTACTTAAGGAAATTCGTTTCAATTTTCCTCCGTGGTCTGACACTGTCATACGTCAATATATATAATCCAGCCTTTCGTCAGTACAATACAGGTGATAATTATGGACCAGCAATAGGAAATATGTAAGGTCCTCTCACTAATGGCCTCGTTAACCTCACACAAGACTCACAAATCACATTTCCCCCGAGGTTGGGTCGACGTAGCCATTACAGCTGAGGGGAACAGGGAGCTCTTGTTGTCCTTCTACACGTTCACAATCCACGGAAAAATATTATTCTTACCCTATAACAGCCGGAATAAATTATTTATAAATATATATAATGAATAATTCTTGAACAATAAAATGTGGGATTATTCTGGTTTTTCAATTAAGCAGTGGATTTGATTTTATATTTAGTTATGAACGGCGTAATTCATTAGGAAGAAATGTTCAATTTTTGTTTTACATCGAACACACTTCCTGTCATATGTCCTGCAATACTGAATTTAGCAAGGAATTGTATATCTATATTATTTCAATTATGAACTCATTCTACCATGACTTAATGTAGCAGACTTTCATAAAAACAATAACGTTTCCCCACATAATAATATTTATTTTATGTATTTATTTATTTATGCATATACAAGAAGGTACATTGGGAATGTGAGGATACATAATATGGTAATTACAATCTTGTAAAGCCACTAGTACGCGCAGCGTTTCGGGCAGTAAGACTCCCATATACAGTATCATGCAACCCACGCACCGAGTATTTTTTTTCTTTATTAGCAAGCAGTGTACGGGTTATGAATATTAATTCAGATCTAGCGGTACGTTCGCGTGTGAAAAGCGAGACTGTGGCTATATACCTGAATTTACCCGAGGGCCACTAATACTAGTGGCCTCGACGAGGACAGAAAGCCGGCGGCTTGTTAAAGGTCCCCCATTTATCCTGATGATTTTTTCCAGATGTATTTTAAACTCCAACTGAGTTTTGGCATTTACGGCTTCGACGGGTAGGTGGTTCCATGGGTTTGTAACCCTATGGGGTGAAAAAGCATCTTCTGTTCTAAGTCCTACATTGTGGCTAATTGAGCTTGAAACCGTTGCTCCTTGCTTGTGTTACATCTGACTTTTTGAAGAAATTGTCTGGATCAACATCCTCTAAATTGAGGATTGTATTTTAAAAGTTTCAAGAGATCCGCCTTGTCATGCTTAGTTTACAATGTTTTTAGCCCTGTGGCCTTCAAGCGTTAATGATACGAGAGATGACTTAGCTCTGGAATTATATTTGTTGCTCGGTGTTGCACGTTCTCCAGAACAGCTGTGATTTGTGAATCTTTCTGAAGATGAATTATTCATGCCTGGATGCAATAATCCAGGTGGGGGCGCACCAGAGACTCATACAATTGAATGACTACCACGGGCTCACCATAGCCCGTGCTATCTACAATACAATACAATTTTATTTAGGTAAGGTACATACATACAATAAATATTTACAAGGATTGTTTGACTTATAGGTAGAGCTAGTACATACAATGCCTAACGCCACTATTACGCAAAGCGTTTCGGGCATGATAAACTTAAATGACAAGCTTAATACTAATTGAGCATAATGAGTAGAATGAAAACAAGAAATGAAAACATAGATGAAAAAGCAGCACAAATACAATTATGTCGACAAACAGCGCTCTTTAAAGAAAAAAACAGACATTGGTTGACAATAGAAGGGTAAGGTAGGTTACAGGGAATTTATTAGGTATAGCTTCGTTTTTAACTTAAACTGGTTGAGAGAGGTACAGTCTTTAACATGGTTGGGAAGGTCATTCCACATTCTGGGCCCCTTGATTTGTAGAGCATTTCTAGTTTGATTAAGTCGTACTCTAGGAATATCAAAACTGTATTTATTTCTGGTGTGATGCTCATGGGTTCTGATACAACCTTCTATGAAGCTTTTGAGATCAGGATTGAACTTTTTGTTCCAGGTAGCGAATCTACCTGGAACAAAGCGGGATATATGTATTATATATTATTCATAGGATTTTCAGTTAATTAACAAACATGTATAAGAAGGATTGTATAATTAAGAATGATGCTGTATACTATCGCCCGTTAATGGGGCAAAATCTGAGAACCACTTATTGGTACCAGTATACAGGGAACACAGGAGGGAGTTGTGTAAAATCCTGGTTTGTGCCTCGGAGAGGCTACGGGATCCAGTAAGTTCAGTAGAACTTCGGTTTCAACTCTTTTTACCCTGTCGTAGCTCAGTCGATTAAGGCAGTGTCTGGGATGCTCCCGGACGCAGGTTCGAATCCTCGTCACGGCCCTTGTAGATTTGTTCAGCATACAGGGAAGTTGCCTTTTGTTGTGGAATGTCTACTTCAGTGATCGGTTACACCTTAATTCTGAAGCTTAGGCTGTTGTTGTTGTTGTTGTTATAGATTCAGCTACTCGGAACAAGTTCCAAGTACCCGGGTTATGGTGAGCCCGTAGTGGACTTATCTGGCACAGGAGCGGACTCTGAAGCTTAGGCATATTCTCTAACATTTACATATGTTAGGGTCACGGCCCCTGTGGGTTTGTTTATTTACATATGCCGTCGCTGCGTAAGAGGTGGTGGGTGGGGGGGTTACCCCTGACCTTGATTGCACGGGATGCCTCTGCTGAAGGAGTCCTCCTCGTCCTTCCGCGGTCGCTGGGTCCTTTGGCGTCCATTGATGCAAAGGAGGAAACAGATTGCAGAAACCAGAACAGGGACGCAAAGGGAAGACTCAAAACGTTTTGCGTGCACTGAGGAGTGGCAAGAGGAAGAGCAGGACTGAGGAGAACAGGTGATTGATTGATTGATTGATGAAGATTAAGTCACCTAAAAGGTGGTACAAGCTTGAATAGCCCGTAAGCACGGGAACCAGTCCGTGTTCGGTCCTCAAGAGAGAAAGAAATTGAAAAAGAGAGAGATGTAACGTATCGGAAATTGGAGAAAGAATGGAAGAAAACTCATAGTATGAGAGAGGTGGAAGGGAGGAGTGAGGAAGGGTGGTCAGGGGAAAGAGAAAGTTTATAATGAGAGAAAAAGAATGAGAGGATTACGGGCTCACCATAGCCCGTACTACATGGACATTTCGTTTTGAGTAGCTAAATCTAAAACAACAATGAGAGAAAGGAGGAAGGTAGAAGAGTAGAAAATGCTGTCACCATCCATTCAATAATTTATTATAAGACAAGTAAAGGAACTGGTCTGCAGCACAACAATATTATCTGATGTTATTACTTATCAACTGTAAGCATGTAATTATATACTCAAGAAATTTATGTCATGATAGTCAGCACAATTCAGAGTGCTCTTCACTCTAGCTTTCACTATATCATAGAAAATCCAAGATTTAGGGATCAGAATTAAAATACAATTTAAAAAGTAAGTTATTCAATTATATATTTACTATTATATCTTCACTCATATGGGTATCATAATTCAACCATATCATTTGATGTTCAAATGTCAACTTTTTTATAGAAGAGTTCTTACATTCTTGTACAACCTAGCGTAGCACGCATAACGTTTTAGGCAAGACCTTAATCCTAATTTTCCCCGGAATACGACTCACCAAATCGTTTAACAACAAGAAATTGAATTGAATCAGGTACCCATTCCCTGCTGGGTGAACAGAGGCTACAGTTAAGGATTGGCGCCCAATAAATCCTCATGAACCCAGGCGAAAGCGCTCGCGAAACGCCAGGCGAGAGTGTGTTACCCAGCTCGTCTTCCAAACAAAGACACAAAAGTCATTCCATCCACCCGCCAAACCCCCTGTTTATGAATGAAAAACGGTTTACACACGACTCACAACTGCTGAAATTGAACACTTCCGGAGCAAGTGGTTCACTGACGAATTTTGTTCGAACCACAACGCTATAAATGCTTCACCCACGTACTACAAATACAAATAATCGCCAACAGAACCTAACCACCTAACTTAACGTCACAATAACGTGGCTGAAGTATGTTGACCAGACCACACACTAGAAGTTGAAGGGACGACGACGTTTCGGTCCGTCCTGGACCATTCTCAAGTCGATTTGAGAATGGTCCAGGACGGACCGAAACGTCGTCGTCCCTTCAACTTCTAGTGTGTGGTCTGGTCAACCTAACTTAACCTAAGCCTATATATGCACAATATGCTAATATATTATAATATTAATTTATATTTGAGAAAATTTCCGCTTTAAATGAACATCATGTAAAAATTTATGAATGCTTCTGTGGGGTTAACCGCTGGATGTAATGGACTTGAGTCGAGGTCGAGGACAGGGGACACTAATACACAATTTGAGTCACCACACAACAAATTGAGAGCAACTACGGCTGACTGCCCCCCTGAAAATCACACATCACTTAAATATGAAAACACAATATACGTCAACCTTACAAGTTCACTCACCAAAGTCTCTAAGTATAAAATGGTAGAGATGGAAGATGGTTCGGTTGACTGTCCCCACCCCGGACTCTGACAGCAGGGTGTCCCAAAGAGAGAGAGAGAGAGAGAGAGAGAGAGAGAGAGAGAGAGAGAGAGAGAGAGAGAGAGAGAGAGAGAGAGAGAGAGAGAGAGAGAGAGAAAGAGAGAGAGAGAGACAGAGAGACAGAGACAGAGAGACAGAGAGACAGAGAGACAGAGAGACAGAGAGACAGAGAGACAGAGAGACAGAGAGAGAGAGAGAGAGAGAGAGAGAGAGAGAGAGAGAGAGAGAGAGAGAGAGAGAGAGAGAGAGAGAGAGAGAGAGAGAGAGAGAGAGAGAGAGAGAGAGAGAGAGAGAGAGAGAGAGAGAGAGAGAGAGAGAGAGAGAGAGATTACATTAGTATTACTAATAATTATTTAATTTGATTGATGGCAATTATTATTACAGTATTATATCGCTTTATAACGGTCAGTATTTCCGCGGAGAGACTGATAAGGCGTATAAGTCAGTATTCTATAGTAATAATAATAATATTTTATTTATACAAATGCACAGACATATGATAAATAAAGAGTGAAGATAAGTACAATGCATATACAATATACGATAAGTACAATAAATGAACACTGATAAGATAAGTACAATGCATAGAGCCACTACAACACACAGAGCATGTAGCAACATTGTACCGTACTAGATTGTTGAGTCACTTACTGACTTTCACCGGGTAGAAAATGACACGCTTGGAAGGGAAAGGAGACGCTAGGCGTGTTTGCCCGCTGAGAGAGAGCCAGCAGGATACATATATTGCTGTATATCCTCAGGAACAGTGAGGAGTTTGACAATCCACCGGCTTCCTGCCCCCCGTCGAAGCCGCTAAGCGATACATATAGTAGCCCTCAGGTAAATTCAAGTAAATATCGGCAAATTCAGGTATATATCTTGTGGATTTGTTCATATATGTACACTGTTTTGGGGAACATGTCGAAGCCTTAATCGAAGATGCCCTTATCTGGGGGCTAGGCTGTTCGCGCGGTCTTCCATCCAGTTACAGACCACTATACTGGGTTTAACCTTGCTGACCGACTGACACACACACACACACACACTGCATGCAAGTCAACGCGCTAACCGGCGGCCCTCAGCCCATATTAACACAAGTGTGAGCTTCCTGCCGAGAAGAGTAACAAGTAATAAAACTGCAGTTGGAGGCACTCTTGAGGTAATAACAACATCTGTAAGAGTGTATCTCCAAGGCCCTAATTAAGGTTGCCTGACGGCTGAGTGGACAGCGCTCGGGGTTCGTAGTCTTAAGGGGTCCAGGTTCAATTCCCGGCGGAGGCGGAAACAAATGGGCAGAGTTGCTTTCACTCTGATGTTCCTGTTCGCCTAGCAGTAAATAGGTACCTGGGAGTTAGACAGCTGCTACGGGCTGCTTCCTGGGGATGTGTGTGTGAAAATTAGGATTAAGGACATACCCGAAACGCTATGCGTGCTAGTGCCTATAAAAGGATGTAAAAACATGAGTGCTATGTACTCTCATAAACCCAATGTACTTTCTTGTATATACTGTAAATAAATAAATAAATAAAAAACAAAAGGTTGATTTCTTTGGCGGATACAGGTTACTTCGTACAGAACACGGTTATCATACGCATTTTATACCCAAACATAACTTAATCTATTTTAAAATAATATGGAAATCATACTGTAATGCAATGATGTACACAGCGGTTACAAATTACGGTATGCAGTGTATTAAATGACAGTCGCATTAAGAATAAAAAAATAAAGGTGCAATGTACGAAATGCAGGTGAGTGTTCGAAGTGACGGGGGTGATGGTATGTGTAGGGCAGGGTTGCCAGATTGGGCTACAAGTAGCGAATTGGGCTACTTTTAGGAGCCTCGCGCTCCCAAATTTTTAATTTCGCTACTTGCTACTTTTTGGGCTAATTTAAAAACAAGATGGGCTAATTTCAAAGCAAGATGGGCTAATTTGAGCTATTAATGTTAAGAAACTCAATGATGATTATTTATGGTCAGATGCAACACAACATTGTCTGCCCGAAACGCTTTGCGTAATAGTGGCTTTAGACATTGTATGTACTAGCTCTATCTATAAATCTATCAATTTTTGTATAATCTCTTGTATGTATGTACCTTACCTGAATAAACATTTATTTATTTAAACAAGTACCCCGCGATAGCAGCCACAGACGATGATTTAAATGCGAGCACAGCACGCAGTATATATCATTTCACGACCAAAGATCACATTCACCCCCCAAAAATCTTCCACTTACGGGCTATTCATGCCCGTGCCACCTCTTGGGTTGCTTAATCTTCATCAATCAATCACAAATAAGCAGTTACAGCCCCGCTCCTGTGCCAAATCCACTACGGGCTCACAGTAGCTCGTGCTGCTTGGAACTTTTTGTTCAGTGTAGCTGAATCTAAAACAACAACAGCAAAAAATAAATTATGGGCTGTTCATGGCCGTGCCACCTCATTGGTGGGTTATGTGAATCAACATTTCCACTCCAATTCTTTCCCTTGCATTTTTATTTTTTAATCACTGTCTAAAACCGCATATGCTTCTTGGACTGTACTTTTGATTTAAGAAATATCGTACAGTACTGTATGTTAAGGAGGCATTAGGTTGGTGTTGGAAAAGTTGTTCAATGTCAACCAATATTATTTGACTAGTTGTATATGAAAAGTGCATGTCCCAAGTTTCAGTACTGTAGCGTAAATAGAAAGGGAGATTTTTTTTTGTTTTTTCAACGTTTTTTACACATTTTCAAGTCTACACTTCAGAATACACGTTTCAGATATAATTATTCTGTGACACGTTTCTGACACATTAGCATCTAATAAAGGATTGTGTGTTTTAGAATTTCCAAAACATCTTTAGTTTTCCTAATACATATGTTCAAAGTTCCCCCCCAAAATTATGCAAATATGGCATGTTTATTGCTATTATAAAATCAATAAATGAACTTAGAGAAAAATGAAAACACGCAAATGTAGAGACATGCCCTCCACATATACTGTGTAAGTTTCATATAAATTGAATAAAAAATGAATCAGTTTTGTAAACGTTTGTATCAATTGAAAAAAAAACAGAAATGAATAAAGTCTAAGGTTCTAAAATCTGTGGCTGAGGTTGACATCAACCAATTTTCTCCAAAATTGGCATCCTTACAGATAGGCTTACGTACAGTCAGGTGTGTAAGTTTAATGCAAATCGCCCGAAAAAAAAAAGAAAAAAAAAAAAAAAAAAATACATTTTTTTTTTAATTTTTTTCCAATTAAACTAATTATAATATTTGTTTAATATATGCTATTGTGATAGCAAAGAGTCATAGCTATGATTTCAGTTGACACTTTTGATTGATAATCGATTTTGACCATTTTGGCATAATTTTCACAACTACTTCAATATTTTTTTTCTCCCTTCCTATTTATGCTACGATGCTGAAACTTGGACCAGATGAAACACTTTTCATATAGAACTTGTCAAAAAAGTTTGATTGAAATCGAACGAGTTTTTTGCATTTTTGGACCCAAATGCCCCCCCAAAAAATCATCCTTTACAATACAGGTGATCTTCATCAATCAATCACAAACAAGGAACAACGATTTCAGGTTCAACAAGCCACAGCTTAGGACAGAAAACAATTTTTTTTCACCCATGTGGAGCATAACAATGCACAACTACCAAATCATCAACATTATCTTGGAGTCAGAATCCACCAATCACTGACAGTTGTCCAACAAGTGGAAGCTGCAGTTATAAAAGCAAACCAAATCCTAGGAATAGTCAAACGAAATTTTGACGGAGGAAAAGTTAGTTAGTTATACAACTGTATAAATCTCTGGTGTGCTTACACTTGGATTATTATATCCACGCATTGAGACCTCATCTTCAGAAAGACATATCTGCTTTGGAGAAAGTTCAACACCGGGCGACTAAAATCTTTTCCGAACTAAGTCAACTTTCATACCGGGAACGGTTGAGGGCCACATGCAGGGACCAGACATGACAGGGCTGCTCTCAGCAAAACTTTTAAATTACTGAACAATTTGGAAAATATTGACCCAGAACACTTCTTCAAAAGGCAAGATGTAAGACGAACAAGGAGCAACAGTTTCGAGCTCAACAAGCCACACTGAAGGATGGAAAATATTTGTTTTCACCCATAGAATTATAAAGTTGTGGAAACGCATACCCGCCGAAGTCGTAAATGCCAAAACATTGCTCGATAAGTCGAACGGAATGGTAGAACGCTTTCATAGACAACTACAAGCCGCCCTAAGAGCTCAAGCACGCCCTGATGATTGGATCGACAACCTTCCATTAGTGTTGCTTGGCATTCGTTCGGCGACGAAGGAGGGCAGTGGATTCTCCGTAGCAGACTTCGTATACGGATCTAGCTTGCGGCTTCCGGGTGAATTCTTAAACCCCGACGCCACTCATCACACCCCCAGACCCCACTTTTGTCCAGAAATTACGGGCGGCCATGACAAACATTCGGCCTACACCACCACGCTAACCGACAACTCGTGCTACGTATGTGCCTCATGAGCTCCACACAACTGAACACGTGTTTGTAAGAGTCGACGCTGTTCGACGCCCTCTACAGTCACCTTACGAAGGACCATTTAAAGTGGTTTCTCGAACACCGAAGTTCTTCACCATTGAACGCCGAGGACAGCGGGTAAACTTCTCCATCGATCGCCTTAAACCAGCACATTGTGACGCTGCCCCAGACATCCCTCCAGAGATACATCCGCCGACTACGTCGTTCATTTTTCGACCCCAGTTACCAGCAGCACCACCACCTGATCCTACGACGACGGACGATCCTGTACGACCTCCCACCCTACAACCCCAGTTACCAGCAGCACCACCACCTGATCCTACGACGACGGACGATCCTGTGCGACCTCCCACCCTACGACCCCAGTTGGATGACATCAGCGAAGAGGAGGAAGTTAATTTTGAGGCTTATACAACGCGAGCAGGGCGTACAATTCACCAACCAGCTAGGTTCCTTGATCAAGTGTTTTGCCTTTCATCCCCTGGGAGGGGGAGTCTGTAGCGAGTAGATTATCCCAATAATATACTCGCTCCAAACGCATTAGCCTAATGAGAGAAGCAAAGCTCTTCTTGGTACTAATTATGGAACTCAAACCTTTCCCAACTTCCACATACTATTCCTGTCAACCTTTCGAGAACGGTGAGGTGTTGCCCGAGTATATAAGCAGCAGAGTGGCGAATAATAACTCCACGGGAGACATCTCCCGTCACGCAGGGTGCAGTCGCACCTCCACAGATCTCCAGTATCAGCTCTTGATACTGGTAATGGCTCAAAAGGGCCACCATTTACGGGCTATTCATGCCGTGCCACCTTTTTGGTGGCTTAATCTTCATCAATCGAATAATAAATAGCCTACTTTCAAGTGTGGTCTAGAACAGACACTTGCGAGATATTGTATCGACTCTCAGTGCGCTCAACTCACACCATTGCTCGCCAAAGTATCACCTGCATACTTCTGTATATTCGACCAAATATATATATTATCTTGGTGCAACTGAAAGCTCACACCCCAGAAGTGACTCGAACCCATACTGCCAGGAGCAACGCAACTGGTATGTACAGGACGCCTTAATCCACTTGACCATCAGTTGCATATAGCCCTGGGGACCATTCAGGCTTGTTCGCATTTTATCTTAGTGTTTGTGTTTATTGTCACCATACTTTACGTAACAATAGAACTGTTACAGGGCCTTCGACAAGCCAGACAACCTTCCTGTCCTCGTCGAGACCACAAGAGAGAGATACCTGAATTTGCCCGAGGGCCACCCTCGAATAAATTCATAGAAACCATGGAACCATCCCGACGAAGCCGTACGTAAGTGATAAAACATTGCTCGATAAAATCACCAGGGCAAATAGGGGACATTTGACAAGCCGCCGGCTTCCTATCCTCACTGAGAGATAGTGACCCTCTAGTAAATTCAGGTAAATCTTAGCTAATTAAATAATCCTGAAAAGTTTGCTTATTTAAGGCTGTATTAGCAGCATTATACTCTGTGTAAAACAATGTACTGTTGCCCCCCCCCCAAACCCAGATGATGGGCACTGGGGCCCATGAATGTGGACCTATACTTACAACCACGTTCTCGTCTGTGGACCCTCCACAGGTAGGGCTCTTGGTGTGTTTGGTAGAGTTAGGGGGGTGTTTGTCTGGTTAGGTAAGGTGTTTGTTTGCTAGGTCTGTGGTTACACAACTGGTCCGGCTCTGGTTACACAACTGGTCAGGATATGCAGTTGTTTCGGACACGAGACTATTTCATTATATCTGTGTCTAGCTTCAGAGATAAGCACGTCACAGTTATGCCTTGGGGAGCTGAGGGCAGTCAAGGATGACAAGGAGTCACTTACAATTAGCGTGTCAACTTTGGATTCATATACGCGCTCGAGTGCAAGGATTATGACAACCAATTCTGTTTGAAGAGTGGAGGCCCAGTTACTTAGACGCGCTCCACACTCATGGGAGAAGGAACCATCTCTCCCTGTCACAACAACTGCACTTCCAGCTGCACCATAGGACTGATGCAAGGATCCATCAGTGTAAATAATCTAGGAAAGGGAGCGCTCTCTGACAGTGATGGAGTCAGAGTTTGTCTCTTGTGGATTCCTTCCCATATTGATCTCCGAAAGCATGATAGAACTGATGAGTTGGCCAAGACTTTTGCTCGTAAAGAGGGAATTGATTACCAACTTGGACTGCCTTTGAGCAGCCTGAGGGCAGTAATATTCCGGGAACATCAACTAAATTTCGGAGACTTGAGGCAAAGTAAAATACACACCACTTACTCCATCGATCATCATTCTATTATGCAGGAAGTACCGCACGTATATGGGTCATCCAATAAGGTTAGCAGACTTCTAGATGTTACCACTGCTAGGCTTAGGCTCGGCCACAAGTACCTCTGGGAATTTGTAACATCTGCTGATGTAGATTTGACTAAGTGTAAACTCTGTCAGCAGAACTATTCGCATACGCTGCGTGCAGCAAGACTATTAACTGTGTGACTCATCATAGATGTAAAGTGCCTTGTATAGTGACTGTTGTGAGCCTCTTGTTGAATCACTTGTGACACAAAAGATTATTGATGTGTGTATTTGTGTGGGTGATTAAATATGTATGTACATGTATATATGTATACGTATGTATATGTACATGTATGCGTGAGTATGTGTACATGTAAATATAACATTAATAGTTTTGTAACTAGCGTCAAAAGATTGTTATTTGCTTAGCTAAACGAACTAGAGGGTTCAGTTCCTGAACCGATTATGTGCCTCTGTAATCCTTTACACCACCGCCCACGGGATGGGTATGGGTGAATAATAAGGAAAGAAATTGAAAGAAATTGGATACGAGACGATTCGGCTAAACTCATTTTCTGTTTTAAAAAAACCGGATGTATTGTTATGCTAGGCTGTATTAGGTTATGTTGTTAAGATTAGGCTGCATTTGGCAGATTAAATTGGTTTGATTTGGGTTACGTTAGGTTGGGTTGAGCTAGGTTAGTCAGGTTTCAAAATTCAAAATTCCACTACGCCACGGAGCAGTCTCTGTGGCGTAGTGGTAAAGCACGCGCCCGGCTATTCGCCAGCCCTTTGACCTGCCGGCCGGGCGACAATCCTTAACTGTTCTCCCAGCAGAGAATAGCTTGTTTGGCCTATTTGGCGGGTCGTATTCCGGGGAAAAATTAGGATTAAGGACCTGCCCAAAACATTATGCATGCTAGTGGCTTTACAAGAATTTAAGAACTCTTTTTATATATAAATAACAAAAATACGCTGACGAATTTCGAATTCGAATTTTGAATTTGAATTTGAATTTGAGAGTGTGCGATGAGATTTGTATCTGGCACAATTAAAATATTAACTTAAATAATTCGTTTGCTGGACAATATATAATATTCAGATCTATAAATTATTTTAGAAAGGCCTATAATGCATATATAAATATTAATTTACACATTCCTGGCGCTATACGCTAGGAATTTCAATATGGCGTTCAAATAATTTTAGGCAGGGAGTCTCTGGGTCGGTTGGTCGCTTCCGGCTCATTGACCCCGCCAATCGTCAGGAAGCAGCGGCGGCGTGAGTATGTCGCTCCCGTGTAGGTAAGGCTGATAATTTTTTTTTTTTTTGCTATCTGAGCAGTTGCGAGGTACGCATGAATATATAGTCTACCTCCACCTACAATGCTTAATGCATTATACATTTGTTCGCTATTATAACATTGAGTTTTTGTAATATCCCCGAGGGTCATTGTTTCCGTATTTTTTTTTCATCCGGGTTCTGGAGTATTCAAATATTTGAATTCCACTAATGCTAAATAGTCTGTCCTTTCTCGGATATTGTCGAAGATTTTGAGGATCATGATTTGCCAACATTATACGGCAAATAATTTGGCAACATTATATTATGTAGAATACACTTCCCCATAGTGTTAAACCACCTCTTCGTCAGGCTAAGCTCGTTAACGCGGCGGTCGACCACTCCACCTCCCAAGACGCATTTATTATCGACTTTCATGTAATGTGTATTAAAAATAGTTTTTATCGTGTATAAATTAATTTTATATTTTATGTTTAATTAGGCGTATAGTAGGTTCGGTATTTAGGTTCTGTTGGCAATTATTTGCACTCGAAGTATGTCGCAGGTGAAGCATTCACAGTTGCCTGTCCTCAGGCCAGGCTCGCCTACGCGGCCGCCCGACCCAAAGCCGCATTCATCAATTCGCATTCATTCATCATTCATCAAAGTCGCATTCATCATCAATTATCACACTGCGTACAGCATTCAGAATTATTCTCGCGTATAAGATAATATTATTTCATCAAGTTAATAGTTTAAAAACGAAGTTCAATGACTAAGCGGCAGTCCTGTGTACAAATACTGTAATGATTAACTTCCCAACGGGAATTAAGAAGCGGGGACACCCCTCCAGGAACTGAATTTATCTGAGGGCCACTAACACTAGTGGCCACGATGAGGACAGTAAGCCGGCGGCTTGTCAAAGGTCCCCTCCATTTGCCCCTGATGGTCTTTTCAGGCTGTATTTTAAAAACTCAGAAGAGTTTCGGCGTTTACGGCTTTGGCGGGTAGGCGGTTCCACGGGTTTACAACCCTATGGGTAAAAAAGCATCTCCTGTTTCTTATCCAACATTCTGGCTTGTTTAGTTTGAACCCGTTGCTCCTTGTTCGTGTAATATCTGACCTTTTGAAGACATTGTCCTGATCGACATCTTCCAAATTGTTTGGCATTTTGAAGGTTTCTATGAAATCTGGATTTCTTCAAAATTCAAATTTTGAATTTTTTTGAATTTTGAAATCCGCCCTGTCTTGCATGATTGGTGTTAGCCCTGTGGTCCTCCACTGTTCCTGATACGAGAGATGACTAAGCTCTGGTATGATCTATGTCGTAAGACATAGCTCCATAGCTCTAGTAAGACATGGCTCCAGAGCAGCTATGTCTTTCTGAAGATGAGGTCTCCATGCCTGGATGCAATAATTCATGTGGGGCCGCACCAGAAACTTATACAATTGAAGGCCTACTTTCTTTTCCTTGAAGGTAAAGGTACGCATGATTATTCCCAGGGTTTGGTTTGCATTTTTTACTGCCGCTCCCACTTGTTGTACAACTGTCAGTGATTGGTGGATTCTGACGCCAAGATAATGTTGATGATTTGGTAGTTATGTGTTGTTATGCCTCACGTGATGGATTCTGACTCCAAGGTCCTTTTCTTCATCTATCAGTTGAAAGGTAGTGCTGTTAATTTGGTAGTTGTGACGTGGAGTGTTATGGCCAACATGCAAGGTCTTGCATTTATCGACATTAAAAAGTCATCTGACCATTTGTGGAGTTCACGTAGATCTCTTTGTAAGGTTTCAATATGGCTTTCACTTCCCACTTCACCATAGATCTTAGTGTCATCTGCAAATTTGATTTGGTTTGTAATATTCTCATCTATGTCATCGATCTATATAACAAAAAGGGTTGGCCCCAAAATGAACCCCTGTGGCAACCAACGTAGCACATTGGTGGGGGGTTAGATGAGATATTTGCATGCTAGGCTTGCGATTACACAACTGTCGGGCTCCGGGGGTGTGACTTGTTGGACTTCTAGTTGTTCATGGTTGGGCTCCGGTTCGTGCATGGTTGTGCACCAATGGTTGATTGTGTACTAGTGCTCCAGGTTTGTTTGCTAGGCCTCCACGGTTTTATGTTTGTTAGAAATCCGGGTTTCTTTTTTCTTTTTCGTATATAGCTCAATTTTTGTTTCCTATGGCTTCATAGTTGGTTTCTAGGGCAAGTGGAGAGTTTTAGGTAGGGCTAAGGAGATTTTTGTTTGGTCGAGCTAGGAATGGAGTTTGGTTAGACTCTGGGGCTGTTTGGCTTGGTGGGGTTTGGATGAAGTGTATACTTGCTAGGCTTGCGGTTAAAAAACTGGTCCGGGTCCGGTTACACAACTGCTCGGTGTCCAGTAACACAACTGGTCGGGCTCCGGTTACATAACTGGTCGGGCTTTGGGGGTGTCACTTGAGCTTCGGGTTGTGCATGGTCGGGCTTTGGTTCGTGCATGTTTGTGTTTCAGAGATTGCTCGGTTCGATTATGCTAGGCTTGCGGTTACACAACTGGTCGGGGTCCAGTTACACAACTGGTTTGGGCTCCAGTTACATAACTCCGAGGGTGTGATTTGTTGAGCATCGGGTTGTACATGGTCGGGCTTTGTTTCGTACATGGTTGTGCTTCAGATGTTGTTTGTTTTGAATTGTTTGTTTGGTTCGTTCATGCTAGGCTTGCGGTTACACAACTGGTCGGGCTCCGGTTACACAACTGGTCGGGGACCAGTTACATAACTGTTCGGGCTATGGGGGTGTCACTTGGGCTTTGGGTTTTTAATTGTTGGGTTTCGGTTCGTGCATTTTTGTGCTTCAGATGTTGTTTGTTCGGTTCGTTCATGCTAGGCTTGCGGTTACACAACTGGTCGGGGTTCGGTTACACAACTGGTCGGGCTCCGGTTACACAACTGGTCGGGCTCCGGTTAAATAACTGGTCAGGCTCCGGAGGTGTCACTTGAGCTTCGGGTTGTGCATGGTCGGGCTTCGGTTCGTGCATGGTTGTGATCCAGAGGTTATTTGGTTAGTTCATGCTAGGCTTGCGGTTACACAACTGGTCGGGGTCCGGTTACACAACTGGTCGGGCTCTGGTTACACAACTGGTCGGGCTCCGGTTAAATAACTGGTCGGGCTCCGGAGGTGTTACTTGAGCTTCGGGTTGTGCATGGTCGGGCTTTGTTTCGTGCATGGTTGTGATCCAGAGGTTATTTGGTTTGTTCATGTTAGGCTTGCGGTTACACAACTGGTCGGGGTCTGGTTACACAACTGGTCGGGCTCCGGTTACACAACTGGTTGGGCTC
The DNA here is from genome assembly GCF_040958095.1 of Procambarus clarkii. Lineage (NCBI taxonomy): Eukaryota > Metazoa > Arthropoda > Malacostraca > Decapoda > Cambaridae > Procambarus > Procambarus clarkii. The sequence goes on from NC_091204.1 coordinate 14,379,182, forward strand.
CGGTTAAATAACTGGTCGGGCTCCAGTGGTGTTACTTGAGCTTCGGGTTGTGCATGGTCGGGCTTCGGTTCGTGCATGGTTGTGATCCAGAGGTTATTTGGTTCGTTCATGCTAGGCTTGCAGTTACATAACTGGTGGGGCTTCGGTTAAATAACTGGTGGGGCTTCGGTTAAATAACTGGTGGGGCTTCGGTTTAATAACTGGTTGGGCTTCGGTTAAATAACTGGTGGGGCTTCGGTTAAATAACTGGTGGGGCTTCGGTTAAATAACTGGTGGGGCTTCGGTTAAATAACTGGTGGGGCTTCGGTTAAATAACTGGTGGGGCTTCGGTTAAATAACTGGTGGGGCTTCGGTTAAATAACTGGTGGGGCTTCGGTTAAATAACTGGCGGGGCTTCGGTTAAATAACTGGTGGGGCTCCGGGTAAATAACGGGTCGGGCTCCGGGTAAATAACGGGTCGGGCTCCGGGTAAATAACTGGTCGGGCTCCGGGTAAATAACTGGTCGGGCTCCGGTTAAATAACTGGCCTGGCTCTGGTTACATAACTGGTCGGGCTCCGGTTAAATAACTGGTCGGGCTCCGGAGGTGTCACTTGAGCTTCGGGTTGTGCATGGTCGGGCTTTGTTTCGTGCATGGTTGTGATCCAGAGGTTATTTGGTTTGTTCATGCTAGGCTTGCGGTTACACAACTGGTCGGGGTCCGGTTACACAACTGGTCGGGCTCCGGTTACACAACTGGTCGGGCTCCTGTTAAATAACTGGTCGGGCTCCGGAGGTGTTACTTGAGCTTCGGGTTGTGCATGGTCGGGCTTTGTTTCGTGCATGGTTGTGATCCAGAGGTTATTTGGTTTGTTCATGTTAGGCTTGCGGTTACACAACTGGTCGGGGTCTGGTTACACAACTGGTCGGGCTCCGGTTACACAACTGGTTGGGCTCCGGTTAAATAACTGGTCGGGCTCCAGTGGTGTTACTTGAGCTTCGGGTTGTGCATGGTCGGGCTTCGGTTCGTGCATGGTTGTGATCCAGAGGTTATTTGGTTCGTTCATGCTAGGCTTGCAGTTACATAACTGGTGGGGCTTCGGTTAAATAACTGGTGGGGCTTCGGTTAAATAACTGGTGGGGCTTCGGTTTAATAACTGGTGGGGCTTCGGTTAAATAACTGGTGGGGCTTCGGTTAAATAACTGGTGGGGCTTCGGTTAAATAACTGGTGGGGCTTCGGTTAAATAACTGGTGGGGCTTCGGTTAAATAACTGGTGGGGCTTCGGTTAAATAACTGGTGGGGCTTTGGTTAAATAACTGGTGGGGCTTTGGTTAAATAACTGGTGGGGGCTTCGGTTAAATAACTGGTGGGGCTCCGGTTAAATAACTGGTCGGGCTCCGGTTAAATAACTGGTCGGGCTCCGGGTAAATAACTGGTCGGGCTCCGGGTAAATAACTGGTCGGGCTCCGGTTAAATAACTGGCCGGGCTCCGGTTAAATAACTGGCCGGGCTCCGGTTAAATAACTGGTCGGCTCCGGAGGTGTCACTTGAGCTTCGGGTTGTGCATGGTCGAGCTTCGTTTCGTGCATGGTTGTGATCCAGAGGTTATTTGGTTTGTTCATGCTAGGCTTGCGGTTACACAACTGGTCGGGGTCCGGTTACACAACTGGTCGGGCTCCGGTTACACAACTGGTCAGGCTCTGGTTACATAACTGGTCGGGCTTTGGGGGTGTCACTTGAGCTTCGGGATGTGCATGGTCGGGCTTTGGTTCGTGCATGTTTGTGTTTCAGAGATTGTTCGGTTCGATTATGCTAGACTTGCGGTTACACAACTGGTCGGGGTCCAGTTACACAACTGGTTTGGGCTCCAGTTACATAACTCCGAGGGTGTGATTTGTTGTGCATCGGGTTGTACATGGTCGGGCTCTGTTTCGTGCATGGTTGTGCTTCAGATGTTGTTTGTTTTGAATTGTTTGTTTGGTTCGTTCATGCTAGGCTTGCGGTTACACAACTGGTCGGGCTCCGGTTACACAACTGGTCGGGGTCCAGTTACATAACTGTTCGGGCTATGGGGGTGTCACTTGGGCTTTGGGTTTTGCGTTGTTGCGTTTCGGTTTGTGCATTTTTGTGCTTCAGATGTTGTTTGTTCGGTTCGTTCATGCTAGGCTTGTGGTTACACAACTGGTCGGGGTCCGGTTACACAACTGGTCGGGCTCCGGTTACACAACTGGTCGGGCTCCGGTTAAATAACTGGTCGGGCTCCGGAGGTGTCACTTGAGCTTCAGGTTGTGCATGGTCGGGCTTCGGTTCGTGCATGGTTGTGATCCAGAGGTTATTTGGTTACTTCATGCTAGGCTTGCGGTTACACAACTGGTCGGGGTCCGGTTACACAACTGGTCGGGCTCCGGTTACACAACTGGTCGGGCTCCGGTTAAATAACTGGTCGGGCTCCGGTGGTGTTACTTGAGCTTCGGGTTGTGCATGGTCGGGCTTCGGTTCGTGCATGGTTGTGATCCAGAGGTTATTTGGTTTGTTCATGCTAGGCTTGCGGTTACATAACTGGTCGGGGTCCGGTTACACAACTGGTTGGGCTCCGGTTACACAACTGGTCGGGCTCCGGTTAAATAACTGGTCGGGCTCCGGAGGTGTTACTTGAGCTTCGGGTTGTGCATGGTCGGGCTTCGGTTCATGCATGGTTGTGATCCAGAGGTTATTTGGTTAGTTCATGCTAGGCTTGCGGTTACACAACTGGTCGGGGTCCGGTTACACAACTGGTCGGGCTCCGGTTACACAACTGGTCGGGCTCTGGTTACATAACTGGTCGGGCTTTGGGGGTGTCACTTGAGCTACGGGTTGTGCATGGTCGGGCTTTGGTTTGTGCATGTTTGTGTTTCAGAGATTGTTCGGTTCGATTATGCTAGACTTGCGGTTACACAACTGGTCGGGGTCCAGTTACACAACTGGTTTGGGCTCCAGTTACATAACTCCGAGGGTGTGATTTGTTGTGCATCGGGTTGTACATGGTCGGGCTCTGTTTCGTGCATGGTTGTGCTTCAGATGTTGTTTGTTTTGAATTGTTTGTTTGGTTCGTTCATGCTAGGCTTGCGGTTACACAACTGGTCGGGCTCCGGTTACACAACTGGTCGGGGTCCAGTTACATAACTGTTCGGGCTATGGGGGTGTCACTTGGGCTTTGGGTTTTGCATTGTTGGGTTTCGGTTCGTGCATTTTTGTGCTTCAGATGTTGTTTGTTCGGTTCGTTCATGCTAGGCTTGTGGTTACACAACTGGTCGGGGTCCGGTTACACAACTGGTCAGGCTCCGGTTACACAACTGGTCGGGCTCCGGTTAAATAACTGGTCGGGCTCCGGAGGTGTTACTTGAGCTTCGGGTTGTGCATGGTTGGGCTTCGTTTCATGCATGGTTGTGATCAAGAGGTTATTTAGGTTTGTTCATGTTAGGCTTGCGGTTACACAACTGGTCGGGGTCTGGTTACACAACTGGTCGGGCTCCGGTTACACAACTGGTCGGGCTCCGGTTAAATAACTGGTCGGGCTCCGGAGGTGTTACTTGAGCTTCGGGTTGTGCATGGTCGGGCTTCGTTTCGTGCATGGTTGTGATCCAGAGGTTATTTGGTTCGTTCATGCTAGGCTTGGGGTTACATAACTGGTCGGGGTTTGCTTACACAACTGGTGGGGCTTCGGTTAAATAACTGGTGGGGCTTCGGTTAAATAACTAGTGGGGCTTCGGTTAAATAACTGGTGAGGCTTCGGTTAAATAACTGGTGGGGCTTCGGTTAAATAACTGGTGGGGCTTCGGTTAAATAACTGGTGGGGCTTCAGTTAAATAACTGGTGGGGCTTCGGTTAAATAACTGGTGGGGCTGCGGTTAAATAACTGGTGGGGCTGCGGTTAAATAACTGGTGGGGCTGCGGTTAAATAACTGGTGGGGCTTCGGTTAAATAACTGGTGGGGCTTCGGTTAAATAACTGGTGGGGCTTCGGTTAAATAACTGGTGGGGCTTCGGTTAAATAACTGGTGGGGCTCCGGGTAAATAACTGGTCGGGCCCCGGGTAAATAACTGGTCGGGCTCCGGGTAAATAACTGGTTGGGCTCTGGTTAAATAACTGGCCGGGCTCTGGTTACATAACTGGTCGGGCTCCGGTTAAATAACTGGTCGGGCTCCGGTTAAATAACTGGTCGGGCTCCGGAGGTGTCACTTGAGCTTCGAGTTGTGCATGGTCGGGCTTCGTTTCGTGCATGGTTGTGATCCAGAGGTTATTTGGTTTGTTCATGCTAGGCTTGCGGTTACACAACTGGTCGAGGTCCAGTCACACAACTGGTCGGGCTCCGGTTAACACAACTGGTCGGGCTCCGGTTAACACAACTGGTCGGGCTCCGGTTAACACAACTGGTCGGGCTCCGGTTAAATAACTGGTCGGGCTCCGGAGGTGTTACTTGAGCTTCGGGTTGTGCATGGTCGGGCTTCGTTTCGTGCATGATTGTGATCCAGAGGTTATATGTATATATATATATATATATATATATATATATACATATATATATATATATATATATATATATATATATATATATATATATATATATATATATATATGTATATATATATACTGTATATATATATGTGTGTGTGTGTGTGTGTGTGCAGAAATATTAATAAAACAATTAACATCGTGTAGTGTACTCTGAAATATATTACTTTGAAAATTTCCAAAATATATTACTTTGAAACCTGTATCAGTTACAAAAAAAATTGGGCTACTCCCGCTACAAACTCGCTACTTTTAGACCGTCAGCTCGCTACTTTGAGCAACTTGGATGTGGCAACCCTGGAGTGGGAGCGTCAGTGTGACAGAAGCAGCTGTTGCGTGTGTACGCCGGTCAGCTGACTCCTCACCTCACCTCCCCGGAGCCCCGTTATCTCCTTCCTGCCACCACCACACGGTAACTAACCCACTTCTCACACTGCTCTGCACACCTCAGCTCACCTACGCACCGCAAACGTTGCTCCAAAATGCGTTAAATGGCGTACCGGCTTTCAGCATTTCTGATGGGGTTTTTTGAAGCGTTCTCCGCTCTTGCTCATTGCAATCGTGTTTATGATTAACGTTATCGTAATGGATTAGTTGAACTTTTGACCTTGAAGCTGGAGCTGAAGGGTTCTTATCAGCTTTCACAAGTGTCACAAGGGGGTCGGGAGATTGACGGGATCAGCGCTGGAATAATGCGATGCGGATATGAAAATCACCTTTCTATTTTTTTCCTCATTATTTATTTTTTCACTCGGCCTTGGAAGTACAGGTTTTTCAACATTGTCATTGTATAAAAACTGCTGCTGGGTTATTAAGTGAGGCGTGGGGGCATCGGGTATATTAATTCTTGCCAGTAACATGCCTAAAGATTTCAATTTCTTTCTTTATTATGCACCCCATACCCATCCCGTGGGCGGTGGTGTAAAGGATTACAGAGGCACATAGTCGGTTCAGGAACTGAACCCTCTAGTTCGTTTAGCTAAGCAAATAACAATGTTTTGACGCTAGTTACACTATTATTAATGTTATATATACATGTACACATTCTCATACATACATGTACATATATATACGTATACATATATACAGAGGCACATAACTAGTGGCTTTACAAGATTGTAATTACTATATTATGTATCCTCACAATCTCAATGTACCTTGTATATATATAAATAAATAAATAAATAAACATACACATACATATTTAATCACCCACACAAGTACACACATCAATAATTTTTTGGCAAAATGTCTTAATTTCTATTTTCTAATAACATATATATAGGCTTTTGGGTTAACATTTTGGTTTCCAGAATGATATGGTCTGTAGACTGGCATATAGAGGCACTTATTTGATACGTGTGGCAGGGCTAAAGAGCTGAAACTCATCTTGAGGTGATTTCGGGGCTTAGCGTCCCCGCGGCCCGGTCCTCGACCAGGCCTCCTTGTTACACACCCCCAGGAAGCAGCTCATAGCTGCTGTCTAACGCCCAGGTACCTATTTACTGTTAGGTAACAGGGGCATCAGGGTGAAAGAAACGTTTTACCCATTTGTCACCGCCTCCACCGGGGATCGAACCCGGAACCTCAGGACTACGAATCTGAAGCGCTGTCCACCTAGCTGTCAGGCGCCCAGATACTGATACCTCAGTATAGCATCATTTTCAATGATATTTACAATTAAGAGAGATTGGTAAAAATAAAAAAAATTAAGTGATTGGGAAGAACTTAGAACCTTGCTTTCACTGCACCAACTGGAATACAGTAACTTTGTTTCTGACAACTATGAATTTCTGATGGGAGATAAGATGGATTTAATCCATTGTTTAAATGGATCTCTTAATATGGAGGTCCTGATTTTGGAAGGTGCAATGTAGGCAGATATTGATTTGGTAATGGGTTGTGGAAGTATTATATAAATTACCGTGTAATATTATTGAGGTTATAATTTGGTGTTTTAAAACATGGTATAGAGAGAGACGAGTAAAAAAAAGATTATCAAAATCAAATCTGCCTCACATGGGCTAGTAAGCATGCTCCAATGTTCCCTTACTATAGTGCAGTACTAATATTCTATCACAAAACTGCTTATGCAAATCCAGTTTTGTTATCTTTTTTATTCTGCATCCAAATAACATGGCTTCCCTGGGAATAGTGTCAGACATGTGACCTATCTACAATCCTACAGTTAGGTAAGGCTTCAGTATTTGGACAATTCTGTAATTGCCTTTGAGAATGCATTACAATTACATTATTTTTTTATATGATATGCATATTTCAAGAAAACGGTATTATCGTTAGATTTTTGTCTGCTTTAAGTTGTGTACCATTTTTAAAACCAGTTGAGATATTAATGATGAGATAATATCAGGTGATGTAGCAGTAATGCACAATATTACGTCATTTGATAAGATTAAAAGGTGGTTTTTAGGTACTGTTAACTTGATAATTTCAATGTCAGATATTGCCCAGTCTATTTTTGACTAAGAAATTCGGTGTCAGTATGATGCTCTGGCTAGCAGTTGGACCTAGACAACAGGTGTTTACTTAGTTTGAAACAGGGTTGCAAATGTTCCCAGACTTCCCTATACCTCTATTGAGGTGGCTAGACTTGGGTCCTAGTTTTTGGTAGCTCATAATTTATTAGAACTTGGTGTGGCATCTGGTGGTTTGGATGCCTGTTTGACTGATAGATAAACAGATTAGGTAAAAGGAAATGTGCCCAAGCATTTCTGCACTGCCTGGGGTTTGAACCTGGGATCCTCAGTTGAGCCAAGGTCACTAGGCCACTGTTTCACAAGTTGTATTCGACATGCTGCTTTCAGTTTTTACTCTGCTGTTAGTCTTCTGGTTGTACAGTGTCTTGTACAGTATATTTGCCAAGTTAATTGCTAAGGCTACTGTAGGCTGTATTGATTGTAATTGTATGTATGTGCAGTATTGTTATATTTTTACAGTGAATTCAGGTTTACCTATTACTGGACACAATTTTGATTTGGTGTAATGTACACTGTTCAAGCATATCCAGCAACCTGTCGTTTTTTGTTTTTGTGTTTCAATATTTGTGCTGAATTTTGAAAATGCAAATACTATGCAGTACTGTACTGTACTTTATTTTTTTATTTCTTTTTAATAATTTTAACCATTGCAGGAAGTGAGTGGAAGCCATGGCTATTCTTAGCAAGCTGTCCGTAATATCTCAGTCTCGAGATGCGCGACTGTTTGGAGCCACATCTACAGCAGCCTTCCTCTATTGGATCTATTGTGTGTCAAGAGAAGGTGGCCAGAATAGGTCAGTGACATTATGCATAGCATAGTATTATTTATACCTTAATAATTTCATAATGGTTTGATTTGAATGTTTTATGAAAATACATTTTTCTCCATAAATAAAATGGTTCATGTGCATATTATTTACAAATTCTGTATTTTGTATATTTTGTTTGAAAACTCCTTAATATTTGTGGCTGGCTGGCTGCTGTAATTTATTACCAATAGATTTAAGTTTGTTCTAATTGATTTTGAAATCAAAAGTTTAAGACCTCTAACCATAAAATACAAGTGTGTCTTTTGTCTCCAGGGGTTTTGTATGGGAGAATGTCAATTTAAAAAAAAAAAGGTTTCATTTTGAAACTTTTATTCGCTATTGCATGACTAGAACTTTGAAATAAAGGGGTAGCTCATGCATGAGCACTGAGCCAGCATACATGGGGATCTATCAGGTACATACATTATTTAGTGCATCATGTGCTGTGGAACATGTGGTTGTAAACATTGTAGCTGTGATGTGTTCCTAGTAGTACCATGGTTGTGGTTTGGATATCTTGTAATATAAAATGTAGTATATGATGTAGAATATGCAAAAAAAAATCATCATTAACAAGTAGTTTTACATGAATTTACCAGAGCCACTAACACTAGTGGTCTTAATGAGGACAGAAAGCTGGCAGCTTGTTGAAGGATCCCCCCCTTTGCCTTGATCTTTTCTAATTGTACTTTAAAAGTTAAGAGAGTTTTGACATATACGGCTTAGGTGGGTAGGTACAGTAGTTCCACGGGTTTATAACCCTCTGGGTGAAAAAGCATCCCATTCTCAGTCCTACATTGTGGCTTGTTGAGCTTAAAACTGTTGCTCCTTGTTTGTGTTACATTGATGTTTTGAAGAAATTGTCCAGATCAACATCCTCCAAATTGTACAGTACAGTTTTTTAAGTTTCAATGAAATATGCTCTGTCATGCCTGGTTTGCAGTGTTAACCCTGTGGCCCTCAACTGTTCCTGATACGTGAGTTGACTTATCTGTGAAATGATTTTTGTTGCCCGGTGTTGCACTTTTTTCCAGAGCAACCATGTCCTTCTGAAGATGTGGTCTCCATGCTTTTTTCTTTGTTTTAACCATTCTACTCTTCTTCCATTTATTCCATGTGCCTGTAATTTCCTTGCCAGACTTTCATGTGGTACCTTATCAGAGGCTTTAGCAAAATCCATGTATACTACATCTACCAGAATTCCTTTGAGTAGCTGGTTATAGTTTACAAAGATGTGAGCAGGTTTGTAAGGCAGGATCTATTTTTCACAAACCCATGTGTTGATTTTACAATATTGTCCATTGAAAGATGGTGAATGCTTCCCTCCATTAGGATTCTCTCCATGAGCTTGCAGATGTGTGATGTCAAGCTGATTGGACAGTAGTTCTCCTCTGAGCTCTTTCTACTTTTTTTTTTTTTTTTTTTTTTTTTTTTTTTAAATAGAGGGGACTAGGGGGACTATTCCTTATTATATTAGTTATTAGTTGGACTTGGTTATCCTTGTGTCTTGTAGAATGAAACAATTGAGTATTGTATGTTTAAGGTTTTTGCATTACTGGTACTTGAGTGCTCTATTGCTACTTACCTTTATCCCTAAAGTTCATTCAGTATTGGCACTCGTTGCCATCCACTTTCTGTCCAATATTGGAGGCAAGAAAAGGCCTCCAATATTCTACACAGTTTACTATGACTAGCCACAGAACTGATGTTATCACATTCCTATCACACTCCCAAATATGAATTCATTTCCACAAGGTTATATTATGAAGGTGGATGAGGTCGTTTCATAATGCATAGATGTAGGAAACAATAGTTGGGTGCTCTCTCTACCTCATGCTGTGAATTTCATAACTAGCATAGTGCTCACCGATATCTGAACAAGGTACATTGTCTTTTATCAGTCAGGATCATCTATGACATTATCGATGCAAAATAATTGCAGTTACCTATTTTATTCATCATTATTAAGGGGTGCTGTAGTCCCTAGCTGCATAAATGCTGTGAACTCCTGCTGCATACACCAGCCTTGGTCACTATCTTAAGTATTGAGGCTCTCACCCCCCAGTATGGATGCCAATGATTTATTTTGCTCATGATGGCATATGTTTACTGGAGTCTTGAGATAGAGGATGCAAGCCCCTTGTACCCATGGGAGTTTTGAATCATTCCCTCTACCTAAAAGTATCTCAAGGGAGCCGAGCGGACAGCACACTGGACTTGTGATCCTGTGGTCCCGGGTTCGATCCCGGGCGCCGGCGAGAAACAATGGGCAGAGTTTCTTTGACCCTGTGCCCCTGTTACCTAGCAGTAAAATAGGTATCTGGGTGTTAGTCAGCTGTCACGGGCTGCTTCCTGGGGGTGGAGGCCTGGTCGAGGACCGGGCCAAGGGGACACTAAAGCCCCGAAATCATCTCAAAATCTCAAGAAGGCGGCGCTATGCACAGTGCAGTGGTTAATGCCCATTTCTTCCCTGTTGACATTATTTATTCCACTATACTCCTAAGATAACATTTACTCGGCTCTTTATTCTGTGGTGAACCTATACCTATTCTAGTGTTTTCAAAGTTCAAGTGCCCATAATTGTCTTCCAGAAAGCAGACAAAAGATGAAGTCAAATTTGTGGTTAACGAGTCTGGCCGTTCTGGTGACAGAAGAAGAGCACAAGTACAGGTATGTGTATTATTTAATAATTAATGTATCTATTATTTCATAAATGTCTTTTATGACTAGATGTGGAGATCTTCTCATTTAAATGTTATTTTTGACTACTGCTCCATCAATCATCTATTTTTCATTTCTTTCCGAGTTGGTTAATTTTTCTGCTCCCTGTAAGGTATGATCCACTGTGTTAATGGAAAATTATCATGCACCATCTGGAAGGACAAAATATTGCTCAGATGCCACAAGGAACATTGTTAAACTATCCCTGCAGGGCCATTTAAGGTACTGTTCTCTAGTAGGTGGAATAGGTTGGCTATGAGAAGTTGGATTGGGTGTGGTTAATAGCCAGAACCTTCCTTTGGTAGACACCCAGGGTCACATTGGGAAGTGGGGAAAGTGGGTGAGGGAAGGGTCTTCATGAGGCTTGGGTTAATGAACTCATTCATGGATGGATTGATAAATCTCCATTACTTCTCTAGCACCTTAAATGACCCTGCAGGGACAGTTTTTAAAGATTCCTGTGGTACCTTTGCAACATGTAAATTGTTGTGACTATGCACAGTTCCTTTCCAATACTTAGGGTGCAGCAGAATGTGCTCCAAAATAGGCATTAATAAATGCAAAGCCTGATTTGTTAATGTATTTTTAATGTGGTAAACGTCTGATTATCTGACTTTTAGATATTCAACATGTCCTGGTGTCTGACCTTTCCAAGATAGGCTGAGTCAAGATCTTTCAACTACAGTACATAAACAGTATGTAAGGTTTGTAACTCATGAGAGATGAGCCTAGATTGGTTAACTGCACATATTCAGCCTTAGTAGTTTGAGAGTCAGCCACTAGGTCACTATCCACAGCTTGTGCATGCTCAGTTTCCATGAGGGTCAGATAATCAGAATTTTTCTCTTCATTAGTTGATACATGCATACGTGTTCTCAATACTTTAAGGGATATTGGGTAAAATAATGTTGTTGCTAAATTTATCACTTCAGACATGAATCATTTAGGTCAATCCCAATTAAGAGTTCAGTGGTGGTTATCTTGAGGTTATCTTGAGATGATTTCGGGGCTTTAGGGTCCCCGCGGCCCGGTCCTCGACCAGGCCTCCACCCCCAGGAAGCAGCCCGTGACAGCTGACTAACTCCCAGGTACCTATTTACTGCTAGGTAACAGGGGCATTCAGGGTGAAAGAAACTTTGCCCATTTGTTTCTGCCTCGTGCGGGAATCGAACCCGCGCCACAGAATTAAGAGTCCTGCGCGCTATCCACCAGGCTACGAGGTGTATTATATGGTGAAACTTTGATGAACATAAAGATTCATATTGTTATTTGTCTTGGCTATTAACAACTGCAAGCTATTGCATTGAACTTGAAGATTAACTCTCTTTAAGACATTACTAATTGTAAATTAGTAATGTCTTAATAATTGTAAAGACCAAAGAACAGGCAAATAAATAAAAAAATAAATGGTTGATTAACCTTCATGCTGTAAACTACTTGTAAGCAATTTTGTGGTTTCCCTGATCTGTGCGGACATCGCCAGTGAGCGTGTAGACATGTGGGTGACTAGACAAAGTCTAGACTGCTTGCGTCTGTGACCATCAGGTCTCTGGGGACTGAGTGCCCTTGATCTGATAAACTTAAGAAGCTATCAGTGCATACCTAGCCTCTGCTCACATGACGTGATAAATTTATTATACTGTACGGTAGTTATCTTTATGATAGGCATAGTCGTGCAAGAGATCATCACTATCATTGGAGGTGTGGTGAAAAGTATTCAGCATCACCACCTTTTAAATAAAGCAAGAATTTGTTATTCTCACAATCGCTGATCAGCAATTTTAATAATTGCACTGAATTCAAATATACCAGGTATCAAAATACATGATAAACGGGTATTTTCATCTTGCAAGCAGACAACTTTTTGAAAGTTGTTGACCAGTGTTATTGTAAATTGCATGAGAGGGATGGTAAGAGTACAAGTATTTCAAAGTTTGTTTGATGGCTTGTTTCCAGGTAAAATGTAGCATGGTAGATCTTCTGTTTAGTGTGAGTTTGTGATTGACATCTGTGAGTTTGGTTTTCTTAGTTCATTGTTGATATTGTACTGTATATTATTTAAGGTATGTGGGTTTGAGGTTGAAGTTAGTGCCATTGGCAAATAGTTCAGGGTTAAGAAGTTTTAGACACACTATTGAAGTCAATGAATATAGTCGATAAGAAATAGGAGAGGTTGTAGTATTTTGCATTGGTGTACTCCTGTGGTTATTGAAAGAATGGAAATGATATTTTTCCTGGCTATGAAATTGTGTGGGGGTTGGTGTGATTTATATATTCACCCCCCCCCCCCCTCCCAAGTGCTAGGTAGATGAAGTCATCTTTTAATTATACTGCACATGCTTTTTGGAGAAGTAAAGACAAATTTTCTAGGATTGAAGTTTACAAGAAGTGTGTGTAGATAGATGCTTGTATATTTCATTTTCAAACTGTTTATAAACTTTGTAGATTATACATTGGTCTTCATTTGTTTGGGTTATCACCCCTCTCTGTGTACTGGAGTTGCATTTAATTCTGTTTAGTATATCAGGCAAAGCTTTGTTTTAGATTCAATTACGAATCTAAAGAAGTTAAAATCTTCCATATCTTGAAAGATTCTATATATAGAATCTTAAAACAAATCTAAGATAGATTTAGGTAAAGTAAAAAATACCCTTTGCTTGTTACTAACATCTTTATATATCTATGTATGTACCTTTGTTTATAAATCAAGCTAAGTAACAAATACAATTATATAAAACCATTAGTCAACAGGTTAATTAAGGAGCCTCTCTTACGAAAAGCTTTGTTCCTCAGGATACTGTACTTGCTCCAATGCTCTTTCTCCTATCAACATAGGCAAATTATAGTGCTTTGTCATCTTTTGGAGATATAATTATCATAAATTATCCTGTCTGAAACGCTATGCATGTTAGTGGTTTTGCAAGAATGTAAAAATACCAATATTTTGTAGTCTCTCAAACCTGTTGTACCTTCTTGTAAATAAATGATTATTATTATTATTATATTTGAGTAAAATTCATAGAGCACATAGGAAACCTGCACACTGATACACTGTAAGCATTTTCCTGTGGTCCTTGAAAAGCATAGTGGTTTTTAACGAAAGGAAAATTCAAGCATCTTTCCTATGGGAAAAAAATCTAGAATTTAAGATTGAATTTGTATGCAAATTGCAGTCAAACCATACCATATAGCAAAAGGAAAACTTGTTTGTTAAGGAGCACAGTAAATTAACTATGGCAACTGAGCAAAATGATGAGCTGGATAACAAGAACTTTTAAAAAATATAGTAAGTTATGTTGCTTCAAGACAGGTCATAATTAAACACTCCAGAGTGCTATGGTGCTGCACATTAACAGCCCAATTTAAGGCTGGCAAAATTGCTTACATGGAGATTGTACTAGATCATTTACTGTCTAAATCTATTCAGCAAAGTCTGATTTATTAGGAGCCTATAAAATCACTAGCATTGTATTTCCTGATGGTAGACAAATTGGAGGTACAGTAAATCATTATCTTTGTAAAAAATAGCAAAAAGATACACAATTATATAAGTGGCCAGGAGGACATGGTAGTGTGTGCTAAATTGCTGCACTGAAAAGTTGAGGAACCCTCTGTCCTGCGTGACAGTGAATACCAGCATTATCCTCACTTTAATTAATAAGACTTTATCAAAATCCTCAGATTAGGCAAAATTGTAATTAATTTTGTCAATAAAGATGTTAATAATAATATACACAAATCTGTAATGGGCTTGGTCTCTAACCATTTTGAATTTTTAGGTGGTTGTATAATCTTATTTGATGAATTGTCTGATGGTGAAAATGCCAATTGTATGAAGACAAATTAATAAGTGTAATATTTGCAGGTTAACAGAGAATTTTTTAAATCTCTGAGGGGCATTTTGCGAATTTTGGTTCCGGGATTTTGGACTGCTGAATCTGGATTCTTAATTCTCGTTGCTGCCTACACTTGTTGTTCGAAGCATGTGTGACATATGGATGATACACAATGGAACTCTCATTGAGAGGTGAGTACTTTCAGTGAGGACTCTCAGGAATCTGTACACCAGTTGATTGACAGTTGAGAGGCGGGACCAAAGAGCCAAAGCTCAACCCCCGCAAGCACAATTAGGTGAGTACTTTATAGTTGTTTTACCAGATTTGTTTTAAATTGTAATATACATAAATTCCCTCCATGAAAATATATTTAGTAAATAGTCACATCATAATATCCATCTGCTGTAATAACAATCAATTTTTTCAATGGATTCAGTTTGATTAAATGTTGTTCAAGTTTTTTATGAATATGGAAGCTCTTTTATGCTATTACCCAACCAAATAGACTGGTTGGTAAAGCTGTGCCCTCGCTTCTTGCAGGGTGGTGGTTGATATCCAATGGTCCAAGTGGTTGTGTGCTATTCCTTCACTCTTTCCTCATAATCCCGTCTTGTCTTCATATTCATTCCAAATACTATATAGTCATTCTGGCTTAGTGCTTTCTCTAATAATTCCCTTACCTTACGCTGCCCATTCCTTTCCCAGTTCCATCATCTCCATGGACTTGAACCACTTCCTCAGACACCTCGTCGAGCTTGTTCTTGCAATGCCAGCTGTAAGTATTGTATCGTGCAATCTTCTGTTATTGTTTTAGTTTGAATATAATAAAATATCACAAAACAAAATCTGCCAAGATTTTGATGGAGTATTTTTACTGTACCGTATTTAGTCACCATATCTTTTATGAAAGTTTGTTAGGAGGCCTGGTCCACGACCGGGCCGCGGGGACGCTAAGTCCTGGAAGCACCTCAAGGTAACCTCAAGGAAGTGTAAATGTCTTGAATACTCTTTACAAATTCATGTACAGTGGAACTTTGATGGAATAATCTACAGTAATGTAATTAGGATCATTTGTTCTGAATGTTCATTATTTTTTTACCACAAATGATATTGCGCATCATTTAATATTGTACATTTTAACACAAATAATGTAGTGTATAAATGATGGATTTTGAGTATAATTAATGCAAATATAATTCTAATTTTTACTTATGATTGGTTTTTATTCTTCTCAACTATATTGTAATTTTTTTTTTACACTAATACAGGCTTGAGAAGTAAAACTTAAAGTATAATTTGTTTGCGTTTACAAAGTAAATTGTCACTTGGAACAGACTTTGATTTTCTTTCAATGAAGTCTTGTTCCATGGAAAATTCTTTTCTACCCATTAAAGGTTCTTTGATTTCTGTTGAGGGTCTTCTATATACTGTAAGCTGTAGCTTAAAGCCATCTACAGTCCCGATGCCATACTCCATTCTGGAATCTCCTCATCAGGGGTGGCCACAGTAGAAGTTTGTCAAGTTGGCTCTATCTTCACACAAATCTTACACTCTTTCAAGCTCTGTTACCCCACTTCCACCACCCTGTCTTTCATATACTGTATTGTCACTCCTCTTCCAAGATATTGGTTATCTACCTCTGTGATATGATCCCCTTATTTCAAACTTGTTCACCTTTCTCTTTAAGCAATCCTCAGGTATCACCTTAACATCCTACCTAAATTCCTTCCCTATTCCATGCTCCCATATTATATATTACTGCCCCCAAGTATTTAATGTCTTGCAATACAGTATCGTCCTCTATTTTATCCTTATCCTACCATTGTCACTCAAATCACTGTCTCACCATTATAACGACGTGCAAAAATCCTTGACATTCCATTTCCTTTTCTCAAATTACATAATCTTACTCTTTTTTTTTTTTTTTCCTTGCCTGGAACATACCTGGAGAGGGTTCTGGGAGTTGTTCTAGTTTCTCCTATACACTACCAAACTCATTCACAATCTTTTACAATTTCTTCTCTCTGCAAAAAAGCACTGCACCATCTACATAAACATGTCAATAACAACTACAATACTTTCATCATAGTCTGCTTTCACTCTGGCTCCAGGTATTCTTGTCTGTATCTCCCTAAATAACCCACGTATATGAAGTATATACACTGCACCCTTTACAAGTTAAACCTTTGTATAAATTATCAAATCTGTGTACTGGAACACCCCTCTAAAATTTGGATATCTCGTGAATTCAGATTCTGGAAGGAAATGGTGAAATTGTTAGTTCATCATGCAAAGTAATTCCCATCACATTATATTTTCTTTTTAGTCTTGCTAATTTTTCTTTTATATTTGTAAATATAGTAACGTATTATTTAAAAGAATGCATTCATATTTTTAAAATGTTTTTCTAAACTTGTATTGCACTATGAATTGTACCAATGAGTTTGTGCCATTTTTTTTTCTGAGGCACCTAGGCATCTTGAGAGGGCATGTTTATCAACTGTGTAATTACCTAAGTGTAGTTACAGGATGAGAGCTATGCTCGTGGTGTCTTGTCTTCCAAGCACTCTGTCATATAACACTTTGAAACTACTGACGGTCTTGGCCTCCACCACCTTCTCACCTAACTTGTTCCAACTGTCTACCACTCTGTTTGCGAAAGTGAATTTTCTTATATTTCTTCGGCATCTGTGTTTAGCTAATTTAAATCTATGAGTGTGTGTTCCTCACTTGTGAATGTGCTTTGACCTCTCATTATTAAAGTAATTTTTGCTGCTTTTTCTTATGGTATATCATTATTTGTGAGTAGAAACCATGTCATGCTGCAATGGTGTATAGATTCATCAGACAAGGGAAGAAGGAACTTCTTTCCATGGATAATAAGGCTGAGTTATTGGAAAAAATAATTTAGCTAGGGTGGAAAATAGGCATTGGTACTAGTGTTGTTTCTGACATTCCCCAGGGGTGCATCTCCTGGGGTAAGGTGCATGTCTGGGGTGACCCAGGATGCTAGTTCAATTCCACTGGTCTGCTCTAAAGATCTACTTCCTACCAGTGATTTTTCATGGGGTTTGATGTTGGCTGGTCAGGTACCGCCAGAGTAGCAGTCTTTTGTTTAGTTTCATTGGAATTCGACATATGTGCTGTAAAATTTACAATGAAAAAAGCATCTGCATTATTATTAAGAGTTATATTTTGTAGCATTATTGAATACTTCAAAATAATTACATACAGGGTGTATGTAACATTCAGAATACATCATTGTAACAAAAGTTATTTAATCTCGTAAAAGGTCTTCATTCTGAATCGCTATTTGCATTGTGTGGGTGGAAGTTGTAGACCACCACATAGCACAGTTATTTATTTATTATGTCAAGGCACCAGAATAATGTCTGAAAATGTATTTTAATGTATATTCCTCACATTTCAGATTTCACTGGTAAATAATGTTCTCAAGTATGGGCTCAATGAAATGAAGCTGCGATTCAGAACCAGATTGTCCAATCATCTTTATGACAGCTACTTGAAGTAAGCACTTAGTTGGCTATTTTTACTTTGTAGTTTATTTGCTGCTACCAAACTAATGCATTTGAAGTGTAGTCTATTAGTAGTCATCTGTAACTGACCTATATTATATGGTGTGGTGTTGAGCGATGTACATAGTATTCGTCTTCCTTAACGGCTGCTTAGCTTGATATTAATAGGATAAGCACACGTTATATTTTAGGTAGTCGGTTTTCCCTTCCCTTTTCCTCTGCTTACTACTAAATTGCATCATCTCAAGTTCTTCCATTGTTATTCAAGTTTGCTTTTCTTGAGTAAGTTTGTGTGTTGTAGTTGTGTGTTTGTTTACGTCTAAAGGAGTGGCGGCCAGTGGCGGTCTAGCTGGTGTGTGGTGGTCACTCCTTGCTGCTGTTTGACTCAGCATATCAACTTAGTGGTTCCTTATAGTAATCACATATGTAGATACTTATATATAACGTGTATATGTAGTGTAATGACAGCAAAAGGAGTGTTGGAGAAGCCATTTTGGTGAGGGAGGTGGCAACATCTGCATGACTTGTCATGCTGTGTAAGGGTGGCTACTATGCTCTTTGGGCACTTATACCGCCTTAGTTAAACAGTTATAGTGAATAAAACATGTAGATACTTGTATATAATGTGTGTATAGGGTAATAACACCACAAACAGTATCCGTGAAGGAGTAATGTTAGTGCATCTGGCCTTGAACCAGTGATGATGGGAGGGAGGGAGCACGAGTTGTGTGTGGTCACCTGTTACTGTCTGCCATCACCATACAAGATTAGTGGTTCGTTATGGGGAACACAAATGTAGATATTTATATATAACCTGTGTATATAGTGTCATAACCAACAAAGTATTTGTTCACTGTTTCATGAACATAATAATTGAATGAATAATATGCACACCATAATTTTGAGTACAGCGATGATTCACACATTTTATTATATAAATATATCACACTATTGAATAATATTACAGAAAAAAAGAGAAAAAATAAATCACATTGAAATAATTAATTAGTTATATCTTTGTGGCAACCCCCTGCCTGACAGCTGGAGCGAAGCAGAACTTCCCCGACGCATGCTGAGTCGGCGCCTTTTTTTTTTTTTTTTTATTTGTTTTTGCCAGATTTCCCCGACCTATTGCGGCCAAAATATGCCACTTAAAATTTTTTAATTATTTTTCCCGTGATCAGGGAACTCAAATTAGCAAGTTAAGAATAATTTTTTTATTTTTTTATTTTTTTTTAATGTGCCTGTGGGTGATGAATGCCAAATAGCCCTTAGCAACACAAGGGTTAAAAGATGACATGTAAATAAAAAATATTTGTGCAGATAATCTCGGGAAACTTATAATTACTTATATAAATTTATTTTTCAACTTGAATTTCTGATCATTGTTAATTTAACTTCTATCATACAATTTGAATTAATTTAACATTTAAACTTTATATTATTTATCATTTAACGACGACTACGAAATGTTGTCGGCTCTTCACTTTCTAGTGTGGGGTTTGGTCAACATTTTTCAGCCACATTATTGTGACTCATCATCTGCTTATCATTGTAAATGTTTGGATACTTTTACACAAGCTTGTGTTAATGACTGGGAAAAAATCATTTTTAAAAGAAAGTTACATTTAGGTTTTTGGTGCACTATATTAAAGTAAATGCTTCAAGTTAACTACTATTTTAACTGATCATCATAATTTCTTGCCCAGAACAGAGTACTTCCATTGCATTTGGACTTTATTCGATCAGGTTTTGTTCAAGCAGACTTATATTATAACTTTGAAGCAGCTTAACAATTTACTCGCATAATGGGCTCGTTTGGAATGGTTTTACCATCTAGTACGTTTTAAGTACTGTAACATTTCAGTTAATAGGTTGTAGTCACTGTGAAAGGTACCGAGAACATAAATTGTTTTGGAACTATATTTTATTATAATGTACTGTAATTACACAAGTGTAATTACCTGTGTATACCTATATACAATAATACCTACATGTATACTGTACCTATACCAATACACAATACAGGTAATTACCTGTATAATAGTGTATGAATTTTATTGCTTTTTAACACAATTTATTTCTGCAGGGGCTTTACATACTACAAAATGAACAACCTGGATAATAGAATTAGCAATGCAGATCAGCTGTTGACCCAAGATGTAGAGAAGTTCTGTGACTCTGTAGTGGAGCTGTATTCCAACATCAGCAAGCCAATTCTTGATATTTTGATATATGTACAAAAACTGACTCAGGCCATTGGTGGTCAGGTAAGGTGGAAACAAATACCGTACCATTTTAACCATAGTTGTTGTGGGAGAATCCCGAGAGACCAT
This sequence comes from Procambarus clarkii, assembly GCF_040958095.1. NCBI lineage: Eukaryota > Metazoa > Arthropoda > Malacostraca > Decapoda > Cambaridae > Procambarus > Procambarus clarkii. The sequence continues at coordinate 14,399,449 of NC_091204.1, forward strand.
TCTCAGTGCACCGATCTTCGTGAACAGTTGTATTGAACTTTGGTTTACAATGCTGTACATGTTTTGAAATGAAGTGATTTCTTCATTATTGAATTCAATAATTATTGAATATTGATAATGGATTTAACAGTTATTGATAATTCTCGGTATTGAATTTCATTTATTTACCCTCCTAAATTTTTTGTCAACTTTGCACATTAAAGAACTGTTCAGAATTGATTTTTTACACCAGAAAAATGTGATTTGTCATTATTTTGTGTTAATCAATCTAAATCTTATTCATAAAAATATTACAGTACATTAATCTAATTTTGTATTGTGTTAATAAATCTTTAGGTAAATATTTAATTTTATACAATAAAATTCTTTGCCATGGAATTCTATTTATTCTGTGTTCTTTTTACAAAATTTGTGTGCAAGATGGTGAATTCATTCTCAAGTAAACTTGAAATCAGCTGTTAATAGTACTGTAATTTGTCATATAAAATATTTTTTAGTATATTTAGTATATGCTCTTGTAATTCTGATGCCTGAGTATATACAATTAGCTCTTCTTACTTACACAGGCTCCTGGTGTGATGATCCTTTATCTCATCCTTTCTGGAAGTCTGCTCACCCACCTGCGCCGTCCCATTAGTCGGTTAACGGTTACCGAGCAGCGACTTGAAGGAGAGTTTAGATTTGTTAATTCTCGTCTTATCACCAATTCTGAGGAAGTTGCATTTTACCAAGGAAACTCGCGTGAGAAGAAGAATATTGATTCCTCATTCAACAGACTTGTAAGCAATCAGATTTTTTGCAGTGAAGTTTTCAGGTATTTAATTTCCTAGGTATATATTTAAGCTGCACATGTTTTTCAGCTAAACTTAGGTAAGTATGTCCAGCAATATCTTGTAACACTATAGCATATGGTTCACCTATTAGGTTTGCCATGTTTGGGAACAAGGCAGTCTTTTAGGTTTATCGAGGCCCCTCCTAGACTAACTACTGGTGACCTTTCCCAGGATGCAACCCACAACAGTTGCCTAATTCTCAGGTGCTTATTTACTGCCTGATGAACTGAAGGATCTTTTGAAAGGGAATATGCCCAACTATCTCTGTCTTGTCTAGGGGTCAAACTCAGGATCCCCAGTTTGCTCCATTTAAACCCAGGATCTCCATTAAGCCAACGACATAAATGGGATGTAAATTAAGTTGGGAAGTGATATTATTACAGGTACAGTTTTTGATATTTAAACAAAATTTATAATTCTGAAATTAGATTGCACTGATCTTTCAGTTGTCTGTGATTAATGGTGTGCTGCCAAGAATTATTTGGTTCAAATAATTAATAGGTTTAAAGGGTAATAGCATAAATATAGAATTACTAGATATAATATGGAATGGAAACTTCAGTATATTAGATTTAAATGAGATAAACTGTTTATGTCCCACATGTTTAAGATGCTTGCAATTCTTGTTTCATATTTTTCAGGCTAGTATAATTGCATCTGCTTCAAGAATGATAGTATCAAAATTCAGTATTATGCATTTACATTTTGTAAAGATTTGGGTTGATGGAATGCAATTTGAAATAAATATATTGGTTGTTGTTTGAACTTCAGAAGCAGCTAGTGGAAAGAGGATTGCTGCAGGCATTGTATACTAATGAGAATGTTAAAGTTTAATGGTGACAGAATGGCATGTGTACGATAAAGAAGACAAATGGAGGCACATTATATGCTAGATGCATAGTCTGGAGGTCAAGAAAGTGGAACAAACTACCAAGAAGCATTGCCGTGTGTGAAAGGGAGGGGGGTGGGAAGGGGGTGCAAAGCAACCCAGACAAAACCTAATTAGGAATTTTGTATGAATTATGCTCTTCCCCCGAGTACTACTTTTGTGGTGGTCTGTGTCCTGTGGATTTCAAACACCTATTGATTTCCTTTTATATTTTATTTCATGGCAGTAAAAATCTGGAGTAATCTGGACTTACTGGATAGTGTGAATATTGACTGTTTTTGTGCTACCTTGGGACTTGGATTTGATGTTGTCAAGGTCACCAAGATTCTGCCTGCAATTCCACAGCTGGCCCGACTCCACATGTACACTTTGATGTGTGTGATGATAATATATTGCAATAGTTCAGTTCTTCTATCTGTTAATTATTTGTAGGGTTTTTTTTTGGCAGTATTTAGTTAGAGGGGTTTATTTCTCAACCTTTTGAGAGAGGTCGAGAAATAAAAGGTTGAGAAAGACCTAATTTGTTTAGCATGAACCTTCCTGTTAAGGTGGTCTGCCAATTAGTGATATCCCTTGTTCACCAGTTTGTTACTCTATCCCTCCACTCCTTACATGCTACTCTTCCACAATATTTCCCTTTGTAATGATTTTATGTACCCCACTCGTATTATTGGTGATATTTAACGCCCTCTGATTATTTCGCACTTTGATGGTGCTACATAGCCTTCCCGGTTTGGTGCCTTCTTTTGATAATTACCTTACCTTATGTACCCCAACTCAACCCTTGTCTTCCTTCATGCATGTTCAAATTACAGTACAGTATATATAAATGTGTGTGTTTGAATTTGGAGGAATACTCCTTGGAGTGACATGTTCACAGGTTCAGAGAGTTGTCTCCCTGATATCCAGAGTAAGATATCTGGCAGAGGTTATTTGCAAATTATTGTTGATGTAAATTTTGTTTTAAATTGCAAATAATTTTGTTAAAATTGCTGCTGTGGAATAGTTCTTTTCATGTGCAGTAATTGCAAATTTTGTACTTTGGCTTGCAGATTTGAATGGCTGTTCATCAGTAATTTGTAAACTGAACTGCAAATTTGATTGAATATTGAGGTATGGAAGCTTTCTGGAAATAAAATTAAACAAACCTTGTGGTAGTGATAATATTCAAAGTAGGTAGCATAAACATGTTTGATAAAATATGATGAGAAATGAAAAAGTTCAATTTGTGCATCGACAGGTCAATCACCTGCGTTCCTTTATCTTCTTCCGGTTCAACATGGGCTTCATAGACAACATTATTGCTAAATGTGAGTAGTTGTGTGTGCAGTTTGATGCCTTTGATTTTTGTCGAAGTTTTGAGTTAATTTACGCTAAGAAGTTGAGGGTGAAGGGTGGAAATATGCTTGAAGGGTTGTTAACATTCTTATAAAAGAATTTTACAAGAATGTAACAACTCTTGTATATACAGTACAGTATCTAAAAAAAAAAGTGTTTTCACATTATAGTATGCGCTGAACAAGTCTATTTTGATGTAGTTGTCATTTACATATACTGTAGCAGTTTCCATTAGTATTAGGGAGGATCTAATGTATGGAAAGCTTGAAGGTAGTTTCAGCAAAGAAAAGGATTGGAATCAGATGACATAAAGGCATGCATATAAATTATAAGAAAATAGTATTCTCTTGAAAAAATGCTGTCAAGATTAGTTCATCCATCTAGTAGTACAAATGTTCTTGTGACCCACAGAGTGATCTGCCGACACAAGATGAAGGGTAATCCCCAGGTGTATAGCATGTTTCATTTTTCTCGCTTGTAAAAGCAATCTAACACTTTACTATTTTTACTTTATATATAATGAGCCTTCCCAAACATAGGGTCACCTTAAATTTTTTCATATTCATTTTTAGTATTTCTAGTCTAATGTAGCATCTGTAATTCTTCTAATATATTTATATCTTTCTAGATCTTGCTACATGTGTTGGGTTTACTGTGGTGGCATATCCCTACCTCACACCATCTCGATTGGCAAACAGTGATTACAAAACTAGAATGCAGGTAAGTTATTTCCTATCATTAGATCTAATGACTTTGTTAATAAAATATTTTGGTACATTTAGGAAACCAGTTTGACTTGATCACACTGGCCTCATGTGCTCCCGAGTTGGCTATCATGATAAATGATTGTCGTAATTCTTAGATCTTGAGTTATTTAGGGTCTCAAGGTCGTGTTCGTTATTAATGTTTTAAATGTATTTTAATACTAGTTCCCAAGCATAACCCATTGGTTGCACATCTCAGACAGTGCCCTGGTGTGAAAAAAAATTCCTAAAGCTATTTTTCCTTCTAATTTTATTAAAAGGCATTCCCAGATCACAAGAAATCTCATTAATATGATTACTTTTTGCATTTGAAATGGAATGTTGGAGGTGAACCTAACCTCACACCCAAAGTGCATGGGGGGGGGGGGGGGCACTGCATGAAAATCCTGAAATAGCTTCAATTGAAGCTTCAGGTCCCATAGGGGATTCAGTTGAATCCCAGGTTGCATTTTTGACAATGTTGTGATGTAGTGGTCTAAAATGTGTGCTTAGGAGTACCCAGAGCATAGGTTCGAATCCTCCTCATGGCTCCTACTTTTTCCCTCATTGATGCGTCACGTTAATGTGATTTCTTTGTGTACTGCTATTATCACAATACTGGTCACTAACTACTGAATGAGTCTTTTTTCCACGGGGTCCCATTTCATGATGCGTAGACACGCCAAACTGCAGCTGTGTGCTGTGGATGTCTGCCTCATGCTGTGAACGTCGTTGCTAGCATTGTGTTCTCTGATATTTGAATCTTGTACATAGTTTTTGTTGGTCAGGATCTTCTATGACACTATTGTCGTTAAATAATTGCAGTTACTGGCTTACTTCGTTATCAAGTGATGATGTGGATGTATGGCAGTGCTAGTGTGCTAATGCTTCATGTGCTATCAAAGGGCACTTTCAGTGCTGAGGTCCCTCACACCCAAGAGGGGCACCTACAATTCTGTTCTAAGATGGCATGTGTTCACTGGAGACCTGAGGAAGCAGATGTGAGCCCTGTGTACCTGTGGGAGTTTTAAATCTTGTGCGGTACTTTAAAACTTCCTTGACTGTTTTGTAGCTTACAGATAATTAGCAAGAACATCTCAGGTTGTGTTGTGCAGTTGAAAGGTTAATAATCTCAAGAATGAGGTCATTTCATAAATGATGTAATAATAATAATTTATAATAATTTTTATTTAGGCAAAGGTACATACATAAAAGAGATTTTACAAAGTTTGTTGGCTTTATAGATAAGAGCTAGTACATACAATGCCTAAAGCCACTATTACGCAAAGCGTTTCGGGCAGTTACCAACTTTTGTATCTTAATTGTATTATAACTACATTGTCAAAGTAACCATGTATATTCTAAACTGTACAGCATAAGAAATTGTTAATGTGTTTAGTGTGGCTGATTATCACCTTGTATCTTGTGTATTTACCCACACATTTTTTAATTTTTCAAATCTGGAACAGTGGCACATTTCTATTTGATACTTTCCCTTCCAGTTATATTGAAAGATCTTGATAGTTGCAGTTTTTTAGCTTTAACACTTAAAGTGCACATCACGTCATATGACGTGTTGGAGTACTACGCAAGATTTAAACGGCCCGCGGATACACGGGGTTCACCACACCTTCATCAGAGCTCTTGTAAACAGACAGCCATTTTTTAAAAAAATCGTGGGCCAAACTCCCGGGTGTTATTGGCCTCAGTATTGAGTGAGCAACCAAGCCTGACGCACCCAGCATGAGCTAACAGCACTGCTGTTCAGCTTGTGACCACAGCATCGCCTAAAAATGCCAAAATATACTGTTCATGCTATTATGTAGCGCTGATATTATTATAGAAGACCTCTGACTGTGATAAAACTGACCAGGGTTCTGATAATAGCAGGATTGTGGTGATATTTAGTGCTGTGAGCCATGGAGGGAGGATGGTGGCGATGTCTTCTGACTGTGTGTGGCCACCTTTTATTGACTGCACTCAGCATACCAGCTTAGTGGTTCGCTATGGTGAACACAAATGTAGACACTTATATATAACGTGTGTATAGAGGGTATAAACAGCAAGAGAAGGTTTGGAGCCGCCATTTTGGTGAGGGCGGTGGACGTCGTCTGCACGACGCCACCGTGCAGATGACGGTGTTTACTGGTTACCACGATGGTCTTTGGGCACCATACCAGTTTATTTGTACAAGTATGGTGAATAAAACAGGTAGATATTTATATATAATGTGTGTATATAGCGTAATAACACCACAAACAGTGGAGGAGAAATATTAGTGCGTCTGGCCATTGAGGGTGGCAGCCATCAGCTGACTGTGTGAGGTCCTACGTATTTGTGCCTTTACTCACCATACAAGCTTAGATGTACAGTTATGGTGAACAAAACATGTAGATACTTATATATAACGTCTGTATATAGTGAATTATAGAAAAAACAGTATTGTGGGAGGAGAATGTGGGTGAGTCAGATGACTGGAGGGAGGGCGGGAGTGGCTGGCTGGTACACGGCGGTCACTCCTCATTACTTTTTGACTCATAATAGCTACTTAGTGGTTCGTTATAGTGAACAAAACATGCAGATACTTATATGTAACCTGTGCTTATAGTGTAATAACTGACAAAGTATTTGTTCACTGATTGATGAACATAATTGAATCAACAATATGCACACCATATTTTTGAGTACAGCAATGATTCACTCATTTTATTATATAAATATATCAAACTACACACTATTGAATAATATTACAGCAAAAAAAAACTTTGAAAATCAATCAGAGACATTGAAATAATTAGGTAATTATCTCTTTGTGGCAACTCCGGCCTGACAGCTGGCGAGCAACAGACTGCCTGGGACGCATGCTGAGTCAGCGCCTATAATTTGCCAGACTTTCCCCGCCCTATAGCGGGCAATATATGCCACTTGCGATTTTTTTATTATTTTTCCCAGTGATCAGTGAACACAAATTAACAGGTTAGGAAGAAAATTTTTTTTTTTTTTTTTTTCAAAATGACATGCGCCTGTGGGGATGACAGGATATTAAACCCCGAGCATGTTAAGGGTTAATAATGCTAGTTACACTACTAATATTATTTCCTACTCTTAGGACTACTACAAAAGTGGACGAATGCTTGTGAAGTTGGCCGAGGCAATAGGACGGCTGGTGTTGGCTGGACGGGAACTGACAAGATTAGCTGGCTTTACAGCTCGAGTTCAGGAGCTCTTGACTGTTCTTAAAGATTTAAATACTGGAACATATAAGCGTACAATGTTGGAAAGCAAAGCAATCAATGGTGAGTAGTATCTTGGAAGCTGAAAATTGCAACTATGGTATAGAATAACCAAACTGTTACTTTGGGAGGGCTGGGAGTGAGACACTCTTGAACCTGTTGTTTTTCACCAAATTATTCTTCAAAGTTTTCTTTAGGTAGACAGCATTCTTGGAAAGATTTCATATTTTTCTAATTTATAAAAGTTAGTGTTTACAATGATTTGATAATGGCTGTATCAATATAGCATTCAATAAGTAAAGTTGAGTCTTCACCTGATAATTAGAAATTGAAATAAGTTTGAGGTATCAATACACAATGGTATCAGGATTCAGGGATTCTCACCCGGTTCTGATAATTAAAATGTTCTTCATATCTTGGATAATTCTGGGAACTATGGATTTTTTTATGGATCATAATATATTAAGATTTTTGTTAGCAGCCTTCCATTACAAAATCATATCCAATGTGATAATCCCTCCCAGTAAGATTAATGATTTTGCTGATTTTTGTTATCGATTAAGCATATTTTGAATTAATATATATTTTTTCTTTCCAGGTGTGTTGGGCAGACCTCTTATTCCTAATGCAGGAAAAGTCATCAATGAAGATAATGTAATTCGTTTTGAAAAAGTTCCACTTGTTACTCCCAATGGAGATGTGCTGGTGGAAGAGCTAAATTTTGAGGTCAAATCTGGAATGAACGTTCTTGTTTGCGGCCCCAATGGTTGTGGCAAGTCTTCTCTCTTCAGGATTCTTGGAGAGGTGAAAGCAGCTTTACTCTTGGTGTAACGCTGGTAGTGTGATAACATGAAGTAGTGAATGGCTCGTGCTGTATGTCACAGATGAAGGTAGAATGTCAATGCTGGTAAGAGTAATGATGGCTTTTGTAAAGTAAGGAATTGAAGTTGTAGATTTTCTTAAAAGTATCATAGACCTTTGCAAACTGCAAGGCATCACTTCCTGGAAAACAAAGTGTAGCAAATCCAGCTACGTTCAACTTAAGGAACATATGGGAAAAATTGGGATAGGTTCCAGAAACTCAAAAATTACCAATTTCCACACACTAATACATATATACAATACAAATATTGCCGGAACAACCGTGGACATCTTAAAGAGAAAACTGGACTGTTTTCTAAGAAGTTCCGGATCAGCCGGGCTGTGGTAGGTATGTGGCCCTGCGGGCTGCTCCAAGCAACAGCCTGGTGGACCAAACTCTCACAAGTCGAGCCTGGCCTCGGGCTGGGCTTGGGGAGTAGAGGAACTCCCAGAACCCCATCAAGCAGGTATACAACTGGACTGCTATGGTGGTCCACTTTCTCCACATGTTCCCACCTGTAAACGTTACAGTCTTCCCAGGGACCCACTCAGTGATGTGTAAAATGTTTTATAGTTTTCTAAATTATTTGTTGGATTATAACTAGAGATTTGATGCTAAAATATTTGCAAATGAATTCTCTTAGAGAGTAGACGCAAACACCAAAGTGTTCATAATTGATTATGCATGTCAATGAATGCTTATGAACATTTTAATATTCCTCATTTGTTATTCGTCCTAAATAAAAAGTAAAAATATAGAAATATGCACATGTGATTAGTCAATATAGCTATAAAAAGAAAAAACAAAACTTTTAAATTCGGGAATTTGCAAACTAAAAAGTAATATGCATGTATAGAGCTCTTATAGTTTGCAAGTGATATAACAAATTTTGTTTTCCCAAGTTATTTGTGGCGTTATAATTATAAATTTGGTGTCAAAGTTTGCAAATTAATTCTCTTAGAGTATAGAGGCAAGAGAAAGTATAATACTGCAGGTTATATGTGACAGTGCTAAATATACAAATGTTTATGCAGGCGATGAGTCACAATAACGTGGCTAAAGTATGTTGACCAGACCACACACTAGAAGGTGAAGAGACGACGACGTTTCAGTCTGTCCTGGACCATTCTCAAGTGGATTGTTGAAACATCGTCGTCGGACTGAAACGTCGTCGTCCCTTCACCTTCTAGTGTGTGGTTTGGTCATCATACGAATGTTTATCGCATGTGAGGCCAGCTTGGGTGAGTGGAAACTCTCTGGTTTGTCCCTTCATGCCCAAGATGAGAACATAAGAATGAAGGTAACTGCAGAAGGCCTATTTGCCCATACAAGGCAGCTCCTATTTATATCCACCCAATCTCATTCATATATATGTCTAACCTACATTTGAAACAATCAAGGGATCCTACTTCTATTATGTTACACAGTAATTGGTTCCACAAATCATCAACCCTAACCCTAGGGGGGGCCTGACAACTGAGTGGACAGCGCTTGAGATTCATAGTCCTAAGGTTCTGGGTTAGATGCCTGGTGGAGGCAGAAACAAATGAGTTTTTTCACCCTGATGTGCCTGTTCACCTAGCAGTAAATAGGTACCTGGGAGTTAGACAGCTTCTACGGGCTGCTTCCTGAATAGGGTGTAACAAAAAGGAGTCCTGGTTGCAGGGATGCTAAGCCCTGAAATCAACTCAAGATAACCTCAAGATAAGAAGGTAACCCTATTACCGAATGAGTATTTACCCAGGTCTATCCTAAATCTAAACTTATCCAATTTATATTCATTGTTTCGTATTGTCTTGTGTGGATACTTTTAATACCCTATTAATATCCCCTCTATTTGTCCATTTGTACACGTCTATCATGTCGCCCCTAATTCTTCGCCTCAAAGATAGGTTCTGACTACACATTATCGGTGTGTTTGGATGGGATAATGCAAATAGAACAGCTAAGGAAGTGAAAACTAAAAATTTTGCAATTGGATGACCATTGGCATGTGTGTTGGATTACCAATGACACATTTTAGTGTCTTCGGAATGTGAAAGTGTTTAAATAAAGTAACACGACTGATGTTAATCATCTCTACTTGTAGGGATTTATTGGATAATTATTTGAGGTGGGATTAGTTGGCCCTTTGTTCGTGAATCCTGTGAAATATTTTACGCGATAGTCTTCCACAATTTCTTGCATGCAGCATTCAATGCACTTTTTCACTGCTGCCCATGCACACTGTTTAATTGCATTATGAGAACTGTGCTATGCAAACAGCCAGATTAAACAGGCAGGCATACAAGCAGGTGAGCCAGGGGAGGTACTGTATGTGCATACAGAAAGCTAGATTATCATTCATCATCTGGGGTTCTGCCAGCCTATACGACTGCCTGGCCTCCCCTGGCCTTGCTACCAAACTTGTATATCTGGTGCTTTTTTTTTTTTTTTTGTAAGATATTCTATGACTAGTTCTCTTAGATCTGCTCAACTCTGTATGCCCATGGCTTATACTCTATTCACTAAAATTTATTTTATCATCCTCACTACACAAGTTATTTTTTACATCTCATTTATTTCTATCTTCCATCTATGGGATAGATTCTCTGTACACTTCATATCTCTGTATTGTACTTTGTGATTTGCTCTCTGATCCTAATATCTCTCATTGTTTGTGTCTGAAACTGCAACTGTGTTAGTGCTAAATTATTTTACATTAATATTAAACTATTGGTTTAACTTGTTAAATGTAAGAAGTAATCACATTTTGGGGCGTGGTGGCCAGAAGGGAAAAGGGCGTTTAATTTTGGTAAAATTGTCTTTGTTCTACATTTCTCAGTATCTAGTACATTTTCTCAGCAGTTTATTAAGATGTTTGAGGACCTTCCTAAGTCAGCTGTAGAACAGGGCCATTCAAATTGTCAAATAAGTCTATTAAAACATTTTCTAGTGAAAAAATGCAAGTTCTATGGGTCACTACAGCTAAACCACAGGAGGGAGATACTTTGCTAATTAAGAATGTAAATGGAAAAAATAATTTTCAGAATGATTTTTTTGTCCACCAGAAGAGTGTCACATGTAAGATGTATGCAGTCCTTGGGTGAGTTGGCTTTAACCCTCAGATAGTGGCTATGGACAAAATGATCATGTGCCAAAAATTAAAAATTTCCAAAATTATTTTTCATTACAGAATTATTAATTTATAGGTAAAATGTAAGAAAAATATATAATGTGAATATTTACCTGTTTTACTGGTTTGAGGTGCTCTGAAAGGTTGCATAGTGGCTATGTTGGTGTGGCATCTGTCGACACACGATGCCAACTTTGCTGAACACCGAGGTGTGCGAGACACGACTCCTGTGTTTGGCTTCGGATGTTTCATTGACTGTTATCACTTGTTTTCTCTTTACTTACAAGAATATGCATTAAATAACTAGAGAAATCATATAAATCAAATTAGGCATTATAATGTTTCAATTGTTGATTACTTTACTTGATGTGTATAGTTCATTACAACTATATAGAGTAGTGAAAACACTTATAAACATACATGGGTGCTGGGCTTTGGCTGATGGCAAAGGGCCTAATTAAAACCACATGGGCAACAGTATAGATTGAAATGGGCATAAGCCACCCATATGCCACCCATAGATGAGGGCAGGTTACCATTTTTAAATTTTGCCCCGAGGGGCGAGTTTATTGAGCAGTGCCACTCATCCTGTGAGTGGACACACCGCCATAGCAGCATGTACAACACTCCCTAATAGGAAGACGGCAGCTTACCCAGTACATGTAGTGCATGATAATACAGTAGTTCAATTGATCGGTTTACCTCATTAGAACCATATGAAATTGTGAGAACCATATGAACATCATTGGTATACTTATGCAGGCGATGATGTTCATATGGTTCTCACAATTTCATATGGTTCTAATGAGGTAAACCGATCAATTGAACTACTGTATTATCATGTGGTATATCATTGGTATACATAGTGTAATTATGATCGAATTTTATACATTGACGATGACGGCATTCACATAATGATGTAACCATGAAACGATAGCTGGAATTTTTTTTATTGGTCAAGGTGAACCTCATTAGATCCACATAGAGCTGTTAAATAATTTTTTGCATCATACATTAACCTAGACAGTAATTGTTTAAGATTGAAATTTCTTTGGAAGGTCATCCTGGTATATTCTCAACCTTCAATAATTGTCACATTAAAAAGTCAAATGTACATGCAGAGATGTATATTTAATTTCCTTTGGGTCTAGTTTTTGCTTTGGAGTAAGTGTAATATAATAAGTTATTTAATTTAATGTAATTAATAAAGCACTAAGCCAGGATAGCTATATAGCACTGCGGTTAAATGGTGATGTAAACTTGTTGTAATTGGTGAACTAATGCTAATGTTTAATCTGTAGCTATGGCCTGTATTTGGAGGGTGTGTGACTAAACCCAGTGCTGGCAAGTTGTTTTACATTCCACAACGACCTTACATGACCCTCGGCACACTCAGGGATCAGGTTAGTACAGTAATTGCAATATGAAGCGCACAAAATTGTGAATGACTTGAAACAAAAATTAAGATTGTTGACTGTAAATTTTCTTCTTTCACTAATTTCTAAAACTTGAACAGGTAACTTATCCGGACTCGTATGCTGATATGGTAGCTCGTGGATACACGGATAATGACTTGAGAGAGCTTCTAGGCCGTGTTCAACTCTCCAACATTTTGGATCGAGAAGGTGGATGGAATGCGATCGCTGATTGGATGGATGTTCTGTCTGGTGGAGAAAAACAGAGAATTGCTGTGAGTTTCAATCTTTTGCTAATTAGAGAGGGATAGAGAAGGGAATTTAGAAAAAAATATGCAGTGGAAGAAAAAGGGAGGAAAATGAGAAGGCATTAAAAATGAGAAAAATCTTCATGCTCATCCCAGCAAAATGTATTTGAATCATGACCAAATCACACACCAGAAGATGAGGAGATGACAACGTTTCGGTCTGTACTGGATCATTATCAACAAGTTGATTGTTGATCAACAATAATGATCCAGGACGGACCGAAACATCGTAGTCGTCTTATCTTCTGGTGTGTGATTTGATCATCGTATCTTCAGCCACATTATTGTGACTAATCGTCTGTGTATTTGTATCATGTACCCTAGAAAACCATATATTGTTCCAGACCTGAACCCAGATTGGTGGTCAAATTTCACCAGGGAAAATGTTTAGCTTGAATTGGCACTGTTGCATAATCTCTGTTGCCAAGAGAATGTGACTGTAGAGAGATTTCACCCTCGGCTCCAGTACTGTATTTTCTTGGGAACCTATTCAAATAAATAATTAAGGAGATATGATCTCATAACCATTTTCAAAATATAATTTCTAGCCTCTCCACAGAGCCAAATTCAAGCCTTCACTAAATGAGAATTAATCAGAACTCACTACAGTACTTCCAAAATTAAAAATAGCCACTCAATTTCTTATAAAATGGGCCCATTGATTTCCCACATCCCAAACTTTTATTTAGTCAAGACTTAACATTTTTTTATTAACCCTATAAAAAATATTTAAGGAGTTATGGGTTGATATTAAGAACTCTTCACTCATAGTGAAATGTAGTCATAGCTCTTTCAGATCAGGCCAATCCAGTTTTATCACTTTACCAACTTTTTTTTTATTTTATTCAGATTCACCTATGACATACAGGTTGCAGTTAACATTTCTGGCAGTTTCACAGACCTGAACTTTGATGTCTTCTGAGGTCAAAGTTAAGGTCTGTGAAACCACAAGTAAATAAACTTAAAAAAAAAAAATTGACCTGTAGGAAAATTACCTAATCACCTGGATTTTATTGTGGCCCTTGACAAAATCTGAACTTTTCTGGGAGGGCTTCTATGGTGGTGTCCTGTTTTTGCAACCTGGATAGCTCCATCCAATTTAAATCAGCAGCAGACCCTTGCTAGTTATTGAGAGCCTACTGGAAACCAGGAAACCAAAGGCCAAATTCTGACCCACCCTTCCTAGAAGTGCTGGGAGCTGAGGATACTGGATCACTTAGACCAAGAGAATTTCCCCCAGAAAGGTATACACACTCGAGTCCGTCTTCAGGTAAGTGTCAGTTCCTACATTGGACTCTGTCCAGAGGAGCCCCATTTGCTTGTGCATTTATTTTTTATTTTAATGTTTGTGTGTGTTTCTACACCCCGCATCTTGTGTGGACCCTGATTAAAAGTTCACCTTGACCTGAGTTGCCTTCTCTCGGTGCTCATTAGTATTGCTCCTATCCTGACAGGGTTGTCCTTCCTGGAGGGTTTGGGTGCCTGTCCTTGAGAGGCTATCATCCTGTGGGGCACCCTCAACCTGAGTAGTGCATTCACTCTACCTTTCTGTTGGCCTTTTCCTGGTCTGAGTACTCTAGTATCCTCAGCCGCCTGTGCCTCTATAGAGGTGGGGAAGGGCGGGGTTTAGCCTCTAGTCCCCCGGTAGGGATTCAATGACTCGCAAGGGTTTGATGTGATTCGAATAGGGTGGAGCTATATAGGATGCTAGCATTAGGGAGCCACCAGAGACCCACCAGAAAGAGGTTTCATTACAGTCAACACTGTGTTTTTCTGACAAATCCAATATTTGAAGGTTTATATCCAGTGGATGAATTTGGTTTGTTATTTACTTACATATTACTTATTGTACATTGACTTACATATTGAGGTTTAAATTTCCAAGTGAACACTGTATTAATAATTCATAGTATTTTGAACTAAAATATTTATGAAGCTTTGTGACATTAGGCTTTTTACACAAAAGTAAATACATGTATGACTTTTACTTAACTAAAAAGGTTTCAATTTATTACTCATTTCTGTAGATGGCACGTCTTTTCTACCATAAGCCACAATTTGCCATACTGGATGAATGCACCAGTGCTGTCAGTGTTGATGTTGAAGATGGTATGTACCAGTACTGCAGACAAGCTGGCATCTCGCTCTTCACGGTCTCGCATCGCAAGTCTCTCTGGAAACATCACGAGGTATGTGTGGATTATTCCCTTGATTACCTTATTTTTCTGAACATACCACTTGGTTGCTTCCTTAGGCAACATTATTTTGGTCTTTTTGATGGCATCACAGTCATGGCAAGTCAAAATATTGCATTGGTACAGTTGGTATGTTTTCAAACATCCTTACTGTGGATTATTCAGGTGCAAAGGAAACGTGGGAGAAACTTGATCCTTCCCTGAATGACCTACAGATAACTCAAGTAAATTCAAAGCTCTTCCTGGGATTAATTGACATTAGAGGAACCTTTTTGCGTCGCTCTTGCCAAGTGCTAGTTGACTTGACCCACCAGTGCCCTATACCACCACCACGTGAACTCTCCAACAGTACACCAGTGTTGCAACGTCTCAGTGGGAAGGGACATTAACAACAGAATTTGTAAAATGGGGATTTTAATAATTCTGGTCCCACTCAAGACTGTTCAAAGCTGGTAATAGGCCCAAGCCAGTTGGAAAATAGGCCCCATTTCAAACTGCTCATAAATATTTAAGTGTTAATGGGTTTGAGGCCTAGTCTCTACACCTCTGTCCAGGCCTGGTCTCTTCACCTCTGTCCAGGCCTGGTCTCTTCACCTCTGTCCAGGCCTGGTCTCTTCACCTCTGTCCAGGCCTGGTCCCACTGTATTTCAGGGTCTCTTGCTTCAGAATAACTTGGCAGGAATGTTTGAAAAGATCGCTTACACATATGTGCATGATGTCAACTTGCCCTGACTGCATGATGCTCTTATAGTCTTGCAAATTTTCTCATATACACTTGAAGTCTGATTTTTAATTGCATTCTATTGAAGAAATATTGTAAGTGGAACTATCACCATAGAAGTCTATAAATAGTTATATAGATAACTAAGAGGCCGTGATGAGTGTTCGAACTTACGTCTAGGATGATCCCAGACATCCTCAGTCGATTGCGCCACTGAGGCGCGTCTGGGATTATCCTGGACGCAAGTTCGAACCCCTCATCACAGCCCTTGTGGATTTGTTCATATAAATAAGAGTTTTAGATATTTTATTCACAGGTGTCTATATTATATATTTGACTTGTATTTTCAGTATTACCTTCACATGGATGGCCGAGGATCATTCGAGTTCAAGCTCATCCAACCGGACACTCAAGAATTTGGTTCATAGATACGATGCCCGACATTGTCTTCAGTTGTTTGAAGTTGGAGAAGCAACAGTTTCCAAAGGAATGGTGTTTGTCCAACTTCGTTACAAGCTCAGGCCCTAGTAAATGTCAGTCACAGTTGTTATTTATAAAGCTTGTTATCTTATTTCCACTTGTGATTCTTTTAACTGCTTTCATTCTCATTAAAAATTTAAGACTGAGGTGATATATAATATCACCTCAGTCTTATGAGGTGATATTATATATCAAACCAGTCTATCAATTTACAGTCCATCTTATATATCAGTCTCAGACTGATATATAATTGTGTTGGTTTTATTATTTTGAGGTATAAGTAGTTAAATGGTTTTATTGAATTCTTCTGGACATTAATGTCATGCATATTGCTTATCCTTGAGCATTATTTATTTATTTCTTAGATATTTGTTAAATATTTTAATGAAAATGAGTAAATTCTTAACTATTTGTCATAAATTATGGAAATAGATATGAATCATCAGATTACAAGTCAAACTTGTAAATACTTGTTAAATCTGTGATAATCATTTAATTTATTAGTTTGAGACTGATATTTTTCAGCATGAAGATGTTGATATTTCCAATGATAAGGAATAAGTGTTGGTATGCAAGCATTACTATAAGCACAAATACATTAAAGGACTTGAGTTATAGATGGCATTACAAGTCTTAAAAGAAATAATAAACAATAACAGAAACCATACAGAATATTAAAACTGCCATTCAGGATAATTCAGTATTTTTCAATATAGTTACGATTCAGTGTAATATATATTTTTTTTAATGAAATCTCGTCTCCAAATCAGTCCTAGGTCTTGTTCATGTAGACTAGGTTAACTATGTTTTCAGAATGTACCCCGGTTTTCTATACTACTAATAAAAACTAACCCGTC
Organism: Procambarus clarkii; assembly: GCF_040958095.1. Taxonomy (NCBI): domain Eukaryota; kingdom Metazoa; phylum Arthropoda; class Malacostraca; order Decapoda; family Cambaridae; genus Procambarus; species Procambarus clarkii. Next base: position 14,416,438 of record NC_091204.1, read on the forward strand.
TGAGTAGTGTTCCTTTCCTGTAGAACAGTTGTCTTATCAAAATCTTCTTTCTGTTGCTTTTTTTAATATGCATTTAGCCTTCCAGTTTGTTCCAACACCGCTCCTGTTGTTTGATGCCATTCTCTTGGTCAGTGTTGTTCTCTTAATAATAATAATAATAATAATAATAATAATAATAATAATAATACATTTGAAAGTCGAGCCTGGCCTCGGGCTGGGCTTGGGGAGTAGAAGAACTCCCAGAACTCCCAGAACCCCATCAAGCAGGTACATAATAGTGCAGGAGTATAAGTAAGTATACAACATAAAATATACAAAGCCACTAATACACAGAATGTATTCGACATTGTCTGCATACATGAGCCACCACAACATTCCTCAAAGTAGCATGCTTGTTTTAACTGTAGTGTGTATGCGGGGGAGTGTTTTGGCCTTCTTGCCATTCCAATTATAAACCCCATCTCGGTATGGTGTTTCACTTGATTCTTTCTTCATGAAGCCCTTCCCCTTTTTTATACTTTTTCTCTTATGATTGAGTTACTGAATATATTAATTTATTCTCCATGAAGCATTGCACATTTATTTAGGCAATTTTATTTATGCATTCAGATTAGAAATATGCCAAGCTTGGTTTAATATACAGTACAGGTATGTTTATTTGTTTGCTCTTCTCTGGTGCATTATAAGATACATTACATCTTTGTATATTACAATACTGTATCAGTTTGTAGGGTATTCAGAAGATTCTGGGCTCAACCAAAAATATGGTAGTAAGTTGTTTTAAGTGGAATCACTTCCGATATCAATGGGTTTTTGAATTGGTGCTACTAGAGCCTGGTTGCCAGTCCAGTGACTCACTATTACAGCTCTATCCTTAAAGCTCCTCTGCTTTGTAGGTAGAGGTTTTCTGTTAGTTTTTCATTATGGCTTCCTATGAATAATGATTGATATTCATTGTTGATGACTAAGACTTTAAAGAGGTTGTTGGGAATTTCCATCAATTCCCCTGAAAAATATTGCCATAACCTTTTACATATGAAGCAGTTTTTTCAGTGGGAGGACAACATTTGTGGTTCAAGGTAATGCTGATAGGATCTGGCTACTGACAAGTTATTTTGGTTTGAGTTTAATACAAGTAATATTTTGTGTGAAAATATATGGTATGTTTATCAGGCTGAGATGTTTGTTTATAAAATAACACTGCACTCTCCAGGTCATCATATGACTAATTTATAAAGGCATTTCATCAGTATAAAGATGTTTAAGATCTCTTGCTATTCTAGAGATCCATTCAACACAATTACTCGCCTTATAACAACATACCTGGCATCTGGAGGTTCAACCTCCTAATACATGGAGCTGCATAGCATACTGTCTAATTACTGGCATCGACCCCCCAATGTTCAGTGACTTGCTCCATGGGAGACACTATGTTATGGCATTAATGCACTTGGTAGCTAGGTGTGCAGCATGCATCAATGGCATTTTTAAGAGATTAAAATTATTTAATTGGTGCAGGATACCAGCACTCGAGTTTGTGGTGCACATAATCGATCACATTGTTCATTAGCATTAATTCATCTTAATAGTTGTCATTCTTATCTTGGACACTACACTCGCCCAAAAACAAAATGGAACAAATTAGATCAAATATCATGGGAAGTGATATTGTAAGACTGTATACAAGTGTATAATATGTATATCAGGGTTAATAATGCTATTGAATATAAAACAAATGCAAAAAGACGTGTATATATGTGAATTTATATACAAAAACGATAGAAATCGACAGGAAATAATTGTTGGGTGGTGGATAAATATTTTTTTCCTCGATAATATGCCAACCAGGACCGAAGTCGCTGCTAGCCAACAAGACTAAGGCAGCAATTTAGTTAGTAAATGAGATATATGGATGAAATTGTTACATGTCATACATATCCCAACCAATAGGTGTGCCAAACTACATAAGAATCAATCAATTAGAAGCACCCCTGAAATATTGCCAGAATATTGACTTTACATTTTTTTTTTTTTTTTTTTTTCCACATGGTATAAGTACTGTACTTGCTCAATTTCCAAGCAATTCACATAAAATGTAGAGTATGTGCAAAATACCTAGCTCTACAATTTGCATTTTACTTTTTATAATTCGGTACAGAAATCAACGGTTGGAAATTTTCAAAGGGGTGTTTTGCACATTTCTAAAGAGGGGTGACCAGAATTATTTCTACTACAACTAGACATACATAGAATAGAAATGCAAAATGTGAATTCACGATTAGATGCCAGTACGATAGCCAAGTGCATTGAGATAAAAAAAAAATTATATTTTGCTAGTTTTGAAAATGTGCCTTTTCATTGATTTTTGTTTTTTTGTATAATAAATATACTTACAGGGCCAACACTTGTCAGTAGGAGGTCTTAGCAGTTCTATTGTCAAAAAAATTTAATTGAAATTTAACAACTTTTAATTTTCTGTTACTGTATGTCCCCCTTAAAGGTGGTGCTACTCTTTTGATAGTGTGGATATTTTTTATTAGCATTTAAGTGTAATTCTTGCTGCCATATACAGTCACACAATTTATAGTCACAATTTTTAACATCGGCAAAAGAAAAACAATAATTCATATTTTTTTATATTGGATCAATCTGCAAGTTTTTCAAATTTTCTTCAATTTTTTTTTTTTTTTTTTTTTTTTTTTTTTTTTTTTTTTTTTTTTTTTTTTTATAAATATATATATTCAAGAGTTCTTACATTCTTGTACAGCCACTAGTACGAGTAGCGTTTCGGGCAAGTCTTTAATCCTCTGTTCCCTGGAATACGACCCCCGCGAAGAGTCGTTTTTTACAACCACGTACCCATTTTACTGTTGAGTTAAACAGAGGCTACAGTTTAAGAATTTGCGCCCAGTAAATCCTCCCCGGCCAGGATACGAACCCATGACAAAGTGCTCGTGGAATGCCAGGGGAGTGTCTTACCACTACACCACAGAGGCATTGCATTGCCCAATCTCATAATCATTTTACTTGATTAAAGAACAATAAAATAAAATAAAATTAAAGATATTCTTTTGCTAATTTTCAATTCCTTGTAATATATAAAAATTTCAAAACTCACTGAAAACTCTCATCGTACAGTATTCACACAATGCATTCACCTACCGAGTGTTACGAAAATCATTTCGTGGGTAAGCAAACCAAAAATGAGTACAATTACAAGCCTACCTACAATGTAGGTAAAAGTTGTGTGACACCTGGCCACCTGGAGATGTTACAACTGAGTAGGGGACACAGAGATAGATGGCTTGGAAATAGGGTGTTTTGTTTGACAACAGTTTTAGCAATAGTAATAATCGATGATTATTGCATATTTGATGCTGTATTGCTCTTCTTAATAAAATTGTATTATACAGTACTGTACTAAGTTAATATACAACTCGGTAAAGAAGTTGAATGTTCATTTTTTAAAGGGAGCCGAGTTTTGCATTCCTGAAAATAGTGGTTGCCATGCCATTTTGGCACGCATGCTAAGGGTTACCCATGCCTGCACTAGATGTATACTCTGCTGCCGATTTCAAATTTAATGTAGTGAGCGCTTCTTTTCTTTCCCTTGATCAGAACATTGTACATAAAATTTAGGCCTTATTTAACACACAACAAAAGCTGGAAATTCCAGGGAAATTTCTGTACTGACTAGGATTCATGTTTTGGCTTAAAAGCTTCCTGATACTTTTGACTATTGTATCCAAGATATCACTTCAGATGCAGTGCATTTATGCCACTACCTCAACAATGCATGTGACTGTTTATTACAGTACCTGTCACTTATCACTGTCAGGTCCACCCTAATTGTGGTTGAAATTGCATCTAGCTTTTCCTTTGCAAAATTTTGTGCATGACTTGTAGTCGTTCTCATATTAGCACAGATAACATTATTCATGGGACCAAAGTTGTTAGTTTTCTTTTCCATTTTTAATTCATAATTTTTATGCATACCAATTTCAAAACTTAAACAAAATTTTCATGCTAGAAAGTTAACAGTGCAGAGTACTCCACTCTGCACATTACAATGATTTACAACTCTATGGAGCCCATTTATGCCACAGCATCACATTTATAATAATGCAGCCAGTTTATATTCATTGGAATGTAAATGCATATCATACACCGTAACTACTCGGTAAATTTATCGAGACCTTATCCAGTGCAACAAATTGCAGATTACCCTGCAGTATGGAGTATGAATTGGCAAATATTAGTCATATAAGTATGCTCTGGTGGCAGGGTAATGAAGTTATCAATTGATGCAATTGCCTATTATTAGCATTTATGTAATCTTAATTTTATTTCTGTAATTGGCAATAAAGAAAATTGCATTTATTAAAGAGCATTCTCTATACTCTTCGTCTCCTGCTTTCTCTTTGTCAATCCTACCTTGTGATTGTAGTTGACTCTCGTAGTGCTCTCATGGCTCTGGGGTCCTTTAATCCAGTCCATCCGGTGGTCATCGAGATTCAACATTGGCCGTTTCTTATCTCCAGTAAATTTAAGTCTGTAGAATTTTGCTAGGTTCCCAGCCATGTTGGTGTCTCTTTAAATGAGCGTGCTGATGCTGCCGCTAAGGAGGCTATCTACTCTTGTCCCATCTCCCGTAAAGGTATTCCTTATTCTGACTTTTATCCAGTTATTCATTCCTCCATCTTTGCCCATTGGCAGGGTTGTTGGTCTTCTGTTGCTGGTAACAAACCTCGTATTCTTATGAATTGTGTGTCCCCGTGGCCTTCCTCCTACCACCGTAACCGGCAGTGGGAAACAGCTTTGGCTAGGTTGCGTATTGGCTATACACGCTTAACTCAGTCACTTAATGGAGCGCTGCCCTGCTCCTAATTTTCTAAATTGCATTGTCCCTCTTACAATCGTGCATATCCTTGTTGAATGTCCTAACTCCCAGAACGAGCGTGTCTTGCTTGTCTCTCGCGGTCACTTGTCCCTCGATAGAATTCTTGATGAATTGGATACTTTTGATATCGTTCTCCTTATGCAATTCTGTTCCGTATTGGCATTCTTGGTGATATTTAGCGTCCTCTGATTATTCCGCACATTTGATGGTGCTACATAGCCTTCCCCGTTTGGTGCCTTCTTTTGATAATTACTTACTTAAAAAGGGGTGCATAATGTTAATGAAACTGGGAATCAAATTTCATTGCTTTTCTATTATTCAACAGCAGGCATTTTCTTTGGCAAAACTACAAAAATAATGCCTTGGCTATTACATAGATATGATACATTTTGAGCATTTTTAATCTTGCAGAAATTGATTCACTATGAATGGAAGTAAATATTATTTATGATTTTTGAAAATATTGTACACAGTGATGGACAATAACTGTTTTTCTCTTGACATTTGTAAACTGTGAAAACTTTTCACGAGTTACACAAATCAGTGTGTAGTTTAACCAGTACTTCTCGGGTGCACTTATAAGCAGTGGCAGCTACATTTCACTTCTACAATGTACATTATAATCATTTAATAACTTATATTTTGTAAAGGTTTGGAAATGACGACCCAAAAACGAGTGGCACTCGGTACAGTACTGATTTGGAGAATTTTGCTTCACAGTTGAATGTTTTATTGGTAGGGCAAAATACAGTTATTATTGCATAACTAAGTACGCATGTGTTTACTGCGTAGCTAATGAACTAATTACAAAATGTATGAGGGCTTCCAATTAATAAAACAATTGGCATAATTATATATATTGCATAATATTTTTACAGCCTATTCTTATTTATTGTATATATTATGAAATATATATCCAGCAATTATAGTTGTTAAATTTGTTAGATACTACAGTATTCTTTAATTTGTATAATATTTATATGCATTTAGCGTGGTGTGGGGGCATTACCTGATTGTAGACTGGGTTTTAGGATGCTGTTAGTGAATACTGGATTAGGCTAGGGTAAGGGGATCATGTTTACCAAGATTCTGTTAAGAGTAGATGGATACAAAGACTTTGGTCCAACCTGTCAAACACAACGTTTTGAAAAAGTTTTAACACCTAACAATTGTAACAACCGATATAGAAAGTTGTAACAATATACTAATGTGTCATAAAAACGTTATAACAAGATGTAACAACTTTATTCCTAGTTGTAACAAAGGAATCATAGGGACCGTTACATTGTGTGTTTGCAGGGAAGTCTCTGTATCCTTGATCCACTATGTATAGATGTAAGCCAACTCGTAATGTTGTAGTAGGGTAGAATTAAGATAAACAAAATATTAAAATTCATTGACAAATACATGAAAATGTTAAATTTAGGTTTTCTTTACTACTTTTGAGTTATTTTGTAGCCCTCTCAAACACTTCATGTATCAAAACAGATTCTGTTTTATAGCTTTCAATTACTGTACCTCCTTTTTTGGCCAGTTGGCAATATCTTCACTTGTGATAACCAAACACATTCAGCACACTTTATTTGTATGTGTTCTAGAGTTACCTTATTCTCTTGGAAATGAAATAAGCTATACAGTATGAGATTAGAAGTGGCTAGAAATTTGCTGAACATGCCATGTTAAGTTAAACTTCATTACATTACTGTTTCTGTATTTTATTATGCATTTCAACATACATATGTAGAGGCTTCATATTGTTGCATAGATATGTATAGGCTTTACATTGTTGCATAAAATGCAGAGGCTTCATATTACTGCATAAAATGCAAAAGCTTCATATTCATAAATATTTAAAGAATTCATATTACAGTACTGAGGTCCAAGTTGTTTATGAAGGTTCAGGAGAACTAGACAAAAATACAGGATATACACTGTACAGTACAGTATTGTAAAAAAGTTGCCATGTCTGAACTTAAGTGTTGCTTATACAACTTCAGAGAAAACAAACTCTAAAATCGCAATATATTTGTATATTTCTAAAGTACATATAAAAGATATCCTTGATTATCCCTCTCTTCAAAAGGATCCTTAGGCAAATGAGCAATTTATTAGGTATGATACCTCTCAAAATTTATTTTTTGGGCATATTATCCTTATATTGTACTGTAAATACTGATATTGGCTATGTAGGTATCAAGTACAATTTGCTTCTTGAATAACCTTTTGAATGTTAACACTTTCGCTCACCCCGCGCGCCACCCCTCAACTGTGCGATATGGGACCCAGGGTGTCACGGGAGCGCGTGTAAATTCTGAAAAGTGTATACTCTCTTCAACTTTGTCACCTTAATTCTCGTCCTATGAGATTAAATTTGGTATCATTGTGTTCGCAATAGAATTCTCTACAGCACTAAATGCATATAAACTCCAAAAGCCCGGCTAATTACCCGCAGCAAACAGAGAAAGTGCGAACAAGTTACCCAGGAGCGCGCAAACACGATAAAATGTTTTCACTATTTTCACTCTGGTCACCTCAATTTTTGTCCTAGGTCTTTCATTTTGGGCTCAATGGGTTTGCAATAGAATTCTCTAGAGGAACATTAGCATATAAAATATAAAACCTGGTCACGCTCCAACCGCCGACGAGTTGAAGACGGGCCACGCGTTAGCCGTGAGTGAGCGCTCAGACGCCTTCCAGCTACACTCCCAATTCCCTCCCTTTTCAAGCCTTTCTTTCGCAATTTTCTTCCTGGAAAGGCCTTGTTCATGATCACTATCCATCGTGGAGTAAGGGTAGATAGTTTCTAAAGCCGCAGTAAGAAATATAGCCACGGAAAATAGCCGAAATGTTCACACGTTTGAGATGCGAGGGGAGGCGACATTGGTCACAACAGTGGAGCGAAAACAATGGGCCAACGGCATGTGCCAAGCCACCTGAGGGCCACGAGGCTCAACAAAGAAAATGGGAAGACATCGGCGCACATTTTAAAACCAGTCCCCAAAAAACCTGATTTTTGGCGATTATTTAAAGTGGATGACGCAATGCTGCGTCATCCCCGGTATTACCGCCAGTAAACGGATGATGCAATGCTGCGTCATGCCCGGGCGAAAGTGTTAAGAAAGTTTGTTATAGTTAGCTAATTTCAGTCAAATTTTGGCTAGTTATTCCATTGAAACAACTTGGAATCTTAATATAATAATTATAATGTATGCCCACAATATTTTGGATTTCACTTTATATATAAATGACTTGCATTTACAGTATCTATATATCTCTATGATTAAGCTTTCATATGCTTTTGATGCATTTTCTTAGTCTATTGTGCAGGTTTGCTTTTGTGTAGTATTGTTTAAAAGGAAGGTAGATGATGATGTTTGCTAATGATATAATATAGTCTTCAAGGCCACGCCCAACCAGTATTTGACCTTCTGGCAGGCTGGCTGTGTAATCTTAAGGTCCACTTAGGATAATCTACCTGGGCAGTAAAAAGAAAATAGGTGCAAGGCAGGTAATGAGCATTCAGGTAAACCAAAAGGTGATGAAAATAATACTAAGTTTTGAAGATTGGTCTGAAATGTGAGAGGAAAACTGGATTACAATCAGTTTTCGTATGTGCAAGGTAAATATTTTGAAAGAGAGCATGGTGCCGAGGATAAGTATATAGTGAAAGCAAATTGTTGTGTGTATCCAAGCTTGAGTGATAGACTAATTTGCATGGTAGATATGTGTTATAATTAGAATTTTACTGGATAAATTTGCTGGGTGTTATATGACAACTTTGTACCTTCTATGTAACAAATTTTGTGTAATAATATTTAAAATAAAATATATACAAATGGGGTGGTAAAAGAAGATAATGTGCACATGGGGAACCTGACAAGACTTCCCTGGGTGTTGCATATTCTTTTCTGAGGTTAAGGGTCCCCACAAACACAACTGGTGGCATGCCCAAAATATACTGATATATATACAGTATTAGTATATTTTGGTAGCAGTCTTTCTTGTAAACGTATGTTGTTGAATATGACCGAAAGGGTAACATTAATAATTCTAACACGAATCTTTTCAATATTTCTTACGTTTTTCTTCACTGTCGAGGGTAATTGATAAAGTAACTCTCCAAAATTCATTCTTTTTATTCCTAGTGTGACGCCTAAATGCGTTTCGTAATTTCTTATTACATTTTCAAAGACTTAATTTACACACATTATATATATACTGTATAAGTATATGTATTTTGAAAACAGGTGGTCTCTATCATTAAACACAACTGCATTGTGGCTAGTGTTTATTTTCTTGTGGATATTTTCCATTCTATGTAACTCGTTATCAAAATTTTTATAAAAATGTATCAAAATTTAAAATGATCAAAGGCAGAGTTTGAATAGATACAAGGTGTGCTGCTGCGGGATATATAACCAAGGATAAGGTGAAGGTGAAGCGCCTCACTTATAGGCCTAGTAGGCCCATTACAACTTGCCAATTTCCTATGTTTCCGTGATGGCTGTGGCAGCATAGCGTACATTTTGTCATGTTTTCGAAGATGGTAGAGTATAATTTGGTGTTAGTTGGTTATTGATAGATGGGTTTGTTTGTTTGGTGTATGATGCCTTGCAAGTGTCCAGTATGAATGGAAGTATGTATGTACTCGGGAATACTGCCTTATTATGGGTTGCTCATAGTGCAGTTGGTAGAGCTATGGGTTTCCACTTTTATGGTCCTGGGTTCAAGGTTCCAATTGAATGAAAAAATATATATTTATTTGATAAATAATACATACAAATAATAATAATAATGGTAATTGAGAGGGTTGTATTTTAAATAATGAATTTGATAGCCTTTTTATTTGTTACATTTACCATTAATTACTCTAGATTTTATGATGGACAAAAGTTTTTAAAATTAAAATTGATTGTTGATAATCTCTTATCAACTGCATAATGATTTGCCAGACAATTACGTTTAATTAGTGGTATGTTCACGTGTAACCTAAGTGTTACCTAAGTGTAGTTACAGGATGAGAGCTACGCTCGTGGTGTAACAGTAATGTTGCTGTTACACCAATAAATGTGAGGATGGACACCTGTCTATCCTCACATTTATTTCTCCTGGATAGATAGATGACCTTATAAAGAGGTTATAGATTATTATTTAAAACTGACGTTGGTAACAATGCTGAAACATGTGATGTATTTTTATCAATATGTAGTGTGTTGCTTTGTGACTTGAGTTTTTTTATACAAATTGTTATTTATATAATTTGAAAATATACAGTACAGTACATGTTTTGTTTTATTTGTACAGATTCTGTAACATTACAAATCATTTGTAACAATGATGCATTTATTAGGTGTGAAGCTGGGAAAATTTTAGTAAACAGTAGTAGTACATACCAGTAATTCAAAGTCCATATAGCCCAGTATATTGAGAAAGGCTTAGGTATATAATAATGAGCTTAGTCATATAATAATATGATGTGTTCGGGCAAAGTGAGTTATAGAGACACGATGTTGATAACGATGATGTGTTATCACTGGACAATTCTTGTGTTATAAGTGGCGCCGGAACTTTAATTCCTCGTTTCATGTCTACCAAGATGCTAAAAGTGCACAATGTGGTTATGACTGGACAAGTCTTGCTTTATAAGAATATTTTAATTACTGTACGTGGTTCTTATCTATCAAGACCCTGCAAGTCACATCTGTGGTGTAAGTCAAAGGTTTAATTAGACATCAAAGCAGATGTCATTATTGTGTGTGATTTTGTTGACTTGCAAGTATTCAGTATTTTGTAATAAATATCAGATGACGACAAGCTGTTTCTGTTGTGGCAAAGCTACGTGCTTGTCAGCAGCTCCAACAAGTCGCCCAGTGTTGAGTGTTTAAGACATTTTGAAAGATTTGTGACTGTTGCATAATATATCCTAATTGAAAATCACAAGTTTGTGTATGCGAGCGTGTTGCAAGCAATGTTGAGTCAAAGCAACACCTCTCTATCCTTACTGGACGAGCTACCCCAGTGCCCTCATCCTTCAAGTAGAGGTAGGAAACGCCTCGATCCTCAAGTATCACCTGAGCTGCATATGTATATATGGATGACAATGTGGTCATTCGTATAGGTATTGTATTATATTTGTGTGAGAATTTAATGTTACGAAGACTTCACTAATTCTTGGGAATAATTGACCTTCATGTCTTTACAGGTAAATAGAAACCGACAGCTCATAGGTGGACAAAGTTCTTCTAATTTTAAGGTACGTTCCTATTCCCTTGGTTCCAAAGAATTTTTTTGTATAAATTTTAAAACAATATTCACAAGAAGCAATTTTGAGAAAGTATCAAATCCCTAAACTGATCACGGGCCCTAAACTTTGGTCTTGGAGGCACTCGGGACCCGTAACCTGGGCCTTGGAGGTACTCGGGACTCCTAACCTGGGCCTTGGAGGTACTCCGGCCCCCCTGACCTGGGCCTTTCTTGGCACGCGGGACCCCTGACCTGGGCTTTGGAGGTCCAGATAAAGAAAAATATTTGTAATTATGGCTAATTAACCCTCCCCCAATAGTGGGAATGGAGTGGGGGTGGATTATACTTATTAACGGCTATACATAATGTTTTCTAAACATCGCTTTATGTAAAGTTAAGCTTTTCGTGTTTTTTGATAATATTTATGGTGTTCATTAGCATCCCACCCCAGTGAAAGCGTGTGTGGGGATTAGTGCTGGCTAAGTGCTTGTCGTGGGAGGATGGGTCTAGGACAGTGCACCATTTATTTTAACGAGAACCATCTTATCCCAAAATGCCTGGCTGGTTTAATGGTAGCTTGGTCAATTTGGGCAAATCCCACCCATCGCCGTTTGCACTACTTTGCATATTTTCGGTATAAAAAGTCGTAACTTAAAACTGCAAATATGTGCAATCAGAATTCCCCTCAAAAACAACGACCATGATTCATATTTCCGATATTTTGAAAACTGTAGGTCAATTTGGGCAAAATCTCGCCCATATAACTAATTGTAATATGTAAGCTACTTGGCTTAGAGACTGTACTTGTGGTCGTTCTCGAACCCATTGTTGGTATAATGCTAATATACAATATACTGTGTAACTTGCTTAGCTAAAGGAATTTTGGTTTTCAGTTCCCAAGCTCTGTAACCTTTTCCACTACCGCCACCAGGATGGGTATGGGGTACACCACTGCCCACAGGATGGGTCCACTACCGCCCCAAAGATGGGTATGGGGTACACCACTGCCCACAAGATGGGCCCGCTACTGCCCAAAAGATGGGCCCGCTACTGCCCAAAAGATGGGTATGGGGTGCATAATAGATGAACTAAGTTAAAACCTTCCTACTTCCATCTGCTACGTGAAATATATTCAACATTTATTTAGCTTTTTCATCATCTGTACCTCTCTGTCATTAGTATAAAAAAAGTCTCACGACACATTAACATAGGAAAAGGGGAATTGAATTGAACTATAAGGGAGAAAGCGCCAAGCCATTATGACTATATAGCTCTGGGAAGGGAGTGAGGACAAGGATTTGGAATGGGATGGGGGGAAAGGAATGATGCCCAACGACTTGGACAGTCTGGGATTGAACGCCGACTTGCATGAAGTGAAACCGTCGCTCTACCGTCCAACCCAAGTGGTTGGACAGTAGAGCGATGATCGTGATATGCAAAATATTCTTAGGTGTAGATGAGATGGACAAAGACAGTATAGCACTGATTTTTTGGGGGGGTATAACACTCCATATTTTTGTACAATTCCATCCATAGTACCTAGAGGTTCTGTAATTTTATGTAGGATGGGTTACATTATTGACGTGCTTTGAACCAACAATATTAATCCGTTTTGAATGTTAGGTTATCTTGAGATGATTTCGGGGCTTTAGTGTCCCCGCGGCCCGGTCCTCGACCAGGCCTCCACCCCCAGGAAGCAGCCCATGACAGCTGACTAACACCCAGGTGCCTATTTTACTGCTAGGTAACAGGGGCATAGGGTGAAAGAAACTCTGCCCATTGTTTCTCGCCGGCGTTAATGATAAAATTTCTGTTCGTTTTACATTGCAATTGTAAAATTGATTGTAGGCAAGTTGTTAAGTTGCAAAATACAAATTCGAATTCACACAACTTTATATAGTGTTTAACCGAGGCTAATATCCCACTATCAGTATTCACTATCGATAGCAGATAATGAGCTGAATTTGTTACGACTATCGTTGTGTATCCATGAGCCGTTATCTAATCCCAAGCCATCCCAGTTATCAAATGGATGGCCTCCCCCGATGGCCAGATCGGCAATATAGAGTTTAACCTTATCACTCGTATTTCTCAACCCACCAACACGCCACGGTGACAGTCTTATCTTCAGGATCTTATCATGATTACGATCTGGGCTTGAGTGTGTTCTGAGATCCGGCTCCCAGTCTTGTCTACCGTCAATTCTATCTATGTAGGGCGGGCCTAAAGCCGGGCATCCACAATACTGTCAAGATCTTCTTGTATATTTCCATGTTACATAAAAATATGATGGAAGCGTGTGGTGGTCAGCTGTGGTGAGAGGGGGGATGTATCTAGGCGCTGATGGGGGGGCTGAAGCTCTGATAAGAGATCGTTATCTAGTGAGAGTCCATAGGTTCAGAATTCAAGTCTTTTTTTTTACCTCGACTGTGAGGAGTTATACTCAAGAGGCTCATATGTTTCCAAGGATATAATTCGTCCCAGGCATGCATTTTTTCAAACTAGAAATATGACAGTTATAAGCCATAACATTTGTAAATATAACCGCAATTGATGAAAACAAATGATCAGACTGAGGTATGTTTTGACCCAGAAACGGTCCATCCACTTAGACTGGTCGACAGAGCAACGACCTTGGTTTTTCCAAGGTCAACGTTCGATCCCCAATGGTCCAAGAATGAATGGGCATGATTTCCTCCCTCTGTTTTACCTTTGACCAGGAAACACCGCTCCACCTGTCCATTACAGACGACACTCGTACGTGGATCTAAAGCCAAGAAGACAGACAGACAGACAGATCATGAATGTTCAAAATATGGCCAAAAGCGTGCTGGGAGTCATCTCTAGAAGCTTTTGTAATAAAATCTCATCTCATCTATCTTTAAATTTCATCTTGTCCTTGTGAGACCCCACTTGCGTGACCCAATCTGTGGGAATTGTGACCCCAGTTCCGGGTTCGATTCCCGGGCGGGACAGAAATGGTTTAGCGCATTTCCTATCACCTTTTTTTTTGAGATATATACAAGAGTTGTTACATTCTTGTACAGCCACTAGTACGCGTAGCGTTTCGGGCAAGTCCTTAATCCTATAGTCCCTGGAATACGATCCCCTGCCGCGAAGAATCGTTTTTTCATCCAAGTACACATTTTACTGTTGCGTTAAACAGAGGCTACAGTTAAGGAATTGCGCCCAGTAAATCCTCCCCCGGCCAGGATACGAACCCATGACATAGCGCTCGCGGAACGCCAGGCGAGTGTCTTACCACTACACCACGGACCCAATGCGACTGTTTACCTAGCAGTAAGTAGGTAGTCAGGAGTTAGTCAGCTTCTTGTGGGGTTGCATCCTGGGCGAGGTTAGTAATTAGTTCTCGGTGGTGTGGAGGGGGGGGGGATCAATATAGGCTTAACGTGTATGAATACACACTGGCTGCCTGTCCCCCCGACACAATGAATTATTATAATCAAATTATGGCAAAATTTAAATTTATCAACATGGGTTCAAGAACTGGACCACAATAGTCTGTAAGTTAAGCAATTTACATTTGAGGTGAGTTGCTTACACATGACTTGATTTGCTTAGCGTAAACAGCCACTTACAGATGGCTAAAAAATGTCGTAGTAGATCACTTAATTAGATACACCTTTTTGGAACATTTCTTATAGAACTTGCTAAATTCATTTATCTTTTGACCACATAGTGACTGAGGGTGTGCGAATAATTTTGCTGATAGTTTACATTTGTTCAGGTCTACATCAGCAGGTGGTGGTGTAAACTCCCAAAGATTCTTATAACCTAGCCTAGCCTAACCTAACCTAGCCTAGTCTAACCTAGCCTAACCTAACCTAGCCTAGTCTGACCTAGCCTAACCTAACCTAGCCTAACCTAACCTAGCCTAGCCTAGCCTAACCTAGCCTAACCTAGCCTAGCCTAGCCTAAGCCAAGCAGTAGCAAATTCTAGGAGTCTGCTGATTTTACTGGATGATCCATAGACGGGGAAGGGGTACGGGGTAGCCTAAGCTACTCTATCCCTTTGAGATGTATTTTATAGTTTCAATAGTCGTGCTCGAAATGATCCATAAACATGTGTGTCTTCGTAAAGATGGTACAGGAAGTGTTGACTTCACTTTGTCTCTGATCTACAAGGTTTTGTTGAACTTATTGGTGCGTTATTTTTATCAGGTTGCATATAGGAAGTCTAAGATTATAACTAACTAGAATTACGATTTCATCATTGAGCAGCTGGTCCGCAGACAGCGACATTGAGTCACAGTGATATCGTAAAGAAAGGTTCCCAAACATTCACTCGATATCGCAAAAGATAACATCTTACAAAAAATGAATTTGATTGTTATCTAAATATAAATTTAACACATTATCACCCGTTCCTTTCAATAATAATTTAGCGTTAAAGCCACCACCAAATTGTTTATTTTTGCAAAGAAACTCAGCCCAAAGATGAGGCTGAGTACTCGTTATTCTACTACAGTTTTCTTATAGATTTACGAACAAAATTTGTTATATTGTGATGTTATCATATGTAGCCTCCTGGGAGAAACATCCCGCCAAACACACACCGAAACTACGACGTTGGTACAACGTTCGAACAAGTTTTAACACTTCCTAACCAGTTATAACAACCAATATAGCAAGTTGTAACAACGTTCTAATACGTCATAAACACGTTAAGCCAAGATGTAACAGCTTTATTACAAGTTGTAACAAGCGGAAAATAGAGACAGTTTCGGTTTGTGTTTCCAGGGATATGACACAAATACCCATGCATGCATGGTCCCTGGCAAGGGAAGGGAAACAAGGCTTCAGTCCAACAAGCACAAAACGAACGAGATAAGTAAATTAAGATAAATTATATTTTTATCAGAATAATTTTGACCAAGAGTAAGCGTTAAGTCAGTAGGACTATATAGAATAAAAACTATTGCCTACAGTAGAATGGAAGGTTTTTCCTTTGCAAAGTAATAGCATAATGTGGAAATTCTACGGGTTCACCATAGCCTGTGCTACTTCGAGTAGCTGAATCTTAAACAACATGTGGAAACTACTAAAGCTGACTGTCTAACTATTACGCTGGGTGAGCTCTGCTACTAATGACGCCCCAGTTAAATAGGGTTGAAAGAAGAACTTCAGCAATATTTTGACCTATCACATGTGGTTTATTAGTCATTAGTGTAAACAGAGAAGTTGTTAAACACATATGGCAAAATCTTACTGAAGCGACCATACGAGTCATAAATACTCATACTCCGCCCAAGTAAAACAGAAACAAGCAACACTTAGTGGGCCAGCCAGAGGCTTCAGGGCCCACGCAGGAATATTCCTGCAAAAAAAAAAAGTTATTAGATTAGTGTGATCAGCGTTCATTGACTATTTCGTGTATATATATAATCTGTGTGTGTGTATCGGTAATGCCACAGAACATATATATATATATATATATATATATATATATATATATATATATATATATATATATATATATATATATATATATATATATATATGTCGTACCTAGTAGCCAGAACTCACTTCTCAGCCTAATATGCAAGGCCCGATTTGCCTAATAAGTCAAGTTTTCCTGAATTAATATATTTTCTCTAATTTTTTCTTATGAAATGATAAAGCTACCCATTTCATTATGTATGAGGTCAATTTTTTTTATTGGAGTTAAAATTAACATAGATATATGACCGAACCTAACCAACCCTACCTAACCTAACCTAACCTATCTCTATAGGTTAGGTTAGGTTAGGTGGCCGAAAAAGTTAGGTTAGGTTAGGTTAGGTAGGTTAGGTAGTCGAAAAAACATTAATTCATGAAAACTTGGCTTATTAGGCAAATCGGGCCTTGCATAGTAGGCTGAGAAGTGCGTTCTGGCTACTAGGTACGACATATATATATATATATATATATATATATATATATATATATATATATATATATATATATATATATATATATATAATGTAGCATTTAATATTTAGTGCTAATTTGACCCTTCGCAAATCCACTTAACAAGATAATTATTTAAGCATTTAGACATTATGAATTTATCATGGGACATGCAACACAGTGTTGAGACAAGCCGCAACATGAGCCCATGGGCTTCACTTGACAGAAGCAACACTGATCAGTCATAAAGCAACACTGATCAGTCATAAAGCAACACTGATCAGTCATAAATAACATAGTCTCAAGGGGCCAAATTCACGAAGCAGTTACGCAAGTACTTACGAACGTGTACATCTTTTCTCAATCTTTGACGGCTTTGGTTACATTTATTAAACAGTTTACAAGCATGAAAACTTGCCAATCAACTGTTGTTATTGTTATAAACAGCCTCCTGGTGCTTCGGAGCTCATTAACTGTTTAATAATGTAAACAAAGCCGCCAAAGATTGAGAAAAGATGTACAGGTTCGTAAGTACTTGCGTAACTACTTCGTGAATCTGGCTAAGACCTCCACACCTGCGACTTTTGGTAATTAAGATGACCCAAGTTGACGAGGTAAAAGGGGCCAGAAGAGGTGGAGACTAGTGACGTCAGTCGTTATCACCAGCAAGATCGATGTTATAGATAACGCCTCAGCAATCATAAGGGCCCCTCAACCAATGTTAGTTGACTAGCAAGCGGCTCTGAGCGCCTCAATCTCTCTCTCTTTCTCTCGCTCTCACTCCCTGAGGGCCGGTGTGTTGAGCTCCACGACAGTCGTGGGCTCACCACCTTCCCATCTCCCATACACAAGGGAAAGGGAGCATTTCCAACATACAGGAATCAAGTCGACGCATATATATCTCCATTGTTAGTTTCCTGAGGACAGCGTGCTTGATACATTGTGTCAGCAAGATGTTTCTGCTCTGGATGCTGGCGGGAGGCCTGATGCTGGCTGGGAACTCACAGGTAAGAATATTATACATCAAATGATTGTTCGCTAATTCATTAATTGGTAGAATAGCAAGTATATATAGAGAGAGAGAACTACGATAGTTTTAATTGTAAAATTTCATATACTTGTATGTAGTGCCTCCGCATACCTACGGGATTGGTATGGGATCCACTACCACCCACAGGATGGGTATGGTGTCCACTACCACCCACAGGATGGGTATGGGATCCACTACCACCCACAGGATGGGTATGGAGTCAACTACCTCACGCAGGATGGGTATGGGGTCCACTACCAGTCAGAGGATGGGTATGGGCTCAACTACCACTCACAGGATTGGTATGAGGTTCACTACCACCCGCAGGACGGGTATGGGGCCCACAACATCTTACAGGACGGTTATGGGGTCCACACCCACTTACAGGACGGGTTATGGGGTCCACAACCACTTTCAGGACGAGTTATGGGGTCCACAACCACTTACAGGACGGTTATGGGGTCCACACCCACTTACAGGACGGGTATGGGGTCCACAACCTCTTACAGGACGGGTATGGGCATCACTCGAGCTCATAAGATAAGGGGCGGAGTGCTTAAGAAATGAGCTTAAGTAACCTGGGGCCAGATTCACGAAGCAGTTACGCAAGCACTTACGAACCTGTACATCTTTTCTCAATCTTTGGCTACTTTGTTTACAATTATTAAACAGTTAATAAGCCCCGAAGCACCCGGAGGCTGTTTATAACAATAACAACAGATGACTGGGACGTTTTCACGCTTGTAAACTGTTTAATAAATGTAACCAAAGCCGTCAAAGATTGAGGAAAGATGTACACGTTCGTAAGTGCTTGCGTAACTGCTTCGTGAATATTTCCCCTGGTTCCTGTTCGTCTTGTGGTTCTTCCGACCGTTCGTACATCAATCGGTAATGGAGCTTTCCTCCTAGTAGTCTTCCGTTTTACTGTTATACCGTTTTACCGTTATATTCCGTTATATTAATTTATAATTCAAAAATCTCTCTTTAAATTTGATCAAACTAACATCTCCGTAACTTAGAATGACGAGTTCCCGCCAAACACCGAAACTACGACGTTGGTACAACGTTCGAGCAAGTTTTAACACCCCCTAACGAGTAATAACAACCAATATAGCAAGTTGTAACAACGTTCTAATACGTCATAAACACGTTAAGCCAAGATGTAACAACTTTATTACAAGTTGTAGCAAGCGGAAAATAGAGACAGTTTCGGTTTGTGTTTCCAGGTTTTGTCATTGGTGTTCATCAGACATACTGTATTCTGAGATTGAATTTCGATGTATATTGCAGTGTTTTGTTGCACGGAGGAACTGCATGCAACAGGTGGTATTGCACAACGGCAGAGCCAGTCACTAGCCGCTATCTGTAGCGTTCTTGCAACAGCCAGTCACTATAGCCGCTATCTGTAGCGTTCTTGCAACAGCCAGTCACTAGCCGTTATCTGTAGCGTTCTTGCAACAGCCAGTCACTAGCCGTTATCTGTAGCGTTCTTGCAACAGCCAGTCACTAGCCGTTATCTGTAGCGTTCTTGCAACAGCCAGTCACTAGCCGCTATCTGTAGCGTTCTTGCAACAGCCAGTCACTAGCCGCTATCTGTAGCGTTCTTGCAACAGCCAGTCACTAGCCGCTATCTGTAGCGTTCTTGCAACAGCCAGTCTTTCGTTACTAGAGAGTAATTCTATTACTGCATATTATTTATTTAGGTATTTTAGTTCCAGTAATTTGTGGCATGACTAACTATGTTGTGATCATTGCCCCCACGTGTATGTGGATCTGGTCAGCTCCCTTTGTCAACAGTCACTTGTTAACAGTCACTTGTCAACAGTCACTTGTCAGCAGTCACGTGTCAACAGTCATTTGTTAACAGTTACTTGTCAACAGTCACTTGTCAACAGTCATTTGTCAACAGTTACTTGTCAACTGTTACTTGTCAACAGTCACTTGTCAACTGTTACTTGTCAACAGTCACTTGTCAACAGCCACTTGTCAACAGTTACTTATCAGCAGTCACTTGTCAGCAGTCACGTGTCAACAGTCACTTGTCAACAGTCACTTGACAACAGTCACTTGACAACAGTTACTTGTCAACAGCCACTTGTCAACAGTCACTAGTCAACAGCCACTTGTCAACAGTCACTTGTCAACAGCCACTTGTCAACAGTTACTTGTCAACAGTCACTAGTCAACAGCCACTTGTCAACAGTCACTAGTCAACAGCCACTTGTCAACAGTCACTAGTCAACAGCCACTTGTCAACAGTCACTAGTCAACAGCCACTTGTCAACAGTCACTAGTCAACAGCCACTTGTCAACAGTCACAGGCTGTTCTGCCAGTCGCCAGACCCCACTTAACTCCCAGGGATAACGGAATATATATATATATATATATATATATATATATATATATATATATATATATATATATATATATATATATATATATATATATATATATATATATATATATATATAATATATACGACATTGCTCGCCTCACAGCAGTAGCAGCCTCACATGCAGGGGATTTCCTGTTAGCAACCCCAATGTCGGCAACTGGCACGCGTCTCACACCACACGCCCTCCGAATTGCTGTGGCCCTCCGCCTTGCTGCCCCAATCCACACCAGATATAGGTGTATTTGCGGCGAGGTGGTGGCTGACAGGTACGGCCACCATGGCCTACTGTGCCAAAGCACAGGGGGATGGCACTCGAGGCACAATGAAGTTAACGACATCATCAAGAGGAGCTTCACTACAGCTGGATGCCCAGCTGAAAGAGAGCCCCGTTACCTAACGCCCCGTAACTCTGATGCTCTTATTGGTCGCCCGGATGGTATCACAGTGAACCCCTGGAAGAACGGCAAGCAAATGGTATGGGACTACACGTGCGTATCAACCCTGGCTAACACCTACATTGACCTCAGTGTTGCACAACCAGGTGGCGCTGCCACCCACTGGGAAGCAGCCAAATCCCGTAAGTACAGAGAACTGGAGCACCACTACAATTTTGTTCCCATTGTTTCTGAGACACTCGGCGTCTGGGGTAAAAGTGCTACCAGTTTTTTTTAAGGAACTGGGTTCTAAGCTCATTGAAACAACAAGGGGACCCTAGAGCTTTCTTTTCCAGCGCCTCAGCGTGGCGATACAGAGGGGAAATGCGCACTGCATTCAGGGTTCCTGCCCGCCATCTGAGGAGCTGGAGGAACTCGACAACTTATGATAATCATCTTTGTAACCTATATGTAACTCCTTTTTTGTAACAAAATTCAAATAAAACAAATATATATGTGTACATACAAAAGAATGGGGGTGGTAGAAGATATTATTAGTGTTCAGTGAGAAACCACAAGGTCTTCTCTGGATACCTTTTTATTTTCTTCTCCGAGGCTATGGGTCCCCACATTGGCACCAGAGGTGGTACCCTCACTAAATATATATATATATATATATATATATATATATATATATATATATATATATATATATATATATATATATATATATATATAATATATATATATATATATATATATATATATATATATATATATATATATATATAATATATATATATATATATATATATATATATATATATATATATATATATATATATATATATATATATATATATATATATATATATATATATATAGATCAGTTCACTATTGTGGTGACCTTAATAACCCTCCCAAGACAAACAAGACCTCACCCCATCACCAAACAAGCAGAGTAAGTGCCATATCTGCCTGAGAATAACGAAACAGGTCAGTTACTTGGACCCATCTTCCCTCTCAAAACTTATCATCAAAGTCCAAGATGAGGCCTGAGTACGTTGAGGCAGACCAATGTCAATATTCAAGGACCCTGAAAAAAACATTTAACTCATCAATATTTCGTATTAGATAAGATAATGAGATAATGAGACAGCCTCAGTTCAAATGTCACTGTTGAAGTACCACCCCAGTCCACACACAAAAAAAAAACAGCAACTTGAAACTACGGTTTATTGTGAAGTAAAAACTCAAATTTATTATTAGGATTTGCGCGGGATTCGAACAAGGGTTTAGGATGTCCCAGATCAACATGCGACCACTACGCCATGAGGCGTTTCTCATTTATCACTATACACTGAAATTTTATGTCACGTTAGTACCCAGGGGTGTTTAACCTCGTTAGTACCCAGGGGTGTTTAACCTCGTTAGTACCCAGGGGTGTTTAACCTCGTTAGTACCCAGGGGTGTTTAACCTCGTTAGTACCCAGGGGTGTTTAACCTCACGTTAGTACCCAGGTGTGTTTAACCTCGTTAGTACCCAGAGGTGTTTAACCTCGTTAGTACCCAGGGGTGTTTAACCTCGTTAGTACCCAGGGGTGTTTAACCTCGTTAGTACCCAGGGGTGTTTAACCTCGTTAGTACCCAGGGGTGTTTAACCTCGTTAGTACCCAGGGGTGTTTAACCTCGTTAGTACCCAGGGGTGTTTAACCTCGTTAGTACCCAGGGGTGTTTAACCTCGTTAGTGCCCAGGGGTGTTTAACCTCGTTAGTACCCCAGGGGTGTTTAACCTCGTTAGTACCCAGAGGTGTTTAACCTCGTTAGTACCCCAGGGGTGTTTAACCTCGTTAGTACCCAGGGGTGTTTAACCTCGTTAGTACCCCAGGGGTGTTTAACCTCGTTAGTACCCAGAGGTGTTTAACCTCGTTAGTACCCCAGGGGTGTTTAACCTCGTTAGTACCCAGGGGTGTTTAACCTTGTTAGTACCCAGAGGTGTTTAACTTCGTTAGTACCCAGAGGTGTTTAACCTCGTTAGTACCCCAGGGGTGTTTAACCTCGTTAGTACCCAGGGGTGTTTAACCTCATTAGTACCCAGGGGTGTTTAACCTCGTTAGTACCCAGGGGTGTTTAACCTCGTTAGTACCCAGGGAGGTGTTTAACCTCGTTAGTACCCAGGGGTGTTTAACCTCGTTAGTACCCAGAGGTGTTTAACCTCGTTAGTACCCAGAGGTGTTTAACCTTGTTAGTACCCAGGGGTGTTTAACCTCGTTAGTACCCAGGGGTGTTTAACCTCGTTAGTACCCCAGGGGTGTTTAACCTCGTTAGTACCCAGGGGTGTTTAACCTCGTTAGTACCCAGGGGTGTTTAACCTTGTTAGTACCCAGGGGTGTTTAACCTCGTTAGTACCCAGGGGTGTTTAACCTTGTTAGTACCCAGGGGTGTTTAACCTCGTTAGTACCCAGAGGTGTTTAACCTTGTTAGTACCCAGGGGTGTTTAACCTCGTTAGTACCCAGGGGTGTTTAACCTCGTTAGTACCCAGGGGTGTTTAAGGCCTATATTATTTTGTTTGGTAATCACCCATTTGCCAATTAACCATTTCTTTGCACAAAACAAATTACCAAAATAGGTTTTAAATGTTGTGAGTGAGACACTTTTTACCTCGTGAAGGTTTAGTCGGTAGTGCGTGCGCCTGGGGAATGAAGGGTTGAGAGTTCGAGCCCATTTCAGTACCTCAAATATTTCCTCATTTATATCCTAATAAATAGCTAAAAACTATATGTAATTTACGTTCCAACCAGTCATATGTATTATGCCACATGGTCAACATCTGATACAATAATTTTATATAAGAAAAATGTAACGCAGAGGCTTTTATTATTGTGTAATATTAAAGTAAACCTTTTTTTAAAATTGCATAAACAAATTCAAAAATTCAAATTCAAAAATTCAAATTCAAATTCAAATTCAAAAATTCAAATTCAAAAATTCAAATTCAAATTTAAATTCAAAAATTCAAATTTAAATTTAAATTCAAACGTCTATAATATGTTCAGCGCTAAAGCATTCCTGCTGGTTGGGTAGTATAAGCTGCTTGTGACGGCTTTGTTAATACTCCTGCTTGAGTACAGGGGGAAGCTGGAGCCATCCGTGAGGCGAAGATGATAGCGGTGTCTCAGTTAACAACATGTAACACGTGTATCTGTTGTGGGAGTTAAAGGTTCCAAGTTCATGTGAGGCGAGAGATGATTGATAACTGATGGAGTAATGTTCTGGAGAATGGGATGACTGGTGCGCTTCTCTCATGTTATCGAGAAGTCATCAAGTCCTCGCAGGTTACAGTGTCTTCATGTCCTCGGAGGTTACAGTGTCTTCATGTCCTCGGAGGTTACAGTGTCTTCATGTCCTCGGAGGTTACAGTGTCTTCATGTCCTCGGAGGTTACAGTGTCTTCATGTCCTCGGAGGTTACAGTGTCTTCATGTCCTCTGAGGTTACAGTGTCTTCATGTCCTCGGAGGTTACAGTGTCTTCATGTCCTCGGAGGTTACAGTGTCTTCATGTCCTCGGAGGTTACAGTGTCTTCATGTCCTCGGAGGTTACAGTGTCTTCATGTCCTCGGAGGTTACAGTGTCTTAATGTCCTCGGAGGTTACAGTGTCTTCATGTCCTCGGAGGTTACAGTGTCTTCATGTCCTCGGAGGTTACAGTGTCTTAATGTCCTCGGAGGTTACAGTGTCTTCATGCCATCGCAGATTACAGTACATCTCTTAATGTATGTCTATATATATACAATAAACATACTGTACGTTGCTATAACGGAAATACAAACGACCCAATTTGTACTCGTTCTCTGTTCTTGCTGCTGTATTTGCATTTCTGGTAGTGGTAAGGATGAGTGGTGATCGAGCTACTCCTGTCTACTCTATTCTGTGGGTGCCGAATTAAGCTGAGCAGTTGCACTGTTTCCCTCGGTAGTATACTCTCTGGTGTCGGGTTCGCTGGTTCTTTCACGTGGTTTGTGCTCTTTTATGATCTTGAATTCCTCATTTGCTTTTCTTCCGTAATTCTCTTTGCTACCTCCCTATCCTGCTCAGACAAAGCCTGTCTAATAAATATTGCATGGTATTTCCAATGATCTTTCAACTATCTCTTCTCTGCCAATATATGTTTAACGGGATTGTTGTTCTTATAATTAGCTTTCACTGGCCAATTTCTTTCAATCTGAAATGTACCTAGCCTATAGTAATGTTTAATTTCTAGTGTTGAATGTCTGGTTTGAATTCTAAGTAGAATTTTTATTTAGTTTTGGCCTTTCTCTCCCTTCATTTGCCATGCGTCTCCCTCTAGCTTCATTAGAGTGTAGATTACCACAGTATCACTACCTAATTACCTCCCTTATCGGTGTCCTTCAGTCGGGAGAGTGGCCACTGTTGTATCACATGCTGGGGGAGAGAGAGAGAGAGAGAGAGAGAGAGAGAGAGAGAGAGAGAGAGAGAGAGAGAGAGAGAGAGAGAGAGAGAGAGAGAGAGAGAGAGAGAGAGAGAGATCTCGCAACCCGTGAGGATAAAACAAAGAGGTTATGGTCGTAACATACATGATACTGAAGGGGGACTAAACAAGGTGGACTCTTTCAATTTATAGAAAGTAGGACAAGAGGACACAAGTGGAAGCTGGGATTAAAAATGAGTCGAATAAATGTAAGAAAACGTTCGGTGGTCAACTAGGGGAATGCACTGAAAGAAGTTGTGGAAGCCACCTCTATCCACAACTTTAAGGCCAAGTTAGGCATAGAATTCGATCGTCAGAATCTTTAAATTATAACACAAACACACTCACACATTCATAAAGACAGAGGAAGGCCTCGTGGCTGTATAATCCTAAGGCCCTGGTTCGATTCCCAGCCAAGGCAGAAACAAATGCGCAGTTTCACTCTAATGTACCTGTTTATCTAACAGTAAATAGGTACCTGGGAGTTAGACAGCTGTTACGGGCTGTTTCTTGTGTGTGTGTGTACTCGCCTATTTGTGCCTGCAGGATCGAGTAT
Organism: Procambarus clarkii; assembly: GCF_040958095.1. Classification (NCBI taxonomy): domain Eukaryota; kingdom Metazoa; phylum Arthropoda; class Malacostraca; order Decapoda; family Cambaridae; genus Procambarus; species Procambarus clarkii. The sequence continues at coordinate 14,442,335 of NC_091204.1, forward strand.
TAACTCTTGGATCCCGCGCATGTGTTTGTGTACTTACCTAGTTGTGCTTGCGGGGGTTGAGCTCTGGCTCTTTGGTCCCGCCTCTCAACGGTCAATCAACTAATGTACAGGTTCCTGAGCCTATTGGGCTCTATCATATCTACACTTAAAGTTGTGTATGGAGTCAGCCTCCACCACATCACTGCCTAATGCATTCCATTTGTCTACTATTCTGACACTGAAAAAATGATTTCTAACGTCTCAATGGCTCATTTGGGCACTCAATTTCCATCTGTTTCCCCTAGTGCGTGTGCCCCTTGTGTTAAATCGCCTGTCTTTATCTACCCTATCAATTCCTCTGAGAATCTTGTATGTGATGATCATGTCCCCTCTAACTCTAATATGTTTCCCAGTGACGTGAGGTTGTCAATGCCATCTGTTGAGCACACCCAACCCCATTTTCTGTTCCCGGTGGAAGCCTGTGATCTTATTTTATCCCGGTTTAGTTTCTTACTGATGACATTTTAGTCCACAGAATGTAATATCGGTGGTGTCTTGGTCGACAGGAATCGGTTCACCCAGGGCAGTGGTTGGGCACCATTCCCTCTCCCCCCCCCCCGTCCCATCCCGAATCCTTATCCTGACCCCTTCCCTGTGCTATATAGTCGTATTGGCTATGCACTTTCCCCTGGTAACTCCCTCCCTCCCTTCCTCAGAGCAGTCCTGAATTCAAGACTTTGTGATACTTAGCGAAGTATTGGTGATTGGGGCGACGTATCCCAGGAGCCTGCCAGTGTGTTGCTGGAGACCTCTGCCAGTGTGTTGCTGGAGACCTCTGCCAGTGTGTTGCTGGAGACCCCTGCCAGTGTGTTGCTGGAGACCCCTGCCAGGGTGTTGCTGGAGACCTCTGCCAGTGTGTTGCTGGAGACCCCTGCCATTGTGTTGCTGGAGACCTCTGCCAGTGTGTTGCTGGAGACCTCTGCCAGTGTGTTGCTGGAGACCCCTGCCAGTGTGTTGCTGGAGACCTCTGCCAGTGTGTTGCTGGAGACCCCTGCCAGTGTGTTGCTGGAGACCTCTGCCAGTGTGTTGCTGGAGACCTCTGCCAGTGTGTTGCTGGAGACCCCTGCCAGTGTTGCTGGAGACCCCTGCCAGTGTGTTGCTGGAGACCCCTGCCAGTGTGTTGCTGGAGATCCCTGCCAGTGTGTTGCTGGAGACCCCAGCCAGTGTGTTGCTGGAGACCCCTGCCAGTGTGTTGCTGGAGACCCCTGCCAGTGTGTTGCTGGAGACTCCTGCCAGTGTGTTGCTGGAGACCCCTGCCAGTGTGTTGCTGGAGACCCCTGCCAGTGTGTTGCTGGAGACCCCTGCCAGTGTGTTGCTGGAGACCTCTGCCAGTGTTGCTGGAGACCCCTGCCAGTGTGTTGCTGGAGACCCCAGCCAGTGTGTTGCTGGAGACCCCTGCCAGTGTGTTGCTGGAGACCCCAGCCAGTGTGTTGCTGGAGACCCCTGCCAGTGTGTTGCTGGAGACCTCTGCCAGTGTTGCTGGAGACCTCTGCCAGTGTTGCTGGAGACCCCTGCCAGTGTTGCTGGAGACCCCTGCCAGTGTGTTGCTTGAGACCCCAGCCAGTGTGTTGCTGGAGACCCCTGCCAGTGTGTTGCTGGAGACCCCTGCCAGTGTGTTGCTGGAGACCTCTGCCAGTGTGTTGCTGGAGACCCCTGCCAGTGTTGCTGGAGACCCCTGCCAGTGTGTTGCTTGAGACCCCAGCCAGTGTGTTGCTGGAGACCCCTGCCAGTGTGTTGCTGGAGACCCCTGCCAGTGTGTTGCTGGAGACCCCTGCCAGTGTGTTGCTGGAGACCCCAGCCAGTGTGTTGCTGGAGACCCCTGCCAGTGTGTTGCTGGAGACCCCTGCCAGTGTGTTGCTGGAGACCTCTGCCAGTGTTGCTGGAGAGTAGAAGAGGTGTTGTGACACCGTGACGATACAGTGTAGGACTGGCCCATGATTTACTGTGAAAGGTGAAATCTCCGGCGTGAGGGCCACGGAAGACAGACTCAGGGAGGGCACCTTGTGTGATGCACGATAGAAGGTAGAAGTGATCTCGCCGGGAAAGATGATTGTAGAAGTTTTATAGTGTCCTGTGTGAAAGTGACACCTGCACTGTTATATCATGTACATATATGTGTATATATGTAGTTAAATACACTTGGTGATAATTTGGTGTAGTATTGTTTACCAAATTTTCCTTTAGACTTATTATTACTGCAGGTTCTTAATAACCTATCTATGACTCGGGGTGGGATCGAGTAAGAAAAGGCACTAAGGTCTCGTATACAGTTTAAGAAGCAAATATTCCGATTATTGGCTTAGGGAGGCTGTAACAATCTCCCATGCCAGGGCAGCATCCCAGGTGAGGGTCAATGCACCTCACTTCATCTCCCATTCCAGGGCAGCATCCCAGATGAGGGTCAATGCACCTCACTTCATCTCCCATTCCAGGGCAGCATCCCAGATGAGGGTCAATGCACCTCACTTCATCTCCCATGCCAGGGCAGCATCCCAGATGAGGCTCAATGCACCTCACTTCACCTCCCATTCCAGGGCAGCATCCCAGATGAGGCTCAATGCACCTCACTTCATCTCCCATTCCAGGGCAGCATCCCAGATGAGGGTCAGTGCATCTGGTACGACGTGGGACCAGAAAACCCAGAAAAGGAAGGAGGGATGCAGCTCAATAAGATCTACAACGGACCGGCGAAGCCTCTCAATGATCCAGTTGCTCTGAAGATGTTGGAAGACAACTGCCCCTTATTGATGAATGAATTACGTGAGTATCTAGTGTTTGTGAGGTGTTTGTGTGAGGCATTGGTGAATGGTGATTGTGAGACTGCGCAGGCTGTGGGCCGCGATGTTTTGTTAAATGTTCTGGAGCCTAAGGCGCATTTGTGACTTTTGTGTGAATATTTTTGTCGCTTGTATTAATAAACGACAGAGAGAGAGAGAGAGAGAGAGAGAGAGAGAGAGAGAGAGAGAGAGAGAGAGAGAGAGAGAGAGAGAGAGAGAGAGAGAGAGAGAGAGAGAGAGAGAGAGAGAGAGAGAGAGAGAGAGAGAGAGAGAGAAAGAGAGAGAGAGACAGAGACAGAGACAGAGACAGAGACAGAGAGACAGAGAGAGAGACAGAGAGAGAGAGAGAGAGGAGAGAAACTCTTTATTTTAGATTTAGATTATGTCAGAGTTGCCATTTGTTACACGAATACGGTACAAGGTTCTTGTAATCATAGCTTATAAATATTCCAACCATTCCTACTGATAAGATAACATATTTTTGTAGCTATGCTGACGAACGTACAAATATCAATGTGCTGGACAAATAGAAAGTACAATGTTGTACTATTCACTTTACAGAGTGTGGGAAAATATAAAGCTACTAACCAAAGTTAAAAATTCCTAGGATTAGCAAAGGACATATATTAGGCCTAGGATGGTTAGGTTAGGGTTCATTAGCAACATAATTACGAAGATTTTTCCAGTTTGTCCAAATTCAATAACACAAAAAAATCTACCTTCGATTAGCCCATCACGTTATATAAATATATATATATATATATATATATATATATATATATATATATATATATATATATATATATATATATATGGACAAATAGAAAATGAGGTTAGGATCCTTCACGTCAGCGCCTTGACCCTTTCAGATGACCTGTACGGGGAGGAGGTCAAAACCTGCTGTTCTCCCGCCAACATCGCCAACATGACGTCGGGGTTCCAGCAGATGCACTTCCTGGTCAGCAAGTGTCCAGCTTGCGAGCTCAACATGAAGACCAACTTCTGCTACTTCACCTGCCATCCGCGACACTCTAATTTCCTCATCCCGGACAAGCTCTACCCATGTGAGTGTTTTAAGGGCGGGTAAAGAGAGAGAGAGAGAGAGAGAGAGAGAGAGAGAGAGAGAGAGAGAGAGAGAGAGAGAGAGAGAGAGAGAGAGAGAGAGAGAGAGAGAGAGAGAGAGAGAGTGAGAGAGAGAGAGTGAGAGAGAGAGAGAGAGAGAGAGAGAGAGAGAGAGAGAGAGAGAGAGAGAGAGAGAGAGAGAGAGAGAGAGAGAGAGAGAGAGAGAGAGAGAGAGAGAGAGAGAGAGAGAGAGAGAGAGAGAGAGAGAGAGAGAGAGAGAGAGAGAGAGAGAGAGAGAGAGAGAGAGAGAGAGAGAGAGAGAGAGAGAGAGAGAGAGAGAGAGAGATAGATAGATAGATAGATTGATTAACACCATAAACACACACTACATACAAATAGACGAAAATACAAGGTAATAAATACTGTATTCGAAGGTGGGGATAACAGAATGTTGTTGTTGTTTCACATTTAGCTACTCAGAAGGAAGTGTCCATGTAGCACGGGCTATGGTGAGCCCGTAAGGTGGATAACAGAAACATTCAACACATAACTCTAGGCTATCCAGCCTCGGTGTGGAATTCACACTATAAAATAAATAATAAATAAATGTTTATTTAGGTAAGGTACATACATACAATAATTTTTTTTACAAAGATTGGTGGACTTATATATAGAGCTAGTACATACAATGCCTATATATACTGTATATATTATAAATAACTTTCTTATTATTATTACATTTTAGTATAGTTTATTATGCTATTATTATTATTATTATTATTATTATTATTATTTAGAAACTATTCTTTGTGCTGTTTATTTTCACGTATACAATAGTTTGTGGTATCTCCCCCAGCGAAAGAAAACGCAGTGGCGATTTGGAGCATAGACTATCATATCACCAGCCGCTTCACCGACGCCACCTTTCAGTCCTGCAAGAGCGTCTACTCCACGGAGCTTAACATGCCCGCCCTGCAGGTCATGTGTGGCAACGCTGGCTCCAACTGTGACCCCGAGAGGTGCTTATCCAACAGTTTTTACCTGGCAGTGACTACGGGGAAGTGAGGTCTAGCTTTTGACGTTTGAATTCTGAAGACGTTTGAATTTTGCAGTCCCCGGGGTGTAATTGAGATATATACAAGAGTTGTTACATTCTTGTACAGTCACTAGTACGCGTAGCGTTTCGGGCAGGTCCTTAATCCCATGTTCCCCGGAATACGACTCGCCAAATCGTTTAACAACCAGGTACCCATTTTACTGTCGGGTAAACAAGAGGCTACAGTTAAGGATTGACGCCCAGTAAATCCTCCACGGCGAGGATACGAACCCAGGACAAAGCAGCTCGCGAAGCGCTAGGCAAGGTGCTTTACCAAACCAGTCTCCAGTGGTGCAGTGGTAAGACACTCGCCTGGCGTTCCGCGAGCGCTTTGTCATGGGTTCGTATCCTGGCCGGGGAGGATTTACTGGGCGCAAATCCTTAACTGTAGCCTCTGTTTAACGCAACAATAAAATGAGTACTTGGTTGTAACAACGATTCTTCGCGGCAGGGGATCGTATTCCAGGGACCATAGGATTAAGGACTTGCCCGAAACGCTACGCGTACTAGTGGCTGTACAAGAATGTAACAACTCTTGTATATATAAATAAAATAAAATACTTCGTCGAATCCGGTCTTAATATGCTACATAGTCTTCTCGGCTTGGCGCCTTCTTTTGATAATTGCTTCCAGGCCTTAATAGTTGGAGAGAATTGGTGGCTTCCACAACTTCTTTCACTGAATTACACTTGCTGACCATCCATACAGGGTGTTCAATTACATTTCTTTGACTTGTGTTGCTGTTGTGTCCCAGAACCGAGCCTTGAGGGCCCCAGAACCGAACCTTAGGGTCCCAGGACCGAGCCTTGAGGGCCCAGGACCGAGTCTTGGGGTACCAGGAACGAGCCTTGGGGTCCCAGGACCGAACCTTGGGGTCGCTTCATGTCGCATTTCTTCAACTTGACGACACCCTCTTTGACTGTAAGGCTTTGCCTGTATCCTTCAGGTGCCCCCTTAGCCATATCAGTCTTCCCACTTGTCCCAGCCTGTCTCGCCATGGTCACCACCAGTCTTTTATTAGGGAAAACATCAAATGCTTTTTGGCAATCTACGAAGGTGCTGATCTACCCAGACTTCGTTTTCGTTTCGTATTTTGGCAACTTTGTAATCGGGGAGAGAGAGAGAGAGAGAGAGAGAGAGAGAGAGAGAGAGAGAGAGAGAGAGAGAGAGAGAGAGAGAGAGAGAGAGAGAGAGAGAGAGAGAGAGAGAGAGAGAGGGGGGCTTCAGATGAACTAATGTAGGATATTACATCTTAGGTTGCAGGTTCACTGGGAACATTAATGACACTCCTAATGAACCTTAGTCTTTGAATAAATCAAAAGAGAAACAGAGAGGAAACTAATTTAATTTCATTGTACTCATAATCATCATGTCATCAATATCATTATAGGTCAACAACATTGAGTTATTACAGCAACTTCATTTTCAGGTTATTTACATACCTGGGTAACAATGACTTCGCTCCCTTCAACATCACATACAAGTGGAGCGAGAGTCCTCTGAACGCCACCAATCCTGAGAACGACACCACGTGGCAGATGACCCCATTTGACATGCCCACTGCCCCTTGCAATACCACTGTAAGTGGACCTCTTACCTCCCATTCACTGCTATTTTCCCTTGCAATACAACTGTAGGTAGGCTATTATCTCCCCCTTACTACTTCTTCAGAGACCAATGCAATTAATTTTCATCAATTACTTTTCCTCTCTTGTCGTTGACTTATCTTTCAATCCGGTGCTTTCCGATCTTTCTGTCTCTCTGCTAACCCGTCTCTTCTGTCCTCCTTCCCTTCCTCCTTCTCTTACCGTACTCTTCCACTCACCCCGTTCCTGTGGCCTCTCCCAGGACCTCTCCCTCCGCTGCCTGTGTTCCGACTGCCGTGAGTCGTGTCCGTCGCTGCCAGACCTGGTCGACCACCACCACATTCCGATGGTGGGCTCCTTGGACGCCCTCACCTTCTCCCTCATTATCATATATGGTGTCCTGGCCATCACTATCATCGTCGCCTCCTGCTGCTGCTGGAACCGCCCAGAATCAGGTGAGGGAAGAAGGGGAGGTGAGGGAAGAAGGGGAGGTGAGACAGACGGGGAGGAGGTAGGGAGACGGATCGAGAGGGAAGGAGAAGGGTAGAGGAAGTGCAAACTTTATTTTTTCCAGTTCTCTGCTGGCAATGTCACCCGTTGCAATATGGTCGACAACCCACAGATATTATCCCAGGAGAAAAATGTCTGGTGTAACAACAACTGTGTTACACCGAGATACACATTATCGTGATATATCAATGAGGATTCGAACCTATGCACCGGATGTTCCCAGATGCTCGCTCTAGTCGACTTCGCTACGACATGGTCAAAGCAATTGCAACCTGGGGTCAACCCGTCCTCGACTCAAGTCCATTACATCCAGCAGTCGACCCCACAGACGCATTCATAAATTTGTACATGTTGTTCATTCAAAACAGGAATTTTTCTCAAATATAAATTAATATTATAATATATTAGCATATTGTGCATATATAGTCATAAGTTAGGTTAGGTGTTTAGGTTCTGTTGGCGATTATTTGTATTTGTAGTACGTGGGTGAAGCATTTACAGCGTTGTGGTTCGAACAAAATTCGTCAGTGAAGCACTTGTTCCGGAAGTGTTCGGACGTCATCAATTGTGAGTCGTGTGTAAACAGTTTTTCATTCATAAACAGGGGGTTTGGCGGGTGGATGGAATCACTTTTGGGTCTTTGTTTGGAGGACGGGCTGGACCCAGAGTGCATGGGGTGGGGGGTGGGGGGAATTGTGTGAAATCCTGGTTTGGCTTCAGTGGAAGTCTTTGGAATCCTCGAGGGTGCAGTAGTGCCCCAGGTTGCAACACTGTGTTGCTGTAAACAAGTGTGTCACCCTTTCTGCGAGGTGTCTGTTTCCTTCAAAGGTAAACCACCTACAACAGAGGTATCCAAATAAACTGTATTGTATTTCGGGGCTCCACGAACAGTTTAGGGGCTCCGCGAACGGTTTCGGGGCTCCATGAACGGTTTCGGGGCTCAATGAACGGTTTCGGGGCTCAATGAACGGTTTCGGGGCTCCACGAACGGTTTCGGGGCTCCACGAACGGTAAAATCATGAAGGTTACAAGACTCTAAAAATATAAATGCACTCAAGATTAACATGAAATTACCTACATTAGTGTAAAAAAAATTTCCTCAGACAATTAGCCAACACCCCCATGGGCGAATGGGGTCTAAACGCCCCAGTCTCACCTCACGAGTAGGGTCCAAGACCATATAAGACTATACACCCCCCATATGTCATCAATACCCTGTAAACAAACCCAACATATTCTAAATCCAAAGCAAAGAGATGAAAATATCTGTTTTATATATAGCGTCCCAACCCGTTCTCACACCAGGCTGGTTAAAGCAGCGGCCGTCCTCCCCAGACGCATTCATCAATTTTTAACATACTGTGTATTAAAAATAGGTTTATTCTCATATATAAATTAATATTCTTATACATAAAAATTGTATGTATAGTTTGACATAAGTTAGGTGTTTAGGTTCTGTTGGTAAGTATTTGTATTTATACGTTCGTGGGTGAAGCATTTATAGAATTGTGGTTCGAACAGAGGACGTGAACGAAGCACTTGTTCCGGAAGTGTTCGAACGTCATCAGTTGTGAGTCGTGTGTAAACCGCTTTTCATTCATAAACAGGGTGTTTGGCAGCTGGATTAAAGAGCTTGGATCTTTGTATGCAACCCGTTCTCGCACTTTCGTATAGTCAATATTGACTTATTAAATACGTGCATATGTGACATACTAAACATACTAGTTTACCTTGAAAAGATTCATAGAAAACACCGACCTTACCTAACCTTCTTAGTATGTTAAGATAAGCATCGTATTGTTTCGTAATTTCAATTATTACTTAACCTATACCTATAATAGGTTAAATAATAATTGTAATTACGAAGCAATAAGATGCTTATCTTAACATACTAAGAAGGTTAGGTAAGGTCGGTGTTTTCTATGAAGCTTTTCAAGGTAAACTAGTATGTCACATATGCACGTATTTAATAAGTCAATATTGACTATACGAAAGTGCGAGAACGGGTTGTTGTATGCGAGAACAGGTTGGGCGCGCAGAAGGTGTATTGCATCGTAATGTTCATGACGTTACAGGTTTTAGTCACGTGTTTTGGTTTGTCTTCCGTCAGCACACAGCTCTCCTGCGGGGTCTCCCAGCTGCCTGGAGGAGCTCTCTGCCGCCATGGAGAAGAGCATCAAGGCGCTCTTCACCTGCCTCGGAAGAAGTAAGTGTCAGAGCTCCGTATATGTGTGTGTGAAATTTATTATAGTATACCCTTTATATGTTACAAATTATGCCCTTGTTTCCCTCAGCTGTGGCTCGACACCCCTATATCTTCATAGTCTTCAGTGCTGCGCTTATTATTGGTTTGGGCGTGGGCGTGGCTTACCTTAAGGTAGGTCTGGTGTGGGCGTGGCTTACCTTCAGGTAGGTCTGGGGTGGGCGTGGCTTACCTTCAGGTAGGTCTGGGGTGGGCGTGGCTTACCTTAAAGATCATATGATTCCCCACTTATTAAATTTCGTCATGACAACAATAAATTTGGGTTTCAGTCAAAATACATTTTCCACATAAGTCTTAGTGGTTTGTCTCCCCCCGAGGCCGTAGTAACCTAGACCTGACTCCTCATCTCCTTATCACAAGATAACCATAGTTTGTTTTGTTAACATATTATAACAGTTTTTGATTGAGGTTAGTGTGTCAGATATTAAAACAATGTCAATGTTATGTTCGTTTCTACTCGCATACATGCACATACACTCGCACGCACGCGCGCACACACACACACATACACACACACACACACACACACACACACACACACACACACACACACACACACACACACACACACACACACACACACACACACACACACACACACACACCCGGGATCCAAGAGTCAATGCTCGATCCTGCAAGCACAAATAGGTGAGTGCACACACACACACACACACACACACGCACGCACGCACACACACACGCACACACAGACTAGTTTCAATGGTTTGCCATCAGACTAGTACCCGAGCTGAGAGGTATGAGCTACGAGGAGAGACTACGGGAATTAAACCTCACTTCGCTGGAAGACAGAAGAGTAAGGGGGGGCATGATCACCACATTCAAGATTCTGATAGGGTAGATAAAGACAGTCTATTTAATACAAGGGGCACACGCACAAGGGGACACAGGTGGAAACTGAGTGCCCAAATGAGCCACAGAGATATTAGAAAAAACTTTTTTAGTGTCAGAGTGGTTGACAAATGGCATGCATTAGGAAGTGATGTGGTGGAGGCTGACTCCATACAGTTTCAAGTGTAGATATGATAGAGCCCAGTAGGCTCAGGAACCTGTACACCAGTTGATTGACGGTTGAGAGGCGGGACCAAAAAGCCAGAGCTCAACCAACGCAAGCACAACTAGGTGAGTACAACTAGGTGAGTACACACATGAGGGGCATGAGCAATGAGGAGACTAAGGGAATTAAACCTCACGTCGCTGGAAGACAGAAAAGTTAGTGGGGACATGATCATCGCATACAAGATTCTCAAAGGAATTGATAGAGTAAACAAAGACAGTTTATTTAACACAAGGGGCACACGCACTAGGGAACACAGCTAGAAATTGCGTGCCCAAATGAGCCCTATACTCGCAACGCAGTATAGGGCTCTCAAGACATTGTCAATGCCTCTCACGCAGTTGCCCAAAACCCTAGCCACTTTTCCCTGGTTCATTCTTGGTGTAAGATCTTCTGTATCGCTCGGTTGCAGGTGACGACGAATCCGGTGGATTTGTGGGCTTCGCCGACCTCCCGCACCCGGCAGGATAAGGACTACTTCGACTCCCACTTCTCTCCATTCTACCGAACTACCCAGATCATCATCACGCCGAAGGGATACGACTATGTAAGAGAGAGAGAGAGAGAGAGAGAGAGAGAGAGAGAGAGAGAGAGAGAGAGAGAGAGAGAGAGAGAGAGAGAGAGAGAGAGAGAGAGAGAGAGAGAGAGAGAAGAGAGAGAGAGAGAGAGAGAGAGAGAGAGAGAGAGAGAGAGAGAGAGAGAGAGAGAGAGAGAGAGAGAGAGAGAGAGAGAGAGAGAGAGAAGAGAGAGAGAGAGAGAGAGAGAGAGAGAGAGAGAGAGAGAGAGAGAGAGAGAGAGAGAGAGAGAGAGAGAGAACGAGAACAGGTTGGCTACTAAACACGCAAGAAATTGGATCTCTGTCCATGATCAACCGTGCTATTGTGAATGATCATCCTTGATCATTCACAATAGCACGGTTCATGGTGTGTGAGCCTGTGGATGCTGTGTACGGCAGGTAGATGACGTGTTTTGAGAGTAGGAACCTTTGTTTTGACAGGTGGTGATAGTGTCTAAGAGGGCCAAGGCGAAAAAAAAAGGAGGGATCTGGTCAAATCATAAACAAGACGGTTCGACAAAGTTTGTTTTCTTTTTGTTAAAATCACGTATATTATTAGGTTAGGATGTATTTGATTTTAGGTTGTATTAGGCTCGGGTGGGTTAGGTTAGGTTGGTTTAGGTTCGGATAACTTAGGTTACCCTAGGATAAGTTTTAACTTCCGTATGCGAACCATTTGTATACGATGTGACTAGTGCACAAAAAGAGAATAGTTCCAACATATCTTGGGTAAGAATAGAGAATCATGGGACACGGATAAATAAATTAAGGAAAACCATGTTTTTGTAGAACAATTTCACTAATCTATTCGATCGATAGATTATAATTTTATATTTAATTTCCTTTGTTGAGCTTTATAGTCATTCTGGACTAAAGCTGTCTCCTAATAACCTTGTTTTCTTCCTGTCAGGGGGACAGGAAGACTTATCGAACCTTCCCCTAGTCAACTACTGACCTTGCCCAGGATGCAACCCACAACAATTGCCTATTTCTCGGTGACCTATTTAACTCCTAGGTGAACAAAGGCATCAAATGAAAGAAAAAGTGAACTCGGGGCCCTTGATCAGAGGACGTGTGCTACAGGACCCAGGAGAAGTGAACACTCATACGTACTTAGAGTTAAATGGCATGTTTTTATCTGAATGCTCTGTATTCCCTTCTCCGAGGTTTTGGGTTCCTACAATTGCACCAGAGGTGGTACACCTTTTATATATATAATATGCAGAATAACCACATGTGAAAAATAGAAAATGCTTAACGCGTTTTCGGCTAATTCGCCTTCACCAGAGCAAAGTAGAATCAACTTTGATTCTACTTTGCTCTGATGAAGGCAAATTAGCCGAAAACGCGTTAAGCATTTTCTATTTTTCACATGTGGTTATTCTGCATACTTGGATCAGTGTTTTTGTGATCATTGTTGCATATATATAATATATATCTAATGTATTCATACATACGGACAGTTCAACATGACGCTGGTGGACGACACCTCCAAGATCCCCGTCGACTACCTCTTCGGCCCGGCACTCAACGACACCTTCCTGCAGGATGTTATGGCCTTGCAAGAGCAGATCACCAGTGTGAGTCTTGTCTCTCATACTCCCTTCTGCCTTTATTTCCCCCTCTTTCCCCTCTCACCTCCTTCGCTTCTTCGTGATTGTAGATCTTGCTCAGCCTACTTCATACCCCCTTCATTGGTTGATAGCTCTAATAACGTTTTACTTTTATGATAGACCGTTAAACCATCGCTTATTATCCTCTAAGGTGGAATGTTCAATTTACTCTGTCCTCAATAGTGGAATGTTCAAATAACTCTGTCTTCAGTAACAGACTGTTTAACTAACTCTGTCCTCAGTGGCAGAATGTTCAACAAACTGTCCTCAGTGGCAGACTGTTGAAGTTAATCACCGCCATATAACAGAAAGTTCTCTTCTTTGCTTTAGCTGGTGGGTTATAACGGCGAGGAGAACATCACCCTGAAGTGACGTGTGTGTGAAACCAATGGCGCCTGTAGAAACAGACTGTTTGATCCAAAGTGTCCTAAACTACTGGCAGAACGACGCTGAGCTCCTCAACCATGACGTCGCTGACGGCACTTACGTAAAACACTTTGTCGACTGTGTCAAGTGAGTTCTAAGTTCCCCTCTACTGCGGGTTCATTTGCTCTTTCGACAGTGGGACGTTAGAAAGTTTCCGACATTGCGATACCCTCACGGTAGGTTCCCGTTCTGGAAATCTCATGGATTTGCAATCATTTTTCTTGGATGAATTGCACGCATGTGACCCATTTTCGTGGGTCACTTGCATTTGTCTTATATTAGGCTCTTGTTAGGGGGGGACTCCTGGAGTCTTGTCATTTCCTTAATGGATGCTTAAACTCGTCTTGGAAGGCTCTTGAAGGCTTATTAAATTTTATTCCATTGTGTAGTATATCCCTCATGATTTGTTAATTTTTTTTAGCCTTAGCGATTTTTCAATGATGCCAATACTGTACTTGATTTGTTTAAAATGTAATTTTAATTCAAAATATAATTCTAAACCTCAGAAAGTCTGAACCTTCAAGCAGATATGAGTTATTAATTATTATCGGAGAGGTGAATTATTAATTATTATTAGATAAAGGTGAACTTGTATAAGGGACTTAATTCTGCTTTATTATAAGAACATGCCCTCTCACCCTTGTTTAAGTGATAACTCGATTATTTAATTTTTATTGACAAAGCCTTTATTTTGTGAACACCATTAAACCGTCAGTATTATCAGTTAAATAAAGACAAAATTAATAATGCACTTTTTAAATACCTAAAGCTGGTATCCCAATAAAAGTGTAGTAAGTTGTATAGGAGGATTCCTACTAACTTGTCCAAATTTCCCCATCTCTGCAGCAATCCTTCGAGCATAGTCAAGACCTCCTACTGCCTCGGGTCGTATGGGGGCCCCGTGTTCCCCTACACGGCTCTGGGGGGCTTCCTGAAGCAGGGCGATGCCATCTCTGAGAGCCCCAGATACACAGAGGCCACTGCTCTCGTGATCACCATACTCAACAGTAACTACCTGGAGGAGGATAAGCTTAAACCAGCCCTTGCCTGGGAGAAGAGGTGAGTAGCTTCTTCAGTGTCTGAGGGAGAAAACTTAAGTTGCTCTTGCATTGTCTGCTAGTTGAAGACAGTGTCAGTATCTTCTCTACTCTCGGCTGTTGGAGAAAAGGCTAGTATCTTTGACACTGTTAAGTAACTATTGTCTGCTGTGTGTTATATGGGAGCACTGCCTCTGCTTCAAATCGGGGAGAAACATTTGTGCTTTGACTGACCAGGAACATTCACTGCAGAGCAGACAGATTCTCTGTCTGTTCTGCAGACAGAGAATCTGTCTGAAAAGGGAATCAGGGGAAAACACATTAAAGCACCAATTTGAAAGGCAATTGGCCTGAAATTGTCATAATTGTTTGCCAGTGCTAGTTTCATGGAATTGCTTCATGGAATCATTCAGTGTTAACATACCGGAACAGATATTTACACGATGCAAGTCGGAGACAAATATCTTTATATCCATATAAGCCTATGTTATGCAGTATTCAGTAAGAGCCCAGGCTCTCACGTGATCAGATATGTTATACTGAAATGTGTAGGATGAGAGCAGACAATCGTCAACTGGATGAAAGGCAGTTATCAGAGCTAAGGAGTGGAACAAGTGACTGTAGGACCACGCTTACTGTGGAGTCGAGTGACTGTCTGTGATACCCTTTCAGTAAGGTTCGATCCGGCTTGACCGTGCGCTACACTGCCAGAAATTGTAGAAGCCAAAGTTGGGTCTTTAAGGCATGGGAACTGAAAAAGAGGATCTCAGACATCGGGTGTAAGATCCTTTCTGGAAGTCGAGGAATAGTTTTAGATAATGTTTATTTGGATCCTGTTTGCACTTCTCTTGACATAACAGAATGCCTACTTAGGAAACTGTTCAAAGCATGTGTTCAAGAGGCACCCTCTCTGAGCCCTGATGAGCTCATGTTACTCGTAGAGAAGGTGATAGCAAAATCATTAGATAATGTTTTACACCAGGTGATATTTTTGGGCTGCCTGGGTGCCAGGCAGCTTGGCCGACTGATCCCATAACCTTTAGGGCGTGGGAAGTAGGAAGATAGTGAATAGGGAGAGAAAAATCTTCGAAACACAAGGCTGCATGTATATAGCTGTGCTCTTGCTATGGCCACACTTCTTTGCCATGATAGCTACTGTGTCTCTTACTGTCATAGCAATTATAGCTTGATTTCATTGCAGTTTTCTCCTGACAGGTTTCTGGAGTTCATGAAGGAGGCGGTTGAGGACGAGGAGCTCACAGGAGGGATGGACATCGCGTACAGCACAGAACGGTCCATCCAGGACGAGCTGGTGAGGGAGAGTGTCAACGATGTCCTCACCATCTTCGTCAGCTATCTCATAATGTTCATCTACATCACTCTCTCTCTCGGGAATGTGTCCTCAGAGTGCCGCAGGCTCCTGGTGAGTGTATTCGCCTGGTTGTGTTTGCAGGGGTTGAGCTCTGCTCTTTCATCCCGCCTCTCAACTGTCAATTAATCAACTGTTACTAACTACTATTTTTTTCCTCTAAATACACATCCCCCCAGGAAGCAGCCCGCAGCAGCTGTCTAACTCCCAGGTACCTATTTACTGCTAGGTAACAGGGGCATCGGGGTTAAGGAAACTCTGCCCATCTGTCTCCACTGGGTGCAGGGATCGAACCCCAGTCCCTAGGTCTAAGAGTCTAGAGCGCTGTCCACTCTGCCTCTCGGCCCCAGTGTGTGTGTGTGTGTGTTACTGGAGGGACGCTAATAATTCCTGTGTTTCAGATCGACAGCAAGATGACCCTGGCTCTGGGTGGGGTGGTGTTAGTTATGTTCTCCGTCCTGGCCTCCCTCGGGTTCTACGGCTACACTGGTGTCCCGGCCACACTCTTCGTTATTGAGGTGAGTACACTCACTCACTGACTCATTCACTCGCTCACACAGAACCCCCTGGAACCATAACCGGTTCACTCACAAAACGACTCTAAACTTCTCTCTCACAGCAACCAACACAACAGAGGGTAGTGCCTTCCCTATGTTTGTCCTCGACTACTCAACTCAGGTCACTCATCAACACTACTGAACGAGTTAAATTCAAATTTAAATAAGTTTATTGAGGTAAAAATAGACACAAAGGAATGAGGTAGCTCAAGCTATTCTCACCCCGTTCAGTACAACGTGTTCATATATATATATATATATATATATATATATATATATATATATATATATATATATATATATATATATATATATATATATATATATATATATATATATATATTTAGACACATCACAAACAATAAACACATTACCGAATATTCTGAGTGATACACATATACATTCCAGACGTACACACACACATATATTTTTGACTAGGTACACAGACAATTTGCAATAGACATTCAGACAAGTCAACAAATTTACAATCTTGGTACAAAATTCTTATATCTCTCCAGAATATCATCAATCTTTCCGTTGTGACACATCCAGGCTATTTGTTCAGGAACAGTCCTTATCCCTGTGTTTCTACATACATTAATCAACAGGCAATCAAGAACATAATGGGTGAGGGATGTGAGACCTTAACATACTACATAGTTTACACTTGGTGTCATTTTCATTAACACCTATTTCATATTCCCAGTAATATTTATACCCAAGCCTGAGCCGCATGTGCACAGTCACTCCAAGCATTTCTCCTTTTGTCATAAGTGAAATGTGTGTTTTGACTCACACACCTGTAGTGTTGCATGGTTTCACTTCCCTCATACATTATACCTCTCCTCGCCACTTCTGTTCGTGCTTGACTATATCTTTAATTTTGCTTCTTATTTGTCTCTTTGTTAAAACACATTGAATGTCAACTTGTGGTTTTGATTTGGCGTGTTTGGCCAAGTCTTCGCCACCTCGTTGAGCACTATTCCAACATAAGAATATAAGAATAAAGGTAACTGTAGAAGGCCTATGGGCCCATACGTTGTTGCTGTTTTAGATTTAGCTACTCAGAACGAAGTGTCCATGTAGCACGAGCTATGGTGAGCCTGTAAATGGTCCATACGAGGCAGCTCCTATTTATAACCACCCAGTCCCACCAAACATGAAACGGAATCCACTTGAATTTCACTTTGTAATCAATGAACCAGATTGCAGTCCTATTACGACCGACGTCTGAACTCGGGGTTCAGTGACTGACAACAATTCTCTTCTTGAGTGAGGCTAACAATTGCTCCCCGTGGTACAGGTGATACCGTTCCTGGTGCTGGCGGTGGGCGTCGACAACATCTTCATCCTGGTGCAGACGTGGCAGAGGGAGCCCCGGAGAGACGATGAGAGCCTCGAGGAGCATGTGGGGCGTGTTGTGGGCGAAGTGGCTCCCTCCATGTTACTCTCGACCTCAGCTGAGGCTCTCTGCTTCTTCCTCGGTTAGTGAGTCTTCCGAAGCTTTCAAGGTTATGAGCGTCAAAGGCTTTAAACGACATGAATCCTCTCCCAAGTCTCACCAGAGCCAACACCAAGAATTCTTTTTTGTTTGTTATCTGGACCCGGATTCACGAAGCAGATACACAAGGACTTATGAACCTGTACATCTTTTCTCAATCTTTGGCATCTTTGTTTACAATTATTAAACAGTTAATGAGCTCCGAAGCACCAGGAGGCTGTTTATAACAATAACAACAGTTGATTGGTAAGTTTTCATGCTTGTAAACTGTTTAATAAATGTAACCAAAGCCGTCAAAGATTGAGGAAAGATGTACACGTTCGTAAGTGCTTGCGTAACTACTTCGTAAATCAGGATCCTGAAATTCTCTGGTATTTGTTCTAACTTTTATTTTGATTCATTAAATGTTGCATTGACTTATTCATTAGAGATCAATTGAGTGTATTGCGTCGCCACAGGAGCGTTGTCGGACATGCCGGCCGTGTACGCCTTCTCTCTCTACGCCGCCCTGGCACTCGTTATCGACTTCATCCTTCAAATGACCTGCTTTGTGGCACTCATGTCCCTCGACGCCCGCAGAGTTGAGGTGAGGTCAAGGGTCGGTGGGTACAAATAGCCTAAGCTACTCTATCCCTTTGAGATGTATTTTTTTCTTGTCTCAATAAACATACTTGAACTTAAATTGAACTTGAGGTCAAGGGATTAATTCCTGGGATTAACGTCTGTTATCCTTCTATTTACATGTGAACTTAAGTTCATTGCATAGTACGGGGCCCAAAACTCCACTGCATAATCTATATGGGGCCTCACATGGGCACAGTAAAGCTGAACAAATATCAAATGCCATTGTTAACGCTTCTAAATGTGAATCACAGTATCCTACTTGTATTATTTTGAACATTTATACATTGAGCTTTTGGGTTAAAATCCCGGTTAATCCCATCTCCACTTGCTGTATTAACATCACCTAAATTCAGAAGCCTCCATTTGTCAGCATTAACCGCATCTGCCAGTCTTGCGTTCATTTGAATAGCCAAACAAAATAGTCCACACCACCTACGTAGATTTGTTCAGCTACAGGTAAAATATAAGGTTCTTTAGTAAATAAAAAGGAATATTTAGAATATTTAGAATATTAGAATAGAATTAGAATATAGAACTTATTTAGAATATCACAAAGTTCTTTGTTAATATTATTATCAGTTATCTGACTGATTATTATCAGTTATCTGATAATAACTCATTTTACAATGGGCCATTATTCTCCTAAGTTATAACAACACGAGGTCAGGTCAAACTATTGTATTTTGCTCTAAATATTTTCACAACAGACCATTTTATCATATACAATTTATTGTCCAATTGCCTGCCTGCAATAATCGCCAAAGAGCTTTCCGCTTCCAAATAAAGCTGTTGCCCAAAAAGTTTTCGTGTAGCGTAAATCTCTCGCACCTACAGCAGACCTTTAAAACTTTCTTGTGGCGCCAGGACCACCGCTGGGACGTCGTGTGTTGTGTCAAGGGCAGCAAGAGTAGCAAGCGGAGTGAGAACTCCTCCATTTGCTACCAGATCTTCCAGTATGTCTACGCTCCTTTCATTCTCAAGGTAGGTGTTCGTGTTAGCATAGTCACCCCGGCAGCCAGCCTCCAACACCCCCATTTTCTTTGAGTTATAATAATAATTATAATTTTAGTAATAATTATACTAAATTTAACAACAAATAATGTCTATAATTCTAACCCTGCTTTAATATTATCTGCTTTACTCCCTTAGCTATAACCACCTTACCTATAGCCTGCCTTCCTAACCATCTTACCTATAGCCTGCCTTCCTAACCATCTTACCTATAGCCTGCCTTCCTAACCACCTTACCTATTGCCTTGCCCTCCAGGACGTGGTGAGGGTGGTGGTGTGTCTACTGTCCCTCGGGGTGTTTTGTGCCTCCCTCTCCGTCACCCCTAAGCTCTCGGTGGGTCTGGAGCAGGACCTCTCAATGCCTCAGGACTCTTATGTGATCAAGTACTTCAAGGTGAGAGGGGAGGGGTTGTATGGGGTGAGGTGGGGTGTTGTATGTGGTGAGGTGGGGTGTTGTATGAGGGTGGTGAGTGGTGTATTGTGTGAGGTGGGTGAGAGGTGTGTTGTATGCGACAAACTGGTGGAGATTGTTGATGTGAAGGAGGTGGAGGAAGATGGTGAGGAATGAAGGCAAGAATAGTGGAGACAGAGGAATGAATCACAGGTTAAGAATGGTAGAGAGGGAAAGTGGGAAGTAAGAACGGCTTAACAATTCGTCAAAAAAGCCACTGAAGACGAGCAGCGTCTTCATTGTATTCACGACTGACGAATGACGTGAAGCTCCCAGTCTCTCGATGTCAATATCCTCCTTACTCCGTCTCTTTTAACAGTTTCTGAACGATTACCTGTCTGTCGGGCCACCTGTCTACTTCGTCATGAAGGAGGGATATAACTTTAGCGACGTCCACGAGCAGAATTTGGTGTGTCAAGTGTCAGGCTGTTACAACGACTCCATCACGCAGCAGATCTTCTTGTCATCCCTCCAGCCCAACGAGTATGTTGCCATCTCTTGTTCCTCGTCATTGTGTGTGTGTGTGTGTGTGTTGCCACCGCTGGTTCCTCGTCATTTTGTGTGTGTGTGTTGCCATCTCTTGTTCCTCGTCATTTTGTGTGTGTGTGTTGCCACCGCTGGTTCCTCGTCATTTTGTGTGTGTGTGTTGCCATCTCTTGTTCCTCGTCACTATGTGTGTGTGTGTTGCCACCGCTTGTTCCTCATCACTGTGTGTTGCCACCTCTTGTTCCTCGTCTTTGTGTGTGTGTGTGTGTTACCATCTCTTGTTCCTCGTCTTTGTGTGTGTTTGTTGCCATCTCTTGTTCCTCGTCATTGTGTGTGTGTGTTGCCACCACTGGTTCCTCGTCATTTTGTGTGTGTGTGTTGCCATCTCTTGTTCCTCGTCATTGTGTGTGTGTTGCCATCTCTTGTTCCTCGTCATTGTGTGTGTGTGTTGCCACCACTGGTTCCTCGTCATTTTGTGTGTGTGTGTTGCCATCTCTTGTTCCTCGTCATTGTGTGTGTGTTGCCATCTCTTGTTCCTCGTCATTGTGTGTGTGTGTTGCCATCTCTTGTTCCTCGTCATTGTGTATGTGTGTTGCCATCTCTTGTTCCTCGTCATTGTGTGTGTGTGTTGCCATCTCTTGTTCCTCGTCTTTGTGTATGTGTGTTGCCATCTCTTGTTCCTCGTCATTGTGTGTGTGTGTTGCCACCGCTTGTTCCTCGTCATTGTGTGTGTGTGTTGCCATCTCTTGTTCCGTGTCATTGCGTGTGTGTGTGTGTTGCCATCTCTTGTTCCTCGTCACTATGTGTGTTGCCATCTCTTGTTCCTCGTCACTATGTGTGTTGCCATCTCTTGTTCCGTGTCATTGCGTGTGTGTGTGTTGCCACCACTTGTTCCTCGTCATTGTGTGTGTGTGTGTTGCCATCTCTTGTTCCTCGTCATTGTGTGTGTGTGTTGCCATCTCTTGTTCCTCGTCATTGTGTGTGTGTGTTGCCATCTCTTGTTCCTCGTCATTGTGTGTGTGTGTTGCCATCTCTTGTTCCTCGTCATTGTGTGTGTGTGTTGCCATCTCTTGTTCCTCGTCATTGTGTGTGTGTGTTGCCATCTCTTGTTCCTCGTCATTGTGTGTGTGTTGCCACCGCTTGTTCCTCATCATTGTGTGTGTGTGTTGCCACCGCTTGTTCCTCGTCATTTTGTGTGTGTGTTGCCATCTCTTGTTCCTCGTCATTTTGTGTGTGTGTGTTGCCATCTCTTGTTCCTCATCATTTTGTGTGTGTGTGTTGCCATCTCTTGTTCCTCGTCATTTTGTGTGTGTGTGTTGCCATCTCTTGTTCCTCATCACTGTGTGTTGCCATCTCTTGTTCCTTGTCTTTGTATGTGTGTTGCCACCGCTTGTTCCTCGTCATTGTGTGTGTGTTGCCATCTCTTGTTCCGTGTCATTGTGTGTGTGTGTGTTGCCATCTCTTGTTCCTCGTCATTGTGTGTTGCCATCTCTTGTTCCTCGTCACTATGTGTGTTGCCACCACTTGTTCCTCGTCATTGTGTGTGTGTTGCCACCTCTTGTTCCTCGTCATTGTGTGTGTGTGTTGCCATCTCTTGTTCCTCGTCATTGTGTGTTGCCATCTCTTGTTCCTCGTCACTATGTGTGTTGCCACCACTTGTTCCTCGTCATTGTGTGTGTGTTGCCACCTCTTGTTCCTCGTCATTGTGTGTGTGTTGCCTCCTCTTGTTCCTTGTCATTGTGTGTTGCCACCGCTTGTTCCTCGTCATTGTGTGTTGCCACCTCTTTTTCCTCGTCATTGTGTGTTGCCACCTCTTGTTCCTCGTCATTGTGTGTGTGTGTGTGTGTTGCCACCGCTTGTTGTTCGTCATTGTGTGTGTGTTGCCACCTCTTGTTCCTCGTCATTGTGTGTTGCCACCGCTTTTTCCTCGTCATTGTGTGTGTGTTGCCACCTCTTGTTCCGCGTCATTGTGTATGTTGGACATCTCGTTTCTCATTATCACATGTTGCCATGTCTTCTTCCTTGTAATCGTATGTAAAACTGTATGAATTTCCCCTTAAGTTGGAGTCGCCCTCAAATCTGCTTGTTCGGTCTTGGGGGATTGATATTAAGCTAGTGGAATGTCAGTTAAGTAAGAGAGAGGCTTGCTTTACATTATTTTTCTAATATTGGTTATTAATCAATTCTCAAGACATCACAGGCGACTTAAAATGAATAGTAAGGTATATAAACTGTCAACTCTGAAAGCGACTAGCACAGGTATTTTGCCCTCTCCTTCATTACTTCCACTGTTGTTTTCACTAAGACTTTACTGTTGAACTAACCCTTCCATGTTGCCCCTCACACGGTTCCTCACTTGACGGAAACACCGTCTCCTCCAACAAGGAACTTCCTCTTGTACTAAATATAACTGTCACTGTCTATCCCGACAGTACCTACCTAGCCTCCGGGGCCATGTCTTGGCTGGGACCGTACTTCTCCTGGCTTGAGGACTCCGTCGGCACTGGGTCGACTATGAGCGCCTGCTGTAGGCTTGATAAAGACGGCCTCTACGTCAACACCTCAGGTATTTCCACTGCAGGAGTCGTGTGTATCAATCCCAGGTACCACGGCTGTGTACCCCGATGGATTCCTTAAGCTAAGCTGGTCACATTACATGACTCTGTAGGCGAATTATAATTACGTAAAAATAAATGAAACCGTAGTAGGCGTACTTAAGCAATGTGTCAGAACTTGGGATGAGAGTCTCATGCTTGAGGCTACTGATGTTGAGTCTTACATTGTGAGACTTAGTAAAGAAATAACCCCAGTAATAGAAATAATAGTAATAGCTCTCGGACTATTTAACAATGATTATATACTAATTTTGATTTGTTAAACAATGAGAGAATTGTTAGTGTACTAGCATATTGGCCCAATTATTGGTTGATGCCATTTGCACCCAAAATCTCTCCAAAATACAGTTAGCAGAGCTTTGAACAGTATAAATTAATTGTTATAATAATTGACATGTTATTAACTGAAGTTTAGATATGGTGTGATGGAGACTAACGTTCTTGGGTCAGAGTCTGCTGCACACATTAAACACAAGTCTCACACTTCCAGCACAGTTCGATTTCAGCGGCATCGACACCTGCTTCCAAAAGGAAGACTTCGAGAACCACCGGCCCAAACCAGAGAACTTTATGACTCATCTCAACGACTACCTAAGCGACAACCCACACGGTACGGCCTGCCCCTTCGCTGGGCATCCCGCCTACGGAGAGGCGGTCAAGGTCCTGGACGACGGCTACGAGAGTTACGTGGGGGCCAACTATTTCATGACTTACCACACCATTCTCAGAACCTCGGCGGACTTCATCGGTGCCTTGGACTGGGCATACAAGCTTTCAGACTATATGACAGCTTACCTCCAGGCGAACTCAACTTATTCCAAGGAAATTGAAGTTGTTCCTTACAGGTTGGTACTTGCCCAACCCTAACCTTCTTCTTTAAACTAAGATTGCTCTGAAGAAATAGTACTTATGTTCCTAAACGAAACTGTAGGCTAAGAACTGTTATCCAACTGAAATGTATTTCTTAACATGACACTTGAAACTGAACTACAGGTACTGTATTTAATGAGATTATTATTGTTTTGGTAGGTGTGGACTTTGTTTATTGTTTAGCTGCACTCACACCAGGCATGTGGTGGTACTGGAGGCAACTGTGTATCTGAACCTTCATATGGTCGGTGGGGTTGATTTCACGAGTGTCTGGCTGTTAAGAGAATGTACCAAAAGGGAGTCAGCCGAGGAACGGTTGATCAGTGATAGTGTTGTTTATGAGAATGACACAGCCAGTACGAGGCTTTTATTTGCATAGTACAGTGTCTATTGTTGTGGTTGATGACCAAACCACACATGAGAAGATGGAAAAACGACGACGTTTCGGTCCGTCCTGGACCAATTATCAAGTCTTGTATCTCATACGTCCTGAAAATGGTTCAGGACGGACCGAAACGTCGTCGTCCCTTCACCTTCTAGTGTGTGGTCTGGTCATCATATCTTCAGCCACGTTATTGTGACTCATCGTCTACATATTGCTGTGGCCACCAGCTTCCGGCTGACTACATAGCCGGAAGGGGAATCTTGAGATAATTGGTCTTACACAAAATAATAATTCCATCAACGTCTCGCTGGCACTTAGGATCCTGACACGCTGATCCGCCCAGCCAGGAAGTGTCAAGATAAAAGATGAGTCGTCCTTCACGCTTCTCTACTTTATACATGTATGGAGACAGGCCATGAGATATGATCCAGTGCTGCATGTTTCTTGGCTACCTCCTTTGCTTGCTAGGACTAGTATAAAGTTTTTCATAGTCATTGAGGAGTTAAAGGCATCACTTAAGATGTCAGCATCATGGTGAGCACCTAATTAATGTCATGCATGCTTGTTCCAGCTATAACATCATCTTGTTCTGTTTGTATCAACCCATGTGTTTTCTCAACCCCAAATATAATCTATTAACTAGCCTCTATATATATATTTTGCTGCAAAGTGACTAATGAACCTCATAGCAGTTGGCATTTTCTCATATATTTGCAAAGGTCAGAATGTAGTCGTAAGTTTAGACTTGCGCTTCACGGATGAAGTTTAGATGATAGTTGAAATAGACATTCCACAACAAGGTGCCAAGCACACCGCCTTGTGCTATACTGGCACCGTATTAAGACTTCCTTAAAGGTAGTTCAAGTTCTGGTCTATGTACCAACAAAGTCCAGAGCAGCAACACAGCTGATCTTGGACTCATCTAGGATCTGATGCCACTTTATAGAGAGGTTCAACATGTTCACTTCAACGCTCTAGAGAACGGGCTGAGCTAAGATCTATTTTCCTACATTAGTGCATTTTGAAGAGTCCTCCTGGAAACAGATCCAGTTATTATGAAGTTTTTAATAGATGAATACTTTGTTTAAAAATAAGCTGTACTTTATACAAGACGATGCTGCAACCAGAACATTTCAATTAACTAGATTTCTCGATTATCACTTATTGAGAGAACATGTTCCAACCGTGAATAAATGCTACTGGCTGAGCGCCTTGTGTTGTAACTCCCAACCCTCTAGTTTTTGTTTCTCTCTTGATCTCTCATTCTTCCTAAACTCATCTCCCACCTCCTGCAGCACCTTATTCATCTCCCACCTTCTTCTGCAGCATCTTCTACGTCTTCTACGAGCAGTACCTGACCATGTGGCGTGACACTGGAATCAACCTCGCCATCTCAGTTGGTTCAGTGTTCGCAGTCATGTTCATCTTGACCCTTGACCTGGTCTCTTCCCTCATCATCCTCGTCACCATCTGCATGATCATCATCGACATGATGGGGATGATGTATTGGTGGAACATCTCTCTAAATGCTGTGTCACTCGTCAACCTGGTGATGGTGAGTATGTTGTGATAGTGAGTACCTGGTGATGGTGAGTATGTTGTGATAGTGAGTTGTTGTGATAGTGAGTGCCTGGTGATGGTGAGTATGTTGTGATAGTGAGTGCCCGGTGATGGTGAGTATGTTGTGATAGTGAGTACCTGTTGATGGTATGTTGTGATAGTGAGTACCTGGTGGCAGTAAGTAAGCTGTGATAGTGAGAACCTGGTGATGTTGAGTATGTTGTGATAGTGAGTGCCCGGTGATGGTGAGTATGTTGTGATAGTGAGTGCCTGGTGAGTATACACAAAGAATAAACACATAATAATGCTCAATATACCCGCTGGCGCCTGAGAAACGCCAATATCCAGTGGCTTATATCCGACGACCGCTGTGCGGCTTGCTCAAATAACCGAACCTCCTCCTCCTACAGGCGGTGGGGATCTCCGTAGAGTTCTGCAGCCACGTCACCCACGCCTTCGCCACCTCCATCAGGCCGTCGAGGGTGGAACGAGCGAGGGAAGCCCTTGCCAACATGGGTTCCTCGGTAAGGGTCTTAGGAAACATCTTGGGGAAACTCTTTGAGTACTTTTGGCCGATCAGGAAGTGAGATGTTTCATGTTTATATGAGTATCTCACCTCTTCCCTCACCATTCTCTCTCTTGTTTCACCTCTCCCAGGTACTCTCCGGCATCACCCTCACCAAGTTCTTCGGGATCATTGTACTCGCCTTTGCCCAGTCGCAGATTTTCCGGGTCTTCTACTTCAGGATGTATCTCGGGATGATCGTCTTCGGCGCCTTCCACGGCCTCGTCTTTCTTCCTGTCTTCCTCTCAATCTGTGGTAAGGGGGAGGAGAGAGAGACAGAGAAACAGAGACATAGAGAAAAACAAGTGAATTACAAAATATATATTTGCCTAAACTATAGACATCATTATATTTTTTAGATTGAGACATTCTCCCTCAAATGTATGTCTAACGAAGGCATGAAACGTGCCAATGTTCCCTCAGTGTGGCGACTCTGGTCAGGATTATTCAACCATTTACACAACCTCTTACCAAAGCTCTATATCTTTCCTTAATCATTGTTATAACAGTAATAGCCTCGGGTTGCGAAGTTCCAATTTCGTAAACTATTTAACATATGTAAACAATGCCACCGTGATTGAAGAGATATATACAGGTTTCGTCAGGGGTTGCATAACTACTTGATGATTCCTGGTTCACATCTGTTCCGCATCGCCAAAGTTCAATAGCAATTATTGGAAGAAAGGAAACTGCAGGAGTCAAAGTGCCTCGTAGTCCATGCGAGGCAAGACCTAACCTAACCTAACCTAACCTAACCTAACCTAACCTAACCTAACCTAACCTAACTTAACCTAACCTAACGTGTGGAAGGAATATGAGCTAACAGAAACCATCTTCACACTTGCAGGACCCGGCGTGAACAAGAGGCTCCTTAAGGACTCTATGAAAAAATCTTCAAAGGGGACGACGAACGCCGGCTTCGTGGAGCATAATGAGGAGAGGAAACATGAGAAGACAGTTGTTAATGAAGTGAACATTTACCTGTAGGTTTAGATAGGGCTCGAATCATAGGCTGTCGTGGAGGGAAGGGGTTTAAACCCAATGCTAAATCTCGCCATGTCCCCAACAATGACGTTATCTGTCCATTTTGGGGATTTATTTCAACTTTCCCCAACCCTCATCCCCCTTCCCCCAACCTAGAGGATCCAATTGTGCGAAAACGCTGTTTTATTTATTCAGAGTTTAACCAGACCCACGCCAGGGTGAAGGAGAAGTCTTTAGGCGCTGGAGCAGTGGACAAGATCACTATGTCACTCTGTCGCAGATTCAGTTAGAAAACTTTGGTACCAGAGAACCAACTAGTAATGAGAAGACTTTATATACATACTATAACTCTAGATTCAATTGTTAGATTTGATCAGGTCCTTGCAGGCGCCATGTCATCCTCAATAACGTAAATATGTAACCTAGTGTTTCTCTCTCTCTCATTGGCTACAATTCGGTTACAGAATGTGCTGAACTCTGCAGCTGATTGATTCTCATATATATATATATTATCCTGCTATGTGCTGAGTGTTTAGAACTACTGTATTAGGTCAGGATGAACTCTGTGGTTCATAGGAGTTCGTTGCTTTGTCACCGAGTCATCTGCCTCTGGTTGGAAAGTTTACTTCCTCGCTAAAAATAAACTTTAAGACACAGAGAATTTTTATTGCCCACAAAAGAGTCTCCGCAATAAAATACAGTTAGTTTACAGTTACAGTTTACAGTTTAGTCATTTATTATACATCCCATAATCATCCCGTGGGTGGTGGTGGACCCCCATACCCATCCCGTGGGCGGTGGTGGACCCCCATACCCATCCCGTGGGCGGTGGTGGACCCCCATACCCATCCCGTGGGTGGTGGTGGACCCCCATACCCATCCCGTGGGTGGTGGTGGACCCCATACCCATCCCGTGGGTGGTGGTGGACCCCCATACCCATCCCGTGGGCGGTGGTGGACCCCCATACCCATCCCGTGGGTGGTGGTGGACCCCATACCCATCCCTTGGGCGGTGGTGAACCCCATTCCCATCCCGTGGGCGGTGGTGGACCACATACCCATCCCGTGCGGGTGGTGGACCCCATACCCATCCCGTGGGCGGTGGTGGACCCCATACCCATCCCGTGCGGGTGGTGGACCCCATACCCATCCCGTGGGCGGTGGTGGACCACATACCCATCCCGTGCGGGTGGTGGACCCCATACCCATCCCGTGCGGGTGGTGGACCCCACACCCATCCCGTGGGCGGTGGTGGACCACATACCCATCTCGTGCGGGTGGTGGAAAGGGCTACAGAGGCACACAATGGGTTCAGGAACTGAACCCATGGTTCGTTAAGCTAAGCTAGTAACAATCTTGTAAAGATTGTTAAATTGTAAAGATTGTTACAAGATTGTTACTTATTTACATAAATGAACTGTGGGGCTCGGTACATCGAGAATCAACTGATCGTTTTAATATTGTCACTAACATCACCTGATGTTCTGACCGAGACATCTCATCAATCAACCATATGCAAGGTGTTACACAGCCGGCCATATATATTAGGCGTTACACAGCTGGCCACATATATAAAGCATTACGCAGCTGGCCACATATGTAAAGTGTATATATATATCAATGCATATATAATGACTTCAAGTCCCCCTTACAACACGACGGTGATCAGAGAAAACGGCAGAGGAGAAGGAGGGAAGCGACCGACTAGCGAGGGGGAGCTACAAGCAGATAGACTCTCACTCCCTCCTCTAGTCTGTACAGTTTTAGTATATTTATGTGTGTGATAATCAGTGACTTGCTTAACCCTTGTTTGGTGGATATTGGGACACTAAAGTGGTGACCCCAGACAGTTTGTCAACAAACCATGGCGTCCGCGTTCAGGCTACTAGCATATTTTCCGTCTGACCCAGAGACGAATTCGCCGCCCTGAAGACTGCTCTCCGCGCTGCAGTCAAGGTATGTAGAAGCCTCCAGGGTGACCTGTGCGACACGGCAAGGTTGGTGGGTCTGAGGTAGATGGTAGAGGTAGATGACAGAGGGGTGTTAGGGTAGTCCCCCCTGCGTTCCTGTACGTCCAGCCACGTACAGGCAAACGTTTTCTATGGTGATTACAGTCGACAATTTCGACTGGAATTTACCTAAATTTACCTGAGGGTCACTCTAGTGACCTCGATGAGGACAGGAAGACGGCGGCTTGCCAAAGATCGCCCCAGGTACCTCTAACGATTCTGACAGAGGCCCTGGCAGGTAGACCTTGTTTGTCATCAATAAATAAGTGGGCGTATTTCCTATCACCTAATGCATCTGTTCACCTAGCAGCAAGCACGTACCTAGGGGTTAGTCAGCTTGTTGTGGGTGTCACATCCTGGACGAGGGTCAGTAGTTCGACCTTAAGGGGGAGGAGGGACCTAGATATAAGCCTAAAGTGTGTGAATACACTCTGGCTGCCTGTCCCCGACACAATAAATTAATTATAACTTGTATGTAAGGCCAGGAACGTGCCTTGTATAAGAGATTAAAAACACTTAAAGAAAGCAGAGTAGATGCTTAGGATTTAAGTGTTGAGATAACTAAATTAAGATAACTTTAATTTGTTACAGAACAGAACGATAACATTTCCAAGGATTGCATATCACGCTCTGTTTTAAGTCTGTCTGGTATTATTCTGATAGAACTGAAGCATTTTCACGATGCTCCAATATTTCTGTTTGGCTGTTAAGTCTTAGTTAAGGATGAAATGCTTTGATACTTAGACCGTGACTTGTAATCTGTTTCCAAGCGTCGATTCCATAACGGGGAAGCTGAGACCGTTCCTTTAGTTAATAGTTATTAGTTCCTTTAGTTAATAGTTCCTTTAGTTAATAGTTATTAGTTCCTTTAGTTAATAGTTCCTTTAGTTAATAGTTATTAGTTCCTTTAGTTATTAGTTCCTTTAGTTAATAGTTCCTTTAGTTAATAGTTCCTTTAGTTATTAGTTCCTTTAGTTATTAGTTCCTTTAGTTAATAGTTATTAGTTCCTTTAGTTATTAGTTCCTTTAGTTAATAGTTATTAGTTCCTTTAGTTATTAGTTCCTTTAGTTAATAGTTATTAGTTCCTTTAGTTAATAGTTCCTTTAGTTAATAGTTATTAGTTCCTTTAGTTATTAGTTCCTTTAGTTAATAGTTATTAGTTCCTTTAGTTAATAGTTCCTTTAGTTAATAGTTATTCTGGAAATAAAGTATTTTGTTTTTATTGATTGTCGTTTTTTCCTTCACGATGTCTACTGTGGTTTTCAAGGTTGTTAGTACATAGGACTTGAGGAGTTTTGTAAAGGTGCTGGTAACATTGTGACCTATAATTGGCTCCTCGGTGCATATATACTGAGAGGTTAGACTGCTTCTGTGTGTATATACATTGAGAGGTTAGACTACTTCTGTGTATATACACTGTGAGGTCAGACTACTTCTGTGTATATACACTGTGAGGTCAGACTACTTCTGTGTATATACACTGTGAGGTCAGACTACTTCTGTGTATATACACTGAGAGGTCAGACTACTTCTGTGTATATACACTGTGAGGTCAGACTACTTCTGTGTATATACACTGTGAGGTTAGACTACTTCTGTGTATATACACTGTGAGGTCAGACTACTTCTGTGTATATACACTGTGAGGTCAGACTACTTCTGTGTATATACACTGTGAGGTTAGACTACTTCTGTGTATATACACTGTGAGGTCAGACTACTTCTGTGTATATACACTGTGAGGTCAGACTACTTCTGTGTATATACACTGAGAGGTTAGACTACTTCTGTGTATATACACTGAGAGGTTAGACTACTTCTGTGTATATACACTGTGTGTATCCTGCTTCTGTGTGTATATACACTGAGTGTATCCTGCTTCTGTGTGTATATACAGTGAGTGTATCCTGCTTCTGTGTGTATATACACTGAGTGTATCCTGCTTCTGTGTGTATATACAGTGAGTGTATCCTGCTTCTCTGTGCATATACACTGAGTGTTTTATTTTGAACATTGTTCAGGGCTGAAGTATACTTGCTGGTTGGCCAGTTAGAAGTTGTGTTAGCCTTAACAATACCCCCTCACGGTTAATAGGCCTTAAGTCCAACGTCAAGTCTGAGCTTAAGACTTTGAATATGAGCCAGTCGCGCGTCTTAAGGTTGACAAGTGACGTCACTTATTTACAGGTAAACAACGTCATTATGACGTTAAGACATCCGTAAACACCTCGTGGGGGGGGGGTTGTTAAGTAATCATCGGAGGATTATGATTACGAAGGGAGCCGGTCGGCCGAGCGGACAGCACGCTGGACTTGTGATCCTGTGGTCCCGGGTTCGATCCCGGGCGCCGGCAAGAAACAATGGGCAGAGTTTCTTTCACCCTATGCCCCTGTTACCTAGCAGTAAAATAGGTACCTGGGTGTTAGTCAGCTGTCACGGGCTGCTTCCTGGGGGTGGAGGCCTGGTCGAAGACCGGGCCGCGGGGACACTAAAGCCCCGAAATCATCTCAAGATAACCTCAAGATAACCCTTAAGGGGGCGTCTGGTTGGCATCAGGGTCCAAAAATGCAAAAATGAAAACTCGTTCGATTTCAATCAAACTTTTTTGACAAGTTCTATATGAAAAGTGTTTCATCTGGTCCAAGTTTCAGTATCGTAGCATAAATAGGAAGGGAGAAAAAAAATATTGAAGTAGTTGTGAAAATTATGCCAAAATGGTCAAAATCGATTATCAATCAAAAGTGTCAACTGAAATCATAACTACGACTCTTTGCTATCACAATAGCATATATTAAACAATTATTATAATTAGTTTAATTGAAAAAAAAATTAAGAATTTTTTTTTTTTTTTTTTTTTTTTTTTAATATTTTTTTTTTTTTTTTTTTGGGGGAGATTTGCATCAAACTTACACACCTGACTGTACGTAAGCCTATCTGTAAGGATGCCAATTTTGGAGAAAATTGGTTGATGTCAACCTCAGCCACAGATTTTAGAACCTTAGACTTTATTCATTTCTGTTTTTTTTTTTCAATTGACACAAACGTTTACAAAACTGATTCGTTTTTTATTCAATTTACATGAAACTTACACAGTATATGTGGAGGGCATGTCTCTACATTGTGGGGCATGTCTCTACATTGTGGGGCATGTCTCTACATTGTGGGGCATGTCTCTACATTGTGGGGCATGTCTCTACATTGTGGGGCATGTCTCTACATTGTGGGGCATGTCTCTACATTGTGGGGCATGTCTCTACATTGTGGGGCATGTCTCTACATTGTGGGGCATGTCTCTACATTGTGGGGCATGTCTCTACATTGGGGGGCATGTCTCTACATTGGGGGGCATGTCTCTACATTGGGGGGCATGTCTCTACATTGGGGGGCATGTCTCTACATTGGGGGGCATGTCTCTACATTGGGGGGCTTTCATTTTTCTATAAGTTCATTTATTGATTTTATAATAGCAATAAACATGCCATATTTGCAAAAAAATTTTGAAAACAAAAATCACGGTCAATTCTTCTCTTATCCGGGCTGACAGGGGGTGGGGGGGGGGAGTAGGTAGGGGGAAGGGGGGTAGGTAAGGGGGGTGACGGAGGTTCTTTTAGGGAAAGGGTTGGGGTGAGGAGGGTTGGAGAATTTTAAGAAGTCGGGTAGGAATATGTGGGTGGTTGACGGAGGCAGGGGCGGGGTGCTGGCGGGGTGGGGGGGAGGGGAGAGATGAACTTGGGGGAGATATTTGGGTAAATGGGGAAGAGCTATAAGGGAAGCTGGTTGAGAATATTTGTGGGGTTGGGAAGGGTTTTGGGGGTGGGCAATTTTTGGGGTCATGTAAAACGGGCGAATTACTTTATATGTTAACATATTTTCCAGCAAAAAATTACTTTATGTAAAGCACGCGCGCATGCACGCACGCACTACTAGGTTGAGAGTGAGGACCGCAACAGACTTACAAACACAATTAGGTGAGTTTGCACACACACAAATGACACAGGCACACGGTAGAGCTATCCGAGAATGGCTTCTAGATTTCAACACCAGCAAATGTAAGGTGATAGAGATGGAAACGATTGACAGAATACCAGAAGGACGGTACAAAATAAAAGAAAACTTCCTCCCTACACCTCCGGAGGCACATATCAGTAGGATAATACTAGCAGAATACTTTACATTGAGAAAAGTCAAAACATCAGTCAGGAACCAATGTAAGGAAGCATTTAGATCACCCTGCACCACTTACATGAGACCAGTCCTAGAGTATGCAGCATCATCGTGGATCACCCCCATAAAGCATAACGAAACTTGAAAAAATGCAACGGTTTCAACGAGGTTCGTCTTAGAATTAGAAAAGATGGTGTACGAAGAAAGACAGAAGGAACTAGACTAAACGTCGCTTGAAAAAATAAAAAGAGGTGAAAAAACGAGACATAATCAACACATAAACAATATTTAGGGGGTTTGACAGAGTGGAGAAAGAGATGATCACAATCGGGTTACCTTGAGGTGCTTCCGGGGCTTAGCGTCTCCGCGGCCCGGTCGTCGACCAGGCCTCCTGGTTGCTGGACTGATCAACCAGCCACCAGTGGGTGGTTCACAATAGTTCACAAGATGTTCACATTGATTTATGCTAATAGAACAAGAGGGCATGGATGAAAGTTTGAGGAACAAATCAACGATAGAGATATTAGAAAGTTTGATTTATACTTAAAGAACAGTAGGAAGACTGAATGAACTAAGTGAGTATGTTGAAGAAGCGGATTTCATTCTTGATTATAATATCCAAAGCATGTATTATAGTATATATCAGAAGGCATTGTATTAGCTGAGTTCACACACACACACACACACACATAAATAAATATAGAGGGTAGATAAAGACAGACTATTTAACACAAGGGGAACACGCACAAGGGGACACAGGTGGAAAATGAGTGCCCAAATGAGCCACAGAGATATTAGAAAGAACTTTTTTAGTGTCAGAGTGGTTGACAAATGGAATGCATTAGGGGGTGATGTGGTGGAGGCTGACTCCATACACAGTTTCAAGTGTAGATATGATAGAGCCCAATAGGCTCAGGAATCTGTACACCTGTTGATTGACGGTTGAGAGGCGGGACCAAAGAGCCAGAGCTCAACCCCTGCAAGCACAACTAGATGAGTACAACTAGGTGAGTACACACACACACACAACCACACACACACACACACACACACACACACACACACACACACACACACACACACACACACACACACACACACACACACACACACACACACACACACACACACACACACACACACACACACACACGCAAGCTTTAAGGTGTTTATATTGACAAGTATAACAAAACAAATGCCATCACCGAGAAATAAACGATAAAATAAACCTATTAAAATATAACGATAAAAAAGTATCAATCAAACCAAACAATTACGATTGAAAAAGCTAAACATAATTATCGTAAAACCCAGACAATTCCCTTATCATAGAGGCGATAGTCTTAAAAAAACTAAACTTCAATTATTCAAGAAACAAGGCCTTAATTACCTGGAAAAAGATTGTTACAATTATTAAAAAAATATATTAATTTGTTCTAAAGAATTACTTTAATTATTTCATAAATAATCTCTAATTGACTTAGAGAGTGATTTGTTGTAAAATGTTTCTCAATTGTCTTAAAAGAGGATTTCAATTGTCTTAAAAGAGAGTGCTTCAACAGCCTTAAAAGAGGATTTCAATTGTCTTAAAAGAGAGTGCTTCATTTGTCTTAAAAGAGGATTTCAATAGTCTTAAAAGAGAGTGCTTCAATAGTCTTAAAAGAGAGTGCTTCAATAGTCTTAAAAGAGAGTGCTTCAATAGTCTTAAAAGAGAGTGCTTCAATAGTCTTAAAAGAGAGTGCTTCAATAGTCTTAAAAGAGAGTGCTTCAATAGTCTTAAAAGAGAGTGCTTCAATAGTCTTAAAAAAGAGTGCTTCAACAGTCTTAAAAGAGAGTGCTTCAATAGTCTTAAAAAAGAGTGCTTCAACAGTCTTAAAAGAGAGTGCTTCAATAGTCTTAAAAAAGAGTGCTTCAATAGTCTTAAAAAAGAGTGCTTCAACAGTCTTAAAAAAGAGTGCTTCAACAGTCTTAAAAAAGAGTGCTTCAACAGTCTTAAAAGAGAGTGCTTCAATAGTCTTAAAAAAGAGTGCTTCAACAGTCTTAAAAGAGTGCTTCTCCTGCCTGAAGACACCAGACCTTACCTGTCATCAACAGAGGTCATCACTGATATTATGTCTATTGGGACATTAAATGGACATATCTGACCATTTAATGTCCCGAGGCAGGGGTGAGGTTGGGTTACTGTTTACCAGAGGGAGGGAGGGAGAGAGAGAGAGAGAGAGAGAGAGAGAGAGAGAGAGAGAGAGAGAGAGAGAGAGGGAGAGGGAGAGGGAGAGAGAGAGAGAGAGAGAGAGAGAGAGAGAGAGAGAGAGAGAGAGAGAGAGAGAGAGAGGAGAGGGAGAGGGAGAGAGAGAGAGAGAGAGAGAGAGAGAGAGAGAGAGAGAGAGAGAGAGAGAGAGAGAGAGAGAGAGAGAGAGAGAGAGAGAGAGAGAGAAGAGGGGGAGAGAGAGGAGGAAGAGAAACAGGAAAGATAAAAATGGTGAGGGAATAGCTGGAAGACGAGGGGGTGGAAAGGGGAGATAGAAGGAGAGTAAATGGGAGATGAGAGGGTGGAATGGGTGTTGGGAAGGAAGGGGAGGGTGGGAAGGGAGGGTGATGGGAAGGGTGACAGTCTCGGTATATTTACCAAATCTTCCTCATTTTCTCTCCTGTGGTGGCCGTTGGCCATGATCTTGTGTGTGTGTGTGTGTGTGTGTGTGTGTGTGTACTCACCTATATGTACTCACCTATATGTGCTTGCAGGATCGAGCATTGACTCTTGGATCCCGCCTTTCGAGCATCGGTTGTTTACAGCAATGACTCCTGTCCCATTTCCCTATCATACCTGGTTTTAAAATTATGAATAGTATTTGCTTCCACAACCTGTTCCTGAAGTGCATTCCATTTCCCCACTACTCTCACGCTAAAAGAAAACTTCCTTACATCTCTGTGACTCATCTGAGTTTCAAGCTTCCATCCATGTCCTCTCGTTCTGTTACTATTCCGTGTGAACATTTCGTCTATGTCCACTCTGTCAATTCCTCTGAGTATCTTATACGTTCCTATCATGTCCCCCCTCTCCCTTCTTCTTTCTAGTGTCGTAAGGCACAGTTCCCTCAGGCGCTCTTCATACCCCATCCCTCGTAGCTCTGGGACGAGTCTCGTTGCAAACCTCTGAACCTTTTCCAGTTTCATTATATGCTTCTTCAGATGGGGACTCCATGATGAGGCGGCATACTCTAAGACTGGCCTTACGTAGGCAGTGTAAAGCGCCCTAAATGCCTCCTTACTTAGGTTTCTGAATGATGTTCTAACTTTTGCCAGTGTAGAGTACGCTGCTGTCGTTATCCTATTAATATGTGCCTCAGGAGATAGATTAGGTGTTACGTCCACCCCCAGGTCTCTTTCACGCGTCGTTACAGGTAGGCTGTTCCCCTTCATTGTGTACTGTCCCTTTGGTCTCCTATCTCCTAGTCCCATTTCCATAACTTTACATTTGCTCGTGTTGAATTCTAGTAGCCATTTCTCTGACCATCTCTGCAATCTGTTCAGGTCCTCTTGGAGGATCCTGCAATCCTCATCTGTCACAACTCTTCTCATCAACTTTGCATCATCCGCAAACATCGACATGTAGGACTCTACGCCTGTAAACATGTCGTTAACATACACAAGAAATAGAATTGGTCCCAGCACCGATCCTTGTGGTACTCCACTTGTTACTGTTCGCCAGTCCGACTTCTCGCCCCTTACCGTAACTCTTTGGCTCCTTCCTGTTAGGTAGTTCCTTATCCATTCTAGGACCTTTCCCCCCACCCCCGCCTGCCTCTCGAGCTTGAACAGCAGTCTCATGTGCGGTACTGTATCAAAGGCTTTTTGGCAGTCCAGAAATATGCAGTCTGCCCAACCATCTCTGTCCTGTCTTATCCTCGTTATTTTATCATAGAATTCCAGAAGGTTTGTTAGGCACGATTTCCCTGTCCAGAACCCATGTTGATGTTTGTTCACAAACCTAATGTTCTCCAGGTGTGCAACCAGTCGTAGCCTAATTATTCTTTCCAGTATTTTACAGGGGATGCTTGTCAGTGATACAGGTCTGTAGTTAAGTGCCTCCTCCCTATCTCCTTTCTTGAAGATCGGCACGACATTTGCCTTCTTCCAGCAACTGGGCAATTCTCCTGACATAAGTGACTCATTAAAGATCATTGCCAGAGGCACGCTGAGGGCCTGTGCTGCTTCTTTTAGTATCCACGGTGATACTTTGTCTGGTCCAACTGCTTTAGTTGCATCTAGAGTTGTCAACTGTTTCATTACCTCCTCTGCTGTCACCTCTATATCTGATAGTCTTTCATCTAGGGTAACCCCTTCCAACAATGGGAGCTGCTCAGGCTCGGTAGTGAACACTCCATGGAAACTGGCATTCAGTGCCTCGCAGATTTCCTTGTCACTTTCAGTATATGCCCCCTCTGTCTTCCTTAGTCTTGTCCTTGGTCGTTCACCGACATTTTTCTTCTTATATGACTGTGTAGTAACTTAGGTTGTTTTTTCGCTTTGATTGCAATATCGTTCTCATAGTCCCTTTCCGATGTTCGTCTTATGTTAATGTAATCGTTCCTAGCTCTGTTGTATCTGCTTCTGTTGTCCTCTGTTCTTTGTCTTCTGTACTTCCTCCACTCCCGCCTGCTGGCCATTTTTGCTTCCTGACACTGTCTATTAAACCATGGGTTATTATATTCCTTCTTATTTTTTCCCTTTACCGTTGGTATAAATCTCTCTTCGGCCTCCTGGCATTTCTGTATGACTAGGTCCATCATATCTTGGACTGTTTTTCCTCTAATTTCTTCCTCCCACTGCACTTCACCCAGATAGTCCCTTATCCTCATATAGTCCCCTTTCCTGTAGTCAGCTCTCCTTTCCCAGATCTCTTGTCCCATGGTCATAATTTTGAATTCCATCATGTAGTCAAAGACTAGGACACAATGGTCACTGGCCCCTAGAGGTATTTCATGCTCTAAATTCTCGATATCTTCTACGTTCTGGGTGAAAATCAGGTCTAATAGGCTCGGTGCATCTCCTCCTCTTTCCCTTGTGTCTTCCTTCACATGTTGTGTCAGGAAGTTGTGTTGTGTTGTGTTGTGTGTGTGTGTGTGTGTGTGTGTGTGTGTGTGTGTGTGTGTGTGTGTGTGTGTGTGTGTGTTTACTAGTTGTGTTTACTAGTTGTGTTTACTAGTTGTGTTTTTGCGGGGGTTGAGCTTTGCTCTTTCGGCCCGCCTCTCAACTGTCAATCAACTGTTTACTAACTACTTTTTTTTTTCTTTTTTTTTCTTTTTTTCACACCACACAGACACACACACACCCCAGGAAGCAGCCCGTGACAGCTGACTAACTCCCAGGTACCTATTTACTGCTAGGTAACAGGGGCACTTAAGGTGAAAGAAACTTTGCCCATTTGTTTCTGCCTCGTGCGGGAATCGAACCCGCGCCACAGAATTACGAGTCCTGCGCGCTATCCACCAGGCTACGAGGCCCCTAAATAAAGGATGTGTGTGTGTGTGTGTGTGTGTGTGTGTGTGTGTGTGTATGTGTGTGTGTGTGTGTCACATCAGATGAGTCACAGAGATGTTAGGAAGTATTCTTTTAGCGTGCGGGTCGTCGAAAAATGGAATGCACTTAAGGAACAGGTTGTGGAAGTAAACTCTATTCATAATTTTAAAACTAGATATGATAGAGAAATGGGAGAGGAGTCATTGCTGTAAACAACTGATGGCTAGAAAGCCGGGATCGAAGAGTCAATGCTCGATCCTGCAAGCACAAATAGGTGAGTACAAATAGTTGAGTACACACACACAACACACACACACACACACACACACACACACACACACACACACACACACACACACACACACACACACACACACACACACACACACACACACACACACACACACACACACACACACACACACACAACTTTTTCAGTGTCAGAGTAGTTAACAAATGGAATGCAGTAGGCAGTGATGTGGTGGAGGCTGACTCCATACACAGTTTCAAATGTAGATAGAGCGGGACCAAAGAGCCAGAGCTCAACCCCCGCAAGCACAACTAGATGAGTACACACACACACACACACACACACACAACCACAACCCCTGCCCACAGTTCGTCGTGTTTACAATGCCATCATTAGCTCAGCAAAACAAAGGTTCGTCTAACAGCCGCTCTCCGAGCGTAAATATCAATTTACAGATACACGATATCTTTAACCGGGATTTACGATTTATTTGTAACTACTGCCCTAAACACGGATGTAAAAAAAAGAAAAAACACATTTACAGAATGATAAATCTCACGATCTACATTGATTTCGTCTTAAATAGTTTCTTGGAAGAAAAATGAGAGGATCTGACTTATGAAAAGTATTTGCTAAGGAACATACAAATTTCTCCTGTTGCTGACCGGATCAGTAGCAATGGTAGTAGTGACTTAAGAGGGCTGTTCCAGGCACTACGAATGTGTATGCGTGCACGCGCGTGTGTGTATTAGTGCACGTGTGTGTATTAGTGCACGTGTGTGTATTAGTGCACGTGTGTGTATTAGTGCACGTGTGTGTATTAGTGCACGTGTGTGTATTAGTGTACGTGTGTGTGTATATGTGTATTACTTTGTGTGGTCAGCGAGTGGAATGCACAGAAAGAGGAGGTAGTGGAAGCCACCTCTTCCCACACCATCATGGACTTATACTATAAAGAACTCGAATGTCTGTAACTTTAAAAAAAAAAAAATACAACAAGACTCACATCTTGAGAAGACTCAAGACTCAAGACTCAAGACTCAAGACTCAAGACATCTCACTCCCCCCTTCAGTGACTGACAGGAAAGCACAATTAGGCTAAGCACAATGTCTCGTTGAATACCTCAAGGTCTTAACTAAATATTATTTTATGGTTCATTAACAGTTCAACGATTGGGCCGCACGCTCCAGGATATGTTAGGAAGATTCGCTCTTAAGGCCTCTTTGATTTGCTAGCTTATTGAGGTATGGACGCCGCATAACCGCTGCATATTCCAGTTTGCGTCTCACGTATGTCTTAGCATATTAACTTAACGCTCAGCTATCAGACCCCTAGTGTGTGTGTAGTCACCTAATTGTACTCACCTAATTGTGCTTGCGGGGGTTGAACTCTGGCTCTTTGGTCCCGCCTCTCAACCGTCAAATTCCACACACACATGTATGTGTGTGTGTGTGTGTGTGTGTGTGTGTGTGTGTGTGTGTGTGTGTGTGTGTGTGTGTGTGTGTGTGTGTGTGTGTGTGTGTGTATTTACTATTTGTATCTGCAGAATCGACCTCTTAGCTCTTGGACTCCGCCTTTCTAACCAAATTATTTCTCCTCAATTATGTCTACTACATATATTTCTCTGTAACACAATTTTTATGAAACAGAGGGAGAGAGGGAACGGAAACGGGAACGAGGCAAAAAGAGAAAGCAGAGAGGATGTTTGAAGAGAGGGAAGAGGAGAGAGAGGGGAGACAGCTGGAGAGACAGAAAGAGCGGGAGGGGGGGAGAAGAGAGGAAAGAGAGTAGAAGTGGTGGAAAGAGGTATGAGAGAGGGGAATGAAGGGGAGAGAGAGTGGGAGGAGAGAGGTTGTATTAGAGGGGACTTAAAAATCCCCTCTAGTGTGATATATGCTATTCTCCGAGGCTATGAATCTCCTTCCAGCCAGAGGTATATATATATATATATATATATATATATATATATATATATATATATATATATATATATATATATATATATATATATATATATATATATGTCGTACCTAGTAGCCAGAACTCACTTCTCAGCCTACTATGCGAGGCCCGATTTGCCTAATAAGCCAAGTTTTACTGAATTAATATATTTTCTCTAATTTTTTTCTTATGAAATGATAAAGCTACCCATTTCATTATGTATGAGGTCAATTTATTTTTATTAGAGTTAAAATTAACGTAGATATATGACCGTACCTAACCAACCCTACCTAACCTAACCTAACCTATCTTTATAGGTTAGGTTAGGTTAGGTAGCCGAAAACGTTAGGTTAGGTTAGGTTAGGTAGGTTAGGTTGTCGAAAAAACATTAATTCGTGAAAACTAGGCTTATTAGGCAAATCAGGCCTTGCATAGTAGGCTCAGAAGTGAGTTCTGGCTACTAGGTACGACATATATATATATATATATATATATATATATATATATATATATATATATATATATATATATATATATATATATATATGTCGTACCTAGTAGCCAGAACGCACTTCTCAGCCTACTATG
Organism: Procambarus clarkii; assembly: GCF_040958095.1. NCBI lineage: Eukaryota > Metazoa > Arthropoda > Malacostraca > Decapoda > Cambaridae > Procambarus > Procambarus clarkii. Next base: position 14,483,826 of record NC_091204.1, read on the forward strand.
CAAGGCCTGATTTGCCTAATAAGCCAAGTTTTCATGAATTAATTGTTTTTCGTCTACCTAACCTACCTAACCTAACCTAACCTAACTTTTTCTGCTACCAAACCTAACCTAACCTATTAAGATAAGTTAGGTTAGGTTAGGTAGGGTTGGTTAGGTTCGGTCATATATCTACGTTAATTTTAACTCCAATAAAAAAAAATTGACCTCATACATAATGAAATGGGTAGCTTTATCATTTCATAAGAAAAAAATTAGAGAAAATATATTAATTCAAGAAAGCTTGGCTTATTAGGCAAATCGGGCCTTGCATAGTAGGCCAAAAAGTGCGTTCTGGCTACTAGGTACGACATATATATATATGTCGTACCTAGTAGCCAGAACTCACTTCTCAGCCTACTATGCAAGGCCCGATTTGCCTAATAAGCCAAGTTTTCCTGAATTAATAGATTTTCTCTAATTTTTTTCTTATGAAATGATAAAGCTACCCATTTCATTATGTATGAGGTCATTTTTTTTTATTTGAGTTAAAATTAACGTAGATATATGACCGAACCTAACCAACCCTACCTAACCTAACCTAACCTATCTTTATAGGTTAGGTTAGGTTAGGTAGCCGAAAAAGTTAGGTTAGGTAGGTTAGGTAGTCGAAAAACAATTAATTCATGAAAACTAGGCTTATTAGGCAAATCGGGCCTTGCATAGTAGGCTGAAAAGTGAGTTCTGGCTACTAGGTACGACATATATATATATATATATATATATATATATATATATATATATATATATATATATATATATATATATATATATATATATATATATATATATATATATATATATATATATATATATATATATATATATATATATGTATGTCGTACCTAGTAGCCAGAACGCACTTGTCAGCCTACAATGCAAGGCCCGATTTGCCTAATAAGCCAAGTTTTCATGAATTAATTGTTTTTCGACTACCTAACCTACCTAACCTAACCTAACCTAACTTTTACGGCTACCTAACATAACCTAACCTATAAAGATAGGTTAGGTTAGGTTAGGTAGGGTTGGTTAGGTTCGGTCATATATCTACGTTAATTTTAACTCCAATAAAAAAAATTGACCTCATACGTAATGAAATGGGTAGCTTTATCATTTCATAAGAAAAAAATTAGAGAAAATATATTAATTCAGGAAAACTTGGCTTATTAGGCAAATCGGGCCTTGCATAGTAGGCTGAGAAGTGCGTTCTGGCTACTAGGTACGACATATATATATATATATATATATATATATATATATATATATATATATATATATATATATATATATATGAAGAATGGAAGAATGGCAAGCAGTTGGTATGGGAAGAATGGCAAGAAGAATGGCCTGGAAGAATGGCAAGCAGTTGGTATGGGACTACACGTGCGTATCAACCCTGGCTAACACCTACATTAACCTCAGTGTTGCACAACCAGGTGGCGCTGCCACCCACAGGGAAGCAGCCAAATCCCGTAAGTATAGAGAACTGGATCACCACTACAATTTTGTCCCCATTGCTTCTGAGACGCTCGGCGCCTGGGGTAAAAGTGCTACCAGTTTTTTGAAGGAACTGGGTTCTAGGCTCATTGAAACAACAAGGGACCCGAGAGCTGCAAGCTTTCTTTTCCAGCGCCTCAGTGTGGCGATACAGAGGGGAAATGCGCACTGCATCCAGGGTTCCTGCCCGCCATCTGAGGAGCTGGAGGAACTCGACAACCTATGACAACCATCTTTGTAACCTATATGTAACTCCTTTTTTGTAACAAAGTTTATATATATATATATATATATATATATATATATATATATATATATATATATATATATATATATATATATATATATATATATATATATATATATATATATATATATACTCATTAATTAGGAACATTATTTCTTATTCAGTTTAGTGGTAGGATGATTGTGAAAATCCGTTTTATATAAGAATAAAAAAATTGGGCTATTTATTATTTTTATTTAATTAATTATATAATTATAATATTACATTATTAATTGGCGCAGTATTTTATCGTCTTGTTTTTTGTTTTGCTGGAAGACTGTTGTTGTGTTCTTGGGACGTTTGTCTGTGTTTCATGCTAGCCTCGATCTTGGGCCTTCTTGCGGCCCATGTCTGAGGTCGGCGGTATGTTTAGCATATGACACACGCTTGACACAGACGCCTCCCAGGTCTGTGTCACATGAGACCTGACACAGACGCCTCCCAGGTCTGTGTCACATGAGACCTGACACAGACATCTCCCAGGTCTGTGTCACATGAGACCTGACACAGACATCTCCCAGGTCTGTGTCACATGAGACCTGACACAGACATCTCCCAGGTCTGTAGCACATGACACAAGCCTGTCACAGACATCTTCCAGGTCTGTGTCACATGAGACCTGACACAGACATCTCCCAGGTCTGTGACACATGACACAAGCCTGACACAGAATCTCCCAGGTCTGTGACACATGACACAAGCTTGACATAGACGCCTCCCAGGTCTGTGACACATGAAACCTGACACAGACATCTCCCAGGTCTGTGACACATGACACAAGCCTGACACAGACATCTGCCAGCTCTGTGACACATGACACAGACACACACAACGTAACAACTCAGTTCAATATCAATTACAAAAATATGTTTAAGAAAAGGAGAAAAATGACTACTAATTTCCTAGGGAATTTTCCTCAGATTTTTCCATCCTTTTCACATAAAAAAAGCCGTAGGTTTCTGTCTCTTTTTTTTTTAGCATATATATATACTTTTTTCTACGAAAGTCACTATGCTAAGTAATATTTTTTTGACTAAATACAAAACACTCGTATTCCTCAGTGTTCACTCTCAGGGTTTGAGAGTACATCTTGGAGAGTGCATATATGCACTTGCACTATTTGTTTTTATCTTATGTTCTCTGGTTTATTTGTATAAAATATAAATGTTCTTGGTTTGTGGACCGTATCACCGCTTGCGAGAAATGTGTTTGGTGGTCCTTAATGACACAAATACACACACACACACACACACACACACACACACACACACACACACACACACACACACACACACACACACACACACACACACACACACACACACACACACACTCACACACACACATGCACGCAAAGTGCTGGAGTGGTGGCAGCGTTCCCCCTTTGAATAGTGTAGGAGCCTCGCTCGCCTCTCCGGGTGATGGGAGAGAGAGACTACATTTCCCCTCACCAAGTACCTGCTCCAGCGACTGTTCTAATTCACCTTCTTCTTCTCCTCTTCCTGTTCTTCCAGTAGAATTGGTTGGCACAATGAATATCCTCGCATCTTGCAGAACCGGCGTTCAATCCCCAATGGTCCAATTGGACAACATTCCTTTACTTCTTCTAAGATATTATATAGCACCTTGTGATCAAACTGACTTAGAACTCTCTTTTGAGAATTACCTGACCTTTTCCTAGCCTTTGATTTTGAGGACCTTTTGACTTTGATTTTGAAGATGACTCCAAGGGCTGTGTGCAACCTTTGAGGCACAAGCTACAGTATAAAAAAGGAAGCTGTATTCTAAAATATACTCTAGTTTACATTTAAAAAAAGCCTTCTCCTGTTTAGCCATAAAAACCTGTTTATGGAGGTACTCAAGAAAGCATCGAGGTTCGTATTTGGTTCCATTGTCGCGAAGAAAATTATATACATCTGGTTTTCTTCCTCAATCCCGCGAACTAGGAAGAAAACAGAGAGGGCATTTCCTCCTTGAATCTCACCCCTTTGTATCTAAACTCTCCTGTCTCAGAGCACTCTATTGTCTCGGTGACTCTCCAGGAACTGTACTTGATAGTGTTCTCTGACGCAAAGTCTTCCTGGATGTCTCAGAACGTATCCCCTGGGGCTAGGAACGAGAGGTATAGGCACATTAGAGGGTAGCCAGGTGAATGGCCGAGTTAGAAAGTATTCCTGGATGTGTGGTGTGTCGTGTTAGCGCCCCGGGTCCAGCACTGCAGGCCCCACGCCCCCTCCGTCCATCACCAGGTGCGAAGTGTCTGCTGGTTGAATGCCTGTGTCTGCGGGTAGGCCGTCGTCTGCCCCGTGTAAGGGCACTGGTAGGCCGGGGGGGAGTACTGGGGCGGGGTGTAGGCTGGAGGATAGGCCTGTGGGTAGCCTGCAGGACAAGGCTTTCCGTCACGTACCAGAACCTGCGAAACAAGAAGATATCAAAACTATATTTACGTGTCAAACTAAATCATTCTTGTAGAGATATCAGCGTGCTATTTGCAAGAATATGCAACTGACGAACATGTATTGCAACCTGTTTGACATCAATTTTCTGCTATTCATATTTTGGTCGTAGTAGCATAAAACAGATGCGATCCCTTCACAGCTTTAAAGACCCCGTTCTCAAAGGTAATTGGGTAATTATTATTTTAATATTTCACACCACTAGGCTCCTTCCACCAGCGACCTCTCACATACCAATGGTAGACTGTTATGTTATTTTTATGTGAGAGTGAGAGAGAGAGTTAGCGAAAAGACAGACAAACTAAAACGGACAGAAAATAGGAAAGAGATAGAGATAGAAATACATACAGACATAATAGGAAAAAGAGACAGAAAGATATACAGAGACAGACATAGAGAAAGATACAGAAATCGACAGAAACAGACAGACGAAAAGTGACAGAAAGACAGGTCTGCAGAGCGATCGGGTCTACCAGGGCATAGAAAGACAGGAAGACAAACAGAAAATCAGAAACAGACAACAGCACACAAAGACAGACAGGCACAGAGAAAAAAACCCTAGACAGACAGACATAGACACAAGAAAAGAAGGAAGGAGAAGGAGGAGAAAGGTATATATGAACAAAGGGAACAAGAAAGTAGCATCTAAAGAGATAATTTGATAAAGAAAACATTTCAACAACGAAGCCAAATCGATCTACCAACATTAACAACATCTACCCGTTGACCAGACCACACACTAGAAGGTGAAGGGACGACGACTGCGACGTTTCGGTCCGTCCTGGACCATTCTCGTCCAACCACTTGGGCTGGACGGTAGAGCGACTGTCTCGCTTCATGCAGCTCGGCGTTCAATCCCCCGACCGTCCACAAGTGGTTGGGACACCATTCCTTCCCCCCCCCCCCCGTCCCATCCCAAATCCTTATCATGATCCCCTTCCCAATGCTATATAGTCGTGATGGCTTGGCGCTCTCCACCTGATTTTTGGACCATTCTCAAGTCCAAAACTGTCGCCTCCAACGTTGCCTTACATCGTAAACAAATGCTACTTCATAGTCGCCCGTGACTGTTGAAGATATAGTTATAAAGAATATTCTCAATAGGACTCACCGGAACTGCTACTCTGCGAGGAGACGTGACGGAGGCCATGGACGCGGCCGCAGCGGCGGCCGCCGTCGTCATCTCCAAGTTCTTATCTTGGCGCTGTCTCTTGCACTTGTACCGGCGGTTCTGGAACCAGATCTTGACCTGAGTGGAGGTGAGTTTGAGGAGACCCGCAAGGTGTTCCCGCTCCGGCGCTGACAGGTATCGCTGCTGCTTGAACCGTCGCTCCAGCTCGTACACCTGCGCCTGAAAACACGAACCATATGTGAACAAATCCATAAGAGCCGTGGCAAGGGTTCGAAATTACGTCCGAGAGGATTCCCAGACGCTGCCTTAATCGTCTGACATACGTGAGATGTTAGAACCTAAACTAATATTACCAATTTAATTATAAACTCGCCCGCATAGCATAGCAATTTTCTGCAAATGCATCAATACACACGAATATACATATGCACATATACATGTATGCTAATATATACATGGTGGGGGGGTGAGTGGGCCAGAGGGGTGCCTCTTGAAGGGTGCCAGGGAGGTCCTTGAGGCACTGTACAGCATAATATACTCAGGTAGGTCCAGGGAACAATAAACACTGTGGCGTAATCCTTCACACAGGGGAGGAGCGTTGCTTATCCTGCTCTCTCTCTCTCTCTCTCTCTCTCTCTCTCTCTCTCTCTCTCTCTCTCTCTCTCTCTCTCTCTCTCTCTCTCTCTCTCTCTCTCTCTCTCTCTCTCTCTCTCTCTCCCTCTCTCTCTCTCTCTCTCTCTCTCTCTCTCTCTCTCTCTCTCTCTCTCTCTCTCTCTCTCTCTCTCTCTCTCTCTCTCTCTCTCTCTCTCTCTCTCTCTCTCTCTCTCTCTCTCTCTCTCTCTCTCTCTCTCTCTCTCTCTCTCTCTCTCTCCCTCCAGAAATACTCCACTCCTGGTGAGTGTGGTGCCAGGTAGACAGTGTATTCACCTAGTTGTGCTTGCGGGGGTTGAGCTCTGCTCTTTCGACCCGCCTCTCAACTGTCAATCAATCAACTGTTACTAACTACTAACTAATTTTTTCCACACACACACACACACACACACACACACACACACACACACACACACACACACACACACACACACACACACACACACACACACACACACACACACACACACACACACACACACACACACACACACACACACACACACACACACATACACACACAGGCAGCAGCCCGTAACAGCTGTCTAACTCCCCGGTACCTATTTACTGCTAGGTAACAGTGGCATCAGGGCGACAGAAACTGCCTATTTTGTTTCTACCATCACCAGGGGATTGAACCCGGATCCCAAGGATTACGAGTCCAGAGCGCTGTCCACTCAGCTCAGTGTGGTGCCAGGTAGGGTGAGTGAGTGTAGTGCCAAGAATAACGGCACCGAGAGTCTGATAGAAAGAAAAGGGGGGAGGGGGGTGGAATGACGCAATCTCCACCTCATATAGTACAAATAACGACTATCGCCGACACTGAAAGCAAATATTGATTCATTCACCAGGCAATGAACTCACATACATTTTTAATATGTAATAAAGCCAGTATTTTCTTAACCTGAAATAATTATATACTGTGATAGGGGGAATTATCAAGGGAAAAGCGCCAAGCCATTACGACTATATTGCACTGGGAAAGGGTCAGGATAAGGATTTGGGATGGGACGGGGGGAAAGGAATGGTGCCCAACTAATTGGATGGGCGGGGATTGAACGCCGACCTGCATGAAGCGAGACCGTCGCTCTACCGTCCAGCCCTAATGCAAATTTAGCCCTGCCAGGTAAGCCAATCGCTCGTGAATTCAACCACCAAGCCCCTTGTTTATGAGTGGAAAACTGTTTACATGAGCCAAGAACCAGATGAAAGGAAGTTTAGATGAATCCAAGAATCAAATGGAAGGAAGTTCGGATGAATCCAAGAACCAAATGGAAGGAAGTTCGGATGAATCCAAGAACCAAATGGAAGGAAGTTCGGATGAATCCAAGAACCAAATGGAAGGAAGTTCGGATGAATCCAAGAACCAAATGGAAAGAAGTTCGGATGAATCCAAGAATCAAATTGAAGGAAGTTCGGATGAATCCAAGACCCAAATGGAAGGAAGTTCGGATGCAGCATTTCTAGGACCCCACCACACGTATGGAATGACATTAGTGTCATGAATGTCTATCAGACTTTTATGGCTAGTTGATGTCTATCAGGCTATTCTGTTACGGCTAGTAAATCAGTCTATGCTATGTCTATCCATCTCAGCCATTATTGTTGGTAGATAATGTCTATTTGACTGTGTCTATTAGGCTGTCTATGTTGTGGGTAGTTAACATCTATTAGATTATATTGTGACTAGCTCTATGGTATATAGAGGCTATGGTATATGGCATATTGCTATGGTATAGGGACTATAGCAGAGCTTTCGAATATACCCGAAATTCTGCATTATGAGTACTGATTACTGTCTTGTGTAAATTTATGCATATGTGTACGCATGTATGTATGCACGTATGTTGGCATGCGTGTAGGCATGTGTGTGTGTGTGCGTATGTTGGCATGCGTGTAGGCATGTGTGTGTGTGTGCGTATGTTGGCATGCGTGTAGGCATGTGTGTGTGTGTGCGTATGTTGGCATGCGTGTAGGCATGTGTGTGTGTGTGCGTATGTTGGCATGCGTGTAGGCATGTGTGTGTGTGTGCGTAAGTTGGCATGCGTGTAGGCATGTGTGTGTGTGTGCGTATGTTGGCATGCGTGTAGGCATGTGTGTGTGTGTGCGTATGTTGGCATGCGTGTAGGCATGTGTGTGTGTGTGCGTATGTTGGCATGCGTGTAGGCATGTGTGTGTGTGTGCGTATGTTGGCATGCGTGTAGGCATGTGTGTGTGTGCGTATGTTGGCATGCGTGTAGGCATGTGTGTGTGTGTGCGTATGTTGGCATGCGTGTAGGCATGTATGTATGCACGTATGTTGGCATGCGTGTAGGCATGTGTGTGTGTGTGCGTATGGACATGCGTGTAGGCATGTGTGTGTGTGCGTATGTTGGCATGCGTGTAGGCATGTGTGTGTGTGTGCGTATGTTGGCATGCGTGTAGGCATGTGTGTGTGTGCGTATGTTGGCATGCGTGTAGGCATGTGTGTGTGTGCGTATGTTGGCATGCGTGTAGGCATGTGTGTGTGTGCGTATGTTGGCATGCGTGTAGGCATGTATGTATGCACGTATGTTGGCATGCGTGTAGGCATGTGTGTGTGTGTGCGTATGTTGGCATGCGTGTAGGCATGTGTGTGTATGCGTATGGACATGCGCGTAGGCATGTGTGTGTGTGTGCGTAAGTTGGCATGCGTGTAGGCATGTGTGTGTGTGTGCGTAAGTTGGCATGCGTGTAGGCATGTGTGTGTGTGTGCGTATGTTGGCATGCGTGTAGGCATGTGTGTGTGTGTGCGTATGTTGGCATGCGTGTAGGCATGTGTGTGTGTGCGTATGGACATGTGCGTAGCTGGCCATGTACGCATGTCAGGGGTGTGCGAAAATTTATTTTATTAGCATAAACATTGTGGGATAGCCCGGTGGTCCAGCCGGCTTTCCCAGGCATGGAGGGGATGGGACGGGTGGTGTGGGGATGGGAGGGGTGTGTGGTGGTAGTGGAAGGGGAAGGGGAGGCGCGGAAAAGAGGAATTGACGGGGGAGGCGGAGGGAGGCAGATGAAGAGAGGGGGATAGGGGATATAGCACCAAGGAGAAAGTATTGCAAGAGAAAGGAATAGAAGTTGGTGTTTGGAAGAGAATAGGAGGATGGAAAGGATGGAATAGAGGGTTAAAAAGGGTTAAGAGGAACGGGAAATCCTCCTCGTTCATCTCTATCCCCTAATTCTTATGACATGGCTTAGAAAGTTTCTCGCTTCTGCTTCTAGTCACTTTGTTCTCCATATTCCTCACCAGGGTTGTCTTTGTGGGTAGGTTATCTTGAGGTTATCTTGAGATGATTTCGGGGCTTTAGTGTCCCCGCGGCCCGGTCCTCGACCAGGCCTCCACCCCCAGGAAGCAGCCCGTCACAGCTGACTAACTACCCAGGTACCTATTTTACTGCTAGGTAACAGGGGACATAGGTTGAAATAAACTTCTGCCCATTGTTTCTCGCCGGCGCCCTGGATCGAACCCGGGACCACAGGATCACAAGCCCAGCGTGCTGTCCGCTCGGCCGACCGGCTCCCCCCGGAGTGGGAGTGTCCTGCCTATTGTACACACCTGTTTGTGTCGGCAGGAACGAGCGTCAGCTATCGAGCCCCAGCTTTTCCCGGATGTCGTCTACTCTAATGCCTCATAATCTACATTTCTACTTTATAAATTGTAGATGTATTCTACTTCTACAACCCTCTCTGAAGTTGTCGTACTACTGTGTTAAAACAATACTTTCCCACGTGTCTAAGGGGCTAATGGGGGTGAAGGGGGTGATTGGGAGGGGCATGGAGTAGGGGGGAGGATAGTACTCATCTAGTTGTGCTTGCGGGGGTTGAGCTTTGGCTCTTTGGTCCCGCCTCTCAACGGGACTGAGAGGTAGAGGTAGGGGGGCTGGATTTGGTGGGGAGAGGGGAGGGATTATGGAGGTATTATTAGGGAGTGGTGAGGGGGGTGGTGGTGGAGAGGGGGGGTTAATGGTGCAGGGGGGGGGGGCTGGTGGGGGCAGTGTTGTGACAGGCATGATAACGTTAATCTCTCTCCGGTACACACAAGATCTCTACCACCATCCCTCATTTTCTCTCACCCTCTCACCCTTCTCACCTTTCTTTCCTCACCATTTTCTCATTTCCTCCTTCTACCTACCTTTCTCGACGCATTCTACCTCATTCTCTTTCTACCTTCTGCTTCATCTTCACCTCCCTTCTTCTTGAGTTATCTTGAGTTATCTTGAGTTTCTCTTTCAGTCATCTTCCTTTTTCCTTTTCTCCTTCTCTTCGACGTTCTCTTCGACGTTCTCTTCGACGTTCTCTTCGACGTTCTCTTGCGTTCTCATCATATTGATCTCATTGTTCCCTGCCTCCTCTCCCAACGTTCTAAGCCGAGGTGCAGGAAGCCACCTCCTGTGCAGACCCCTCACAGTGTTCAAGAGAGAACTGGATAAGCACCTCCAAAGGATACCTGATCTACCAGGCTGTGACTCAATACGTCAGGCTGCGAGCAGCCGCGTCCAACAGCCTGGTTGATCAGTCCAGCAACCGGGAGGCCTGGTCGACGACCGGGCCGCGGGGACGCTAAGCCCCGGAAGCACCTCAAGGTAACCTCAAGGTAACCTCAAGGTAACCATGCACCAGCCACAGCCGATACCAACACAGATGAACAGGACCTGGACAGGTATAAATGCACCAAGTGCATTTATCACCCGTTACGGGCTATTCATGCCCGTGCCACCTTTTGGGTGGCTTAATCTTTATCAATCAATTATCACCTATCAAGGTCGCGACCTCTCCGTAGGGTGCAGTCACACCTCCACAGATCTCCAGCTCTTGATACTGGTAATGGCTTCAAAGGGCCACCACTTACTGGCTATTCATGCCCGTGTCACCTTCTGGGTGGCTTAATCTTCACCAATCATTCACTTATCATCCATCATTAGATTAAAGCTTCCGGACCAGACGATGTGTAACCATGGATGCTAAAAGAAGCAGCACAGACCCTCAGTATACCTCTGGCTCGTTAGTGATTCAATTGTGAATAGAGATTTGTCCAGTTGTTGGAAGAGGGAAGGAGGGAATTATCAGGGGGAAAGGGCCAAGCCATTACGACTATATAGCACTGGGAAGGGGTCTGGATAAGGATTTGGGATGGGACGGGGGAAAAAGGAATGGTGCCCAACCACTTGGACGGTCGGGGATTGAACGCTGACCTGCATGAAGCGAGACCGTCGCTCTACCGTCCAGCCCAAGTGGTTGGGCCAGCTGTTGGAAGAACGCAAGTGTGGTACCAATATATAAGATAGGAAGGGGGCACCTAACTACAGACCAGTATCACTGACAACTATATCTTGATGGAATAATATAGATATGACACCGCTCCTGTGCCAGGTAAGTCCACTACGGGCTCACCATAGCCCGTGCTACTTGCCCCACTCCTGTGCCAGGTAAGTCCACCACGGGCTCACCATAGCCCGTGCTACTTGCCCCACTCCTGTGCCAGGTAAGTTACGGGCTCACCATAGCCCGTGCTACTAGGAACTTGTTCCGAGTAGCTGAATCTATAACAACAACAACATAGATATGCCTAGTTAAATACCAAGAGAGGATTAGATATGTAAGAAAGCATATGGAACATGCATAATAAACCTACTCGATTTCCATGATAAAGTATTATACATAAAACAGAATTAGGAGGATGAGCCAGATTGTGTATTTATGGATTAGCGAAAAACTTTTGACATAATTCCACATAACATACGGGAATAACTTACACTCACATAACACTTTACTTGACACAACAGACTACTACACTAACTTGACCGACAGACGGCGATATTTGAAAGAGCACTTACATGGGTAAGTGGGTATCACGTAGTACCATGGTACTTACATGGGTACCACATGGGTAAGAGTCACATTGAGGGGCAAGAGGTAGGACTGGCTTAAGGTAACAAGCGGAGTACCTCAAGGATTGGTGCTGGAACCCATACTATTTATCATTTATATTAATGCCATGACTGCAGGGGGTTAAGCCCTACTTGTGTGTGTTCAGAGACGATGCAAAATTAATTAGAAAAGATGACGTCGACAAGCTGAAGTATGGGTCCGAGAAATGGCTGCTGGATTTCAACACCATCAAGTGTAATGTGATGGAAATGAGAACAAATGCCAAGACCAGAACAGTACACCATAAAGGGGAAATTACCTCTCCGTAATAACTAGAAAAAGACCAAGGAATATTCATATAAATAACATAACTTTACCTAGCATACTTACATTGGCAAATATCAGCCCTGGAACCCAAATATAAAGACATGCAGATCACCGTACATAACCTACGTGAGACCAATCCTACAGTATGCCACCCATTGTGAAGCCATCATATAAAAACTCATAAAGGAACAGAAGTGTGCAACAAAACTTGTCCTAGAATTACGTTAGATTGGTTATGAAGAAACACTAAAAGAGCTGTATATACCATCACTAGAAAAGAGGGGAGAGAGGAGCTACGATAGAGATATATAAAATACTTAGGAGGATTGTCAGAATAGAAAAAACAGGAACTTTTCACAGTGATTACCAATAGAAGAATGGGGCATGGATAGAATCTTCTTGAGGTTATCTTGAGGTGATTTCGGGGCTTAGCGTCCCCACGGCCCGGTCCTCGGCCAGGCCTCCTTTTTGGTACACACACCCCAGGAAGCAGCCCGTAGCAGTTGTCTAACAGATGTTAGAAACTTTTCTTTTAGCATAAGAATAATGGGGAAAAATGAATGAACTACAAGAACAGATTATAGAAGCGAGCTCCATTCATAATTTAAAAAAAATAGAAATAGTATAGGGAAACAGGTCAAGAGTAATCCAGCGAATAGAAAGGCGGGGTCCAAGAACTAAAACCTCGGTCCTGCAGACACAAATAAGTGAGTACACACTCGAAAATCAGTGAAAGTTTGAAAAACAATAAAAAAATCATATGAGGAATATCAGGAACAAGGCTATACTAGACGGGGGCCCAGGAGCTAAACCCCGTGCGTCGGCGATGAGGCACAATAACGTGGCTGACGTATGTTGACCAGACCACACACTAGAAGGTGAAGGGACGACCGACGACGTTTCGGACCGTCCTGGACCATTCTCAAGTCGACTTGAGAATGGTCCAAGACGGAGCGGAACGTTGTACGTCGTCTCTTCACCTTCTAGTGTGTGGTGTGGTCAAGCCCGTGTGTCACTACAAGGTAAACAGGTGTAAACACTCACCTGGGAAAACAGGACCCTGGGTTTTCTCTTGGTCTTGGGCTTGGGACCGTCCCCGGGCTTGGTCTTCTCTCCGTGGCTCCCCTCTGTTACAACAGACATTGTTTACATCACTTGCCATCAGATGGTGATGATGGTGATGAATAAGGATGATGACAATGATAATAAAATGAGTAGGAGCAGTGATGAGGGTTCGAACTTATGCGGTTGGTGTATCCACGCACATCTAGCCACTAGACCATGACATGGTATAAGGATTGCAACCCGGAGTTTTACTGAACACACAACACGCACCTCATAGGTTCGAATCCTCATCACGGCTCCTACGGATTATCCCATCGATGCAGTCACGTTAATGTAGTTACTCTGTAATGATGATAATGATGGATCTATTTCTTTAGTAATAATACACAGCCCAATAATAATAATAAACTTTTTAATTTTGTAAGTTCCTAAGCGAAGAAGAAATATTAAGAACATATATACATGTGTATGAGGCTGGAGGCCAGATGCTTGAAAGCCTCACCCAATTTTTAACCGTAATTGCTGATGGGTACGCGCCCAACATGGTAGAGTCAGTGTTGGTATAAATGCAACGATTGCCATCTTATTAACTGAACTTTGAATGATTTTGTCTTTATCTTGCTCTTACCATAATATCAAACACGACACACTGATGCAAGAAAAGTCACAAAATAACACGTGATTCGGTTATGCGTAAGTATCCACTAGGAAAAGGAATTCTCCTAGTGAATGTATAGTCATTATGTACTGATGTTCGCAAAACAACAAATTCTAACAGACTTTCCTGTAATATCTATTCGTGATGTCATACTTCTGTCATCCCTCTCTCCTCTCTCCCCTTCCCTTCTCTCTCTCCTCCCTTCTCCCTCTCCCCCCTTCTCCCTCTTCCCCCTCCCCCTCTTCTCTCCCTCTCCCTCCCTTCTCTCCCCCCCACACTCACCAACTCCTGTCTCTTGAGTGCCAGTTCTTCACACCCATACGAATGTGTCTACTGGAGAGAGAGAGAGAGAGAGAGAGAGAGAGAGAGAGAGAGAGAGAGAGAGAGAGAGAGAGAGAGAGAGAGAGAGAGAGAGAGAGAGAGAGAGAGAGAGAGAGAGAGAGAGAGAGAGAGAGAGAGAGAGAGAGAGAGAGAGAGAGAGAGAGTGTGTGTGTGTGTGTGTGTGTGTGTGTGTGTGTGTGTGTGTGTGTGTGTGTGTGTGTGTGTGTGTGTGTAAGGGGAGCGAGCCATTTCTGTTACGCAGAAATTTAGACCGTTGTTTCAGCCATGAACAGGGAGGATTGACTGGGCACCGATCCCTAACTATTCACCCTAATTTACCCAGCAGTAACTGTGGACCAGGTTGTAAGCCAATTAGCTAGTTGTGCTCCAGGCAAATCTAGCAGGTTAAAACCTTAAGATGAATTACGAGAAAGGAAAAATTAGCCTGCTAATGAGTCGTCTATTAAAAAAAAAAAAAAAGATGGATAGCTAAATTGATGCTAAATGTGTATATTTTTGGAGCAACTTCCTTGATTTACTGGGAAAACATTGTGTGGGGGGCAGTGTGTTTGTGGTGGTGGGTGTTGCTAGGTCCCTCTCTCTCTCTCTCTCTCTCTCTCTCTCTCTCTCTCTCTCTCTCTCTCTCTCTCTCTCTCTCTCTCTCTCTCTCTCTCTCTCTCTCTCTCTCTCTCTCTCTCTCTCTCTCTCTCTCTCTCTCTCTCTCTCTCTCTCTCTCTCTCTCTCTCTCTCTCTCTCTCTCTCTCTCTCTCTCTCTCTCTCTCTCTCTCTCTCTCTCTCTCTCTCTCTCTCTCTCTCTCTCTCTCTCTTCCCTATCTTAACCCCTTCCACCTCCTCTCCCTTCCACCAATATTCCAGACTCCGATAATCTTATGGCATGATATGCACTTCAGATAAAAAATAAAAAATTAAGAAAACAAAGTTAAAATGATGCGGGGAGAGTATCAGGTTCCCTCCCTCTCACTCATCTTCCATCCCACCTCCTCTCTCCCTCCCTCCTATCCCTTCCCACCCAGGATGCTTCCGTCACCGTGCACTGTGCAATATACCTCCCTGGCTGCTGACCTTTGACCTCTCATCTCTCCCACACTACCTGATCCACCAATATGTATCCGGTTCATACATTCTCTCAGCCAGAAGAAAATGTATATATGCTGTGCAGGCGATGAGTCACAATAACGTGGCTAAAGTAAGTTGACCAGACCACACACTAGAAGGTGAAGGGTCGACGACGTTTCGGTCCGACCTGGACCATTCTCAAGTCGACTGTCGATTTGAGAATGGTCCAGGACGGAGCGAAACGTCGTCGTCCCTTCACCTTCTAGTGTGTGGTCTGGTCAACATACTGTATATATGTTGGTTAGCATTGTAAATGTCTGGCTACGTCTGTGGTAGAAAATAATAATATAAAAAAAACTTGAGGCTTTGCTCCTAGCTGCAACTTCACAAGGGGAAAAAACTCGCTTTAGAGTCGTGGGTGTCCCCTCTCTTCCCCCCCCCTTGCAGAGTACTTTCATTCAGCCGTAACTAAATCTGCAACAGCCATTTTTTTTTTTTTTTTTTTTTGCAGGGATATTCCTGCGCGGGCCCTAAGCCTCTGGCTGGCCCACTAAGTGTTGCTTGTTTCTGTTTTACTTGGGCGGAGTATGCAACAGCCATGCCTCTAGATACAGAGAGCGTCGTTCCCCCATCTTGGTAGTGCCCCATGTAGCATTGAATACAAGTGTATTTACGAGACGGTGGAAGCCAACCAATATGGCATGGGTGGCTTGTTCTGTGGAAAGTCCTGGCATGCTAGACACAGTCAAGCTAATGACATCATCACAGCCAGGTGTCCAGCAGAGAGAGAACCTCGATTATTTTTGTCCTGGCCCAAAACCGTGACACTACAGTCGGTCGGCCGAGCGGACAGCACGCTGGACTTGTGATCCTGTGGTCCTGGGTTCGATCCCAGGCGCCGGCGAGAAACAATGGGCAGAGTTTCTTTGACTCTATGCCCCTGTTACCTAGCAGTAAATAGGTACGTGGGTGTTAGTCAGCTGTCACGGGCTGCTTCCTGGGGGTGGAGGCCTGGTCGAGGACCCGGCCGCGGGGACACTAAAGCCCCGAAATCATCTCAAGATAACCTCAAGATAACCTCTTGCGCTTTGCCCACATGGTATCACAGTATACCCTGGAAGAACATAATGGTATAGGACTGAGCCTATATCTCATTCAGCGTTGGTCAGGCAAGTGGTACAGGCAACTATAGGTAAACAGTCAATACAAGCAAATACAAGCAACAGGAACATCGGTGTATATATTTGCTCCCGTGCCATCAGTGCTTTCCCAGACAATTGGGTTGTAGGCACAGTGACACAACCAGAGACCCAAAAGCTGCCAATTTGTGTTTTAGCGCCTCTGGGTAACCCAAATGGGAAATGCCTGCTGTCCTCGGCTTCTGTTCGGAAGCTCAGGAGCTTCAAGAGATTCACAACATATAACCCTTGAATGTATTCACAAACTTGAAACTTTTCAAAATGTCAAATAAAGCAAGATAAAAGTGACTTAAAGTTACACACAGAGATCACACTAAGGTGATGCATCAAATGAACAAATCCACAAGGGCCGTGACGAGGATTCGAACCTGCGTCCGGGAGCATCCCAGACACTTCCTTAATTGACTGAGCTACGACAGGGTTAAAAGAGTTGAAACCTTTCAAAGTTGATTGTTAAACAAAACAACTTGAATGGAACCTGCAAAACAAGGTACATGCATCTTCAATTATTTTTCCTAAATACAAATTTTTCAGAAAGAATAATCTATCATCAGTGCTTAAAAAAAAAATTAGCTAAAAAATTAGCTTAAAAATACCCAAAAAAAGTTCAAAGATTTATACAAATCAATTAATCAGATCAGATTAATCAGAAACAGATCAGAAACTTGATCAGAAGATATAACAGACCGTAACAACCACTTGCAGAAGACGAGCTTCTAAACAACTCCGTCGGAGAAGTTGTTCAACTCAGAGGTCTAATTTTAGTCAAATTAAAATTTAGTCGAAAAGTCTAAAATTTAGTCGAAAAGTCTAAATTTATCAAATCGAGCCCATAAGCTGTTAGGGTATAGTCTACAAGACGTGGTTATCTTGAGGTTATCTTGAGATGATATCGGGGCTTTAGTGTCCTCGACCAGGCCTCCACCCCCAGGAAGCAGCCCGTGACAGCTGACTAACACCCAGGTACCTATTTTACTGCTAGATAACAGGGACATAGGGTGAAAGAAACTCTGCCCATTGTTTCTCGCCGGCGCCCGGGATGGAACCCGGGACCACAGGATCACAAGTCCAGTGTGCTGTCCGCTCGGCCGACCGGCTCTCCCAGTGGTAGTTAGTATTGTGAAATTGGTGGCAGTGAAAGGGCGACTCAAGCCTTCACAGTCGTTCAGTGTTGCATACGGTGCAACTTACATCAGGGAGACACACCTCTATGGTAAGATACCCCTGTTGTTTACACATCCTGTGCTTAAGGTATTGGGCAGTAGATCCTAAACCCTGTATTACCTGATATATAATGTGATATCGTAATGAGTATTATGACGTTATAGTGATATCACACACCATATACCAAACTCAAAATTGTTATTTTTTTTCTAGTTAGGATAGGTTACGATAGGTTAGATTAGGTTAGGTTTGGTCAGTTAGGTCATGTCAAGATAAGTTAGGTTAGGATAAGTTAGGTTAGGTTAGGTTAGGTCATGTCAGGATAAGATAGGTTAGGAGAGGTTAGGTTAGGTCAGTCAGGTTGACAGGATAGATTAGGTTACGTTTATTTAAACGTAGAGATGACATGAAGGGGGAAGGAGGGTGCTTACATACATTTCTAAGGTGTTCGACCCCTACTCGTATTGTAAGGTATTTCCTACACATCGAACACAACAATCCGAACACGGCGGCAGCAATCATAACTTCCGAACACTTTAAAATACAGGCCGCAACGTATCGAATGATTTAGAGCAATAGTTGAAAGCTCTAATTTGTAAACATTTTGATAAGTGTTCAATTTAAATAGTTTCAGACAAAATCATAAATAGTCCGACCCCTAGACCCGCGAATGTTGGATTACGGTATACATTAGTCAACTGAGTAACAATATTACTAATGAGTCAACTGAGCAACAATACTAGTAATTAATGAGTCAATTGAGCAACAATATTGGTAATTAATGAGTCAACTGAGCAACAATATTAGTATTTTATGAGTCAACTGAGCAACAATATTAGTAAATACTGAGTCGAGAAATACTAATTTTGGAACTAGCCTCAATTTTATAAGTAAATATTAAGTTTAAATGTTGAGAATTTACGGAACGAAAATTTTCCACATATGTAATACAATACAATACAATTTTATTTAGGTAAGGTACATACATACAATAAATATTTACAAGGATTGTTTAACTTATAGGTAGAGCTAGTACATACAATGCCTAAAGCCACTATTACGCAAAGCGTTTCGGGCATGTCTATGCAAACTTCCATAACAAATTTGAAAGTAATCGTCTACATTTAGTGGGTAACTACTGTGCATATATTTTAATTTACCTAATTTACTTAACAAAAGATAAATGCTTGCCTAATATAGGCCTAGAATAGACCCCATGGCTACCTTATCAATATGTGAATAGAGTTTTATCAGCAGATTATATTAATATAAATTGCATTTGCAACGTACATTCATATTATTTCAAATCAAATAAGAAGATTCTTCTTGAGGCAAACTACTCTTGGCTCATCTTATGGTCACGTTGTTCCGGAATTACCTGAGGGACGTTTCTAGGGGCCCTCGTCGGGGACATAAAGCCGGAGGCTTGTCAGAAATCCCCGATTGTTCTTGAGGATTTTTTTTGGGGGGGCAGCTGAATTTTGAAATAATGAATTATCAGTTATATATTAATTTCGACGGGTAGGCGGTTCCATGAGTTTATGATATGGATGAAAAGGTATCCATAATGTCATCCTTTCCCCCCCCCCCCTTCCCTATTTACCAGCTCTCCTTCACTATTCTCCTTGTTGTTGTTTATGATTCGCTACCTGGAACAAAAAGTTCCAAGCAGCACGGTCTATGGCGAGCCCGTAGTGGACTTGTACCCCCCCCCCCCCTTCTCTATCGTCGCACACCCTCCCTCCCCCTTCCCTATTTCCGTCTCTACCTCTGTCTATCCGTCTCCCCTCCCCAATCGTTCCATCAAAGACAAACGTGAGATAGACAGAGCGACCATTGACTTCCTCGCGACCCCACGCACCTCTCTCTGCTTTTTTCAATGTTCGCTTATGTGTTTGTTTTCTCTTTATCTACCGGTGTGTTTGTTGTCACTTTATCTACCAGGTGTGTGTTTGTTGTCACTTTATCTACCGGTGTGTTTGTTGTCACTTTATCTACCAGGTGTGTGTTTGTTGTCACTTTATCTACCAGGTGTGTATTTGTTGTCACTTTATCTACCGGTGTGTTTGTTGTCACTTTATCTACCGGTGTGTTTGTTTGCACTTTATCTACCAGGTGTGTTTGTTGTCACTTTATCTACCGGGTGTGTTTGTTTGCACTTTATCTACCAGGTGTGTTGTCACTTTATCTACCAGGTGTGTTTGTTTGCACTTTATCTACCGGTGTGTTTGTTGTCACTTTATCTACCGGTGTGTTTGTTGTCACTTTATCTACCGGGTGTGTTTGTTTGCACTTTATCTACCAGGTGTGTTGTCACTTTATCTACCAGGTGTGTTTGTTGTCACTTTATCTACCAGGTGTGTTTGTTTGCACTTTATCTACCAGGTGTGTTTGTTGTCACTTTATCTACCGGGTGTGTTTGTTTGCACTTTATCTACCAGGTGTGTTGTCACTTTATCTACCAGGTGTGTTTGTTTGCACTTTATCTACCGGTGTGTTTGTTGTCACTTTATCTACCGGTGTGTTTGTTGTCACTTTATCTACCGGGTGTGTTTGTTTGCACTTTATCTACCAGGTGTGTTGTCACTTTATCTACCAGGTGTGTTTGTTGTCACTTTATCTACCAGGTGTGTTTGTTTGCACTTTATCTACCAGGTGTGTGTTTGTTGTCACTTTATCTACCAGGTGTGTTTGTTTGCACTTTATCTACCAGGTGTGTGTTTGTTGTCACTTTATCTACCGGTGTGTTTGTTGTCACTTTATCTACCGGGTGTGTTTGTTTGCACTTTATCTACCAGGTGTGTTGTCACTTTATCTACCAGGTGTGTTTGTTGTCACTTTATCTACCAGGTGTGTTTGTTTGCACTTTATCTACCAGGTGTGTTGTCACTTTATCTACCAGGTGTGTTGTCACTTTATCTACCGGTGTGTTTGTTGTCACTTTATCTACCGGGTGTGTTTGTTTGCACTTTATCTACCAGGTGTGTTGTCACTTTATCTACCAGGTGTGTTTGTTGTCACTTTATCTACCAGGTGTGTTTGTTTGCACTTTATCTACCAGGTGTGTTGTCACTTTATCTACCAGGTGTGTTGTCACTTTATCTACCGGTGTGTTTGTTCTGTTTTATTTCTCTGTGTTTGTATGTGTTTTTCCCTCGTGGTATTTGGTTATTATTTGTGTTTTCGTGTGTTTTTGCTTTTTTTTTGTTTGCTTCCTCTAAGATTTATACTTAATTCACTTTATCCTGTTTTTTTTCATTTGTTTGAACTTGCTTTATGTTCAGCTGTTTCTTTTTCCCTTTATGTACTGTCGTTTTGGTCAGAAAGATGGTTTCTAGACTTCAACCCGGGTAAATGCATGATGACATGAGTAGGGAAAATATCTGGAAATACATAACTTTACATAAAATGGCTTACTGGAGCTCCATTACTACATATTGGTATGATCAACTACATAGTCGCAAAAAAGTACATAAAAACAGGAGGTTATCTTGAGGTTATCTTGAGATGATTTCGGGGCTTTTTTTTTTTAGTGTCCCCGCTGCCCGGTCCTCGACCAGGCCTCCACCCCCAGGAAGCAGCCCGTGACAGCTGACTAACACCCAGGTACCTATTTTACTGCTAGGTAACAGGGGCATAGGGTGAAAGAAATTCTGCCCATTGTTTCTTGCCGGCGCCTGGGATTGAACCCAGGACCACAGGATCACAAGTCCAGGGTGCTGTCCGCTCGGCCGACCGGCTCCCCGGTTGGGTTGAAAAATATATAGAACTCTAAAATTTGGCTCCAGATGTACATATTATGTTAAATTAACAATCGTTTGGAATGCTTTTTGTACAAATTATCTAAACTAACTCGTAAATACGCGGCCACTTCTTTCAGTTCATTTCTATATCAAAAAAACACAACCCCGAACTGAAAACAAGATAGTAGCAAAATATGCGATAAAAAAATCTTTATTATGTGAATATGTTTGTATATTGTACTTGTGTACAATACACACTTGTGTATTATACACAATACATACATACAATACACAATACATACATACATACATACATACATACATACATACATACATACATACATACATACATACATACATACATACATACATACATACATACATACATACATACATACAATACATACATACATACATACAATACATACATACAATACACAATACACATATTATACACAATACAATACTCAATTGAGTACTTGTGTACTCATCTATCTGTGCCTGCAGGATCGAGCTCGAGCTCTAAGAGCTGGAGTCCGATCTTGCATGTGTGTACTACATTTTTTTACTCGTTCTATATGGGCAGTTGCCAGCCTAAGAGTGGGGTAGTGGGTTGTTTCAGGTGTGACAGGTGTGGATAGGGTGGGGGTGTGGATAGGGTTCGGGGTGTGGATAGGGTGGGGGGGGGGGTGGATGGAACAGAAAGCCTGGAAGTGGAAGGGATGGTATTTAACAGGGTAGTTGGGAAATGAGAGGGAACGGGGCTTATTGCTTGGGAGTAGGCTATGGGATAGACTGTGGAACAGGTGGAAAGGGGGTAGTTATGGATGATTGTGGGAAGAAGGGATGGATGGAATAGTAGATGGTTGTTGTGAGGTTGTTACGTTTGTTGTAAGGTTGTTACGTTTGGCTGCGGGAAGGATATAGGTAAGGAGCCAGTAGTCGTTGTCAACAGTGGCTCCTGGTTGTTACAATACAGTAGTCTATCAGTCGGTTGTATCCTCCTCCTCTTGTTACTTTGGGCTCTGGGTTCGATCCCGGGCGCCGGCGAGAAACATTGGGCAGAGTTTCTTTCACCCTATGCCCCTGTTACCTAGCAGTAAAATAGGTACCTGGGTGTTAGTCAGCTGTCACGGGCTGCTTCCTGGGGGTGGAGGCCTGGTCGAAGACAGGGCCGCGGGGACACTAAAAAGCCCCGAAATCATCTCAAGATAACCTCCTTGCTCCTGTGGCTTCTGGCAAGTGGTTCCTTTCTCCTGTTCCCTCTCTTTCTCCTTCACACCTCCATCTACTCTCACCCTCCCTCCTTCTTGCTCATTCCCTGTGCTATATTACCTTCCTTCTTTTCATCATTACTCGTCTTAGATTCAAAGTAAACCTTTCTGCAGCATTCTATATTACACAGATTACCTTTGCGCGTCATTAGGTTTCTTGGTGCTAATTTATTCACAAATACCACTTTTAGTGGTCTGATTCTTCAGTCACTGGGCTGTTGTATGAACCCAGTTTGTGAACTTGTGCTAAGTCTGGCTCAGCCTCATCTAGGTCTAGTGTGTGCAGTGAATACCAGAATTATCCTCATTCTAATAAGACCTAATTGAATTCCTCAGATTAGGTAAAATTGTAATAAAATGTTGTCAATAAAGATGTTAATAATACTAATAATAGTGTGTCGGCGATTTCCAGTCTTTTTCGCAAGTCTTGGTTTCCGCTGCTGTCTCTAGAGAGACTTTTAATAGTGTTATCTATTTTTGAATTAACCGATTTGTGTACTCCTGCATGTTTTGCGAGTTTGTTGTTTCCAGTGCAACATCAACCATTGCATTCCTCAACTACTTGTGCCCCCAAATGCTCCCATTTTCAGAGTTTAATGGCTCTAAATTGTCTTTGCTGTTTTTAACCTTTCGTGGCATTGTTTGGCTTTAATAGCTGCCTCTTTTACTGGAGGTTACGATATTTCTTCTCCCAGCTTAAAAAAATCCTCTCGTACACAGAAATCACAATAACGTGATGCATCAAATGTCGTAGCTCAGTCGATTAAGGCAGCGTCTGGGATGCTCTTGGACGCAGGTTCGAATCCTCGTCACGGCCCCTTGTGGATTTGTTCAATCATCTCGTATCTTGCACTCAGCTCTGCCAATTGAGTCTTTCAATAGGTACACGTAAGACAAGTTACGTGTACCTATCCCAGGTAGTTAATATTCCAAGTCTTGTTTAAATTTTTTATGTATTTCTGTCTTCTCGCTTGGCAGTGCTTAGCATCACTGTTTAACTCTGGCTTGGATCTGTGGGGCTGTGGGACCTGACAGCTGAGTGGACAGCGCTCGGGATTCATAGTCCTGAGGACCCCGGCGGAGGTGGAAACAAATGGGCAGAGTTTCTTTCACCCTGATGTTCCTGATCACCTAGCAGTAAATAGGTATTTGGGAGTTTGACTACGGGCTGCTTCCTGGGGTTAACAAAAACGAGGCCTGGTCGAGGACCGGGCCGCGGGGACGCTAAGCCCCGAAATCATCTCAAGATAACCTCAAGATAACGTCAAGATGGTCCTTCCGTCACAGGTTGTAATCGGTGCCCAGCGGTCCACTATCAGCTCCCACAGTTTGGTGAGCCATGTGGCTCTTTAGTGCCCAACCGGCTGCGACCCCCTGTGTCTGTGTACTCACCTAGTTGTGCTTGCGGGGGTTGAGCTCTGGCTCTCTAGTCCCGCCTCTCAACTGTCAATCAGTCAACTGTTACTGCTAACTAATTTTTTATTTTTCACACACAGACACCCAGGAAGCAGCCCGTAACAGCTGTCTAACTCCCAGGTACCTATTTACTTCTAGTTAACAGGGGCATCAGGGTGAAAGAAACTCTGCCCATTGTTTCTCGCCGGCACAGGGAACCGAACCCCGGACGACAGGCTTACGAGTCCCGCGCGCTGTCCACTCAGCTACCAGACCCCCACATATGTGTGTGTGTGTGCTAGCCTGTGTATATATAGGGAATGAGTTCAAGCTCCTGTTCTCCGCCTCTCAACCATCTCTTGACTGATATTTGTTTATTTACTGTTGAATCTGTAGAGGCAATAATGAGTAACTCTTTGTGACCCCTTAAACAGGTCTTGCTCCTTGAAATAGTTTGAAATTTCCAGTATTTGTTAATGAGTATCTTGCATGTCGTAATCATGTCCCAACTGTATGGACTCTTTTTTTTTTTCCTGTGTTGAGAGGTTTTGCTCTCTTCTGGCCTTTCTTGGCCCCCCTGGACCATTCTTGGGCCTCCTGGACCATTCTTGGCCCTCCTGGACCATTCTTGGGCCTCCTGGACCATTCTTGGCCCTCCTGGACCATTCTTGGCCCTCCTGGACCATTCTTGGCCCTCCTGGACCATTCTTGGCCCCTCCAGCACCATTCCTCTTGCACTCTGTGTGCAAGTGTGTCTCTGTGCACCTTGCAGTAAATAGTTACCTTGGAGTAAGGCAACTGTTGTGGGAAGCATCTTGGTGAAAGTCAGTATTGCTCAGAGAGGCACGACAATAATGGGAAACCAAACTGAACATTTCGTTTCTTGTTTAATCTTCGTTTTCGTCTATGTTGAAATAAATCCACATATGTATGTGAATACATTCGTATGTATTTACATATGTGCGAGTAGAGTTTTTTTTTTACCAGGGTTCTAGTAAGTCTTTGGTTCATGTTTGGCTGCCTCCCCCGCATCTAGTAAGTCTTCTGTCCATGTTTGGCTGCCTCCGTCGCTCACGGCTGTGTTGTGTCGCCTATCCGTCTGCGTTCGTGGATCCGGATCTGATCCATCGTCTGCTAATGTTAATCTGATCGGCAGCTTCCTGAACCGCTCTCCTTCTTAACTTGTGTTCGTAGAGTGTTGTTCATTGTCTTTTTGTTTGTTGTCTATTAATGTCGTAATGTGTTTATAAACGAGGTAGAGAGAGAGAGAGAGAGAGAGAGAGAGAGAGAGAGAGAGAGAGAGAGAGAGAGAGAGAGAGAGTGAGCGAGAGAGAGAGAGAGATTGAGAGAGAGAGAGTGAGCGAGAGAGAGAGAGATTGAGAGAGAGAGAGAGAGTGAGAGAGAGAGAGAGAAAGAGAGAGAGTGAGAGAGAGAGAGAGAAAGAGAGAGAGAGTGAGAGAGAGAGAGAGAGAGAGAGAGAGAGAGAGAGAGAGAGAGAGAGAGAGAGAGAGAGAGAGAGAGAGAGAGAGAGAGAGAGAGAGAGAGAGAGAGAGAGAGAGAGAGAGAGAGAGAGAGAGAGAGAGAGAGAGAGATGCTAGCCTTCTATGGACTTGACAAGAGCTTCTGCATCTTCTATTGATATTACCGATGCTATACTGTACTTATACAGTATGTATAAGTATGTATACAGTATGTATCATACTTCACCTCATACCTCACCCCCATCCCTGTCGACACCTCTCTCTCCTCTATCCCAACACACAAAACTAGAAGATGAAAATGCAACTTGCAGGCAAGGACAACATATATTCTCAGCCAACCGCAGGAGACAACGTTGGGGTGTTGTGTGAGGTAGTTTACGAGAGAGGGAAGACAGTCTTACACAAGCCAATACTTACATTATACCCTCACTAAGACAGAGGCAAGACAGTCGGTGGGGCGGAATCCTGGAGTGTGTGTACTTTGTCTTACACTCAAGAATGATCGTACTATTTCGTCACTGGTGGAGTCCCTCAGGGCTCTGTTCTGGCTCCTGCGGTATTTGTGTAGGTGTGATATACCTCCTGGTTCGCATTGGCTTGTTGCATCACCACTTCAACCATGATGATTGTAGTCTGTATGGGGGAGGGGGGGGTGTTACCCCCCCCCCCTCCCCAACCCCCACTACACACCCCTTCCCCAAACTTACTACACCCAATCATTACAACCTAATCCAACCACCAGTCTCCTCCACCCCAACCCCTACACCCAATACACCTACAACCCAACTCCTTGGTCTATAGACAGGTCATGATGTTTATATATGTAAATATGTATATATTATAAATATGTATATAAATACATTAGAATATAATGTATTATAAATATGTATATATTTATACATGCATAAATGTGGCTCTGAGCGGTAATCTCAGCCACCACACACAAACGATGGTTGGGAAGCTAATCACCTCACATTTCTACTTTGAAACAACTCTTCAGACCCATAATTGTCTCTCACAATGGAATTATATATTACGTCACTTCTTGATGCCTGCTAGTCCTTAAATATATATCTTCCTACTATCGTGGAGTTGATAGTCACTACCACCATCCCTCACAACCACCATCCCTCACAACCACCATCCCTCACTACCACCATCCCTCACTACCACCATCCCTCACAACCACCATCCCTCACAACCACCATCCCTCACAACCACCATCCCTCACTACCACCATCCCTCACAACCACCATCCCTCACAACCACCATCCCTCACTACCACCATCCCTCACAACCACCATCCCTCACAACCACCATCCCTCACAACCACCATCCCTCACAACCACCATCCCTCACAACCACCATCCTTCACAACCACCATCCTTCACTACCACCATCCCTCACTACCACCATCCTTCACAACCACCATCCCTCACAACCACCATCCTTCACAACCACCATCCTTCACAACCACCATCCCTCACAACCACCATCCCTCACTACCACCATCCCTCACAACCACCATCCCTCACAACCACCATCCCTCACAACCACCATCCCTCACAACCACCATCCCTCACAACCACCATCCCTCACAACCACCATCCCTCACAACCACCATCCCTCACAACCACCATCCCTCACTACCACCATCCCTCACAACCACCATCCCTCACAACCACCATCCCTCACAACCACCATCCCTCACAACCACCATCCCTCACAACCACCATCCCTCACAACCACCATCCTTCACAACCACCATCCTTCACTACCACCATCCCTCACTACCACCATCCTTCACAACCACCATCCCTCACAACCACCATCCTTCACAACCACCATCCTTCACAACCACCATCCCTCACTACCACCATCCCTCACTACCACCATCCTTCACAACCACCATCCCTCACTACCACCATCCCTCACTACCACCATCCTTCACAACCACCATCCCTCACAACCACCATCCCTCACTACCACCATCCCTCACTACCACCATCCCTCACAACCACCATCCCTCACAACCACCATCCCTCACAACCACCATCCTTCACAACCACCATCCTTCACAACCACCATCCCTCACAACCACCATCCTTCACAACCACCATCCTTCACTACCACCATCCCTCACTACCACCATCCTTAACAACCACCATCCCTCACAACCACCATCCTTCACAACCACCATCCTTCACAACCACCATCCCTCACTACCACCATCCCTCACTACCACCATCCTTCACAACCACCATCCCTCACTACCACCATCCCTCACTACCACCATCCTTCACAACCACCATCCCTCACAACCACCATCCCTCACTACCACCATCCCTCACTACCACCATCCCTCACAACCACCATCCCTCACAACCACCATCCCTCACAACCACCATCCTTCACAACCACCATCCTTCACAACCACCATCCCTCACAACCACCATCCTTCACAACCACCATCCTTCACTACCACCATCCTTCACAACCACCATCCTTCACAACCACCATCCCTCACTACCACCATCCCTCACTACCACCATCCTTCACAACCACCATCCCTCACTACCACCATCCCTCACTACCTCCATCCTTCACAACCACCATCCCTCACAACCACCATCCCTCACTACCACCATCCCTCACTACCACCATCCCTCACAACCACCATCCCTCACAACCACCATCCCTCACAACCACCATCCTTCACAACCACCATCCTTCACAACCACCATCCCTCACAACCACCATCCTTCACAACCACCATCCTTCACTACCACCATCCCTCACTACCACCATCCTTCACAACCACCATCCCTCACAACCACCATCCTTCACAACCACCATCCTTCACAACCACCATCCCTCACTACCACCATCCCTCACTACCACCATCCTTCACAACCACCATCCCTCACAACCACCATCCCTCACTACCACCATCCCTCACAACCACCATCCCTCACAACCACCATCCCTCACAACCACCATCCCTCACAACCACCATCCCTCACAACCACCATCCCTCACTACCACCATCCCTCACAACCACCATCCCTCACAACCACCATCCCTCACAACCACCATCCCTCACTACCACCATCCCTCACAACCACCATCCCTCACAACCACCATCCCTCACAACCACCATCCCTCACAACCACCATCCCTCACAACCACCATCCCTCACTACCACCATTCCTCACTACCACCATCCTCTCCCCACCTCCCTTTGCCTCTCCTGGACTTTAGGATTCTCGTAGCTTAAGTTCAATCGTTTCTACGTCTCTGTACAGCCTTAAGTGGCAATTTGCAACTTGAAACCTATATCCTATACCTATATCCCTGGATCCTATATATCTTTTTTTCTTAATGGGGCATGAGTACAGATTTCAAGAACTATTGAGTCCATTATTTCGAGGTGTTCATTTAGATTATTTTTTTTTTTAGATATTCTTAGCTTATTTCGAAGTCTTGGTTAACTAGTTATTAGTTAATATCTTTATAATTAAAATTTTATTTGCGGAATTCTCCTTTTCTAGGATTTAGGCCTGGCTGCTTAGGTCTATTCAACACGGCCTTGAGTTAGGGTGTGAGGTGAGTAACAGGTATTTGTAATCACTATGATCCTGATTAATTCATAGTATGTAATCAAGAGTGTAATTCACTTTCTGTAATAATTAAATAAAGCAATCGAAATATATAAGAGTGGGTAGGTGGAGACAATATGTGTGAGTACATGTGGGTGCCCCACAAGGCTCCCCCGGGTGCTGCATATCCTCTTCTTCGAGAATGAGGGTCCCTATGAGCACATAGGCGCCCTCTCTCTTTCTCTTTATATATATATATATATATATATATATATATATATATATATATATATATATATATATATATATATATATATATATATATATATATATATATATGTCGTACCTAGTAGCCAGAACTCACTTCTCAGCCTACTATGCAAGGCCCGATTTGCCTAATAAGCCAAGTTTTTCTGAATTAATATATTTTCTCTAATTTTTTTCTTATGAAATGATAAAGCTACCCTTTTCATTATGTATGAGGTCAATTTTTTTTTATTAGAGTTAAAATTAACGTAGATATATGACCGAACCTAACCAACCCTACCTAACCTAACCTATCTTTATAGGTTAGGTTAGGTTAGGTAGCAGAAAAAGTTAGGTTAGGTTAGGTTAGGTAGGTTAGGTAGTCGAAAAAACATTAATTCATGAAAACTTGGCTTATTAGGCAAATCGGGCCTTGCATAGTAGGCCAAGAAGTGAGTTCTGGCTATTAGGTACGACATATATATATATATATATATATATATATATATATATATATATATATATATATATATATATATATATATATATATATATATATATATATATATATATATATATATATATAATTTAGGATTTGGGAGAGGTGAGAGAAGGGGAAAAGGGAGAGGTGGTCAGTTTGCCTCCGTCAATGGTTTGTTTAGACAGTGTCCCACTAAATAAACCAACCACCCCCTCCCCCCCCCCCCCACTGACCGCTCACACCCCCCACTAACCACTCACCCCTACCCCCCTACCCCCCCACTAACCACCACCATCTTTACCACCAAACCACTGACCACTCCCCACAAAGCACATTACCCCCCTCCACTCGCCCCCCCCTCCTCCCCACCCCAAACTCATCATTGCCTAATTGCTTCCCCCTTCCCCCCCCCCCCAAAAAAAAAAAATCAGAATTTAACGAATATTACTTTATGGATTTTTCAATATAATCACGAGATAATACTGCAAATATACATGGCCATGAGAGTAAATATACACCCTAAAGGTGGTTTTACGGGCTCACCATAGCCCGTGCTACATAGACACTTCGTTCTAACTAAAGCTGAAACAACAACAACCTAAAGGTGTATTACACAAATAGCAGGATTATTATAACTAAAATAATAATAAAAAATATATTCACGTGTGTGCAAAAAAAATAAATAAATAAAAAAATATTCCCATAACAGAAACATGGATGAATGTATTAAACAGGGAAACTATTTGCATAATGTAAAATAATTTGTACTTATTAATTTGTTTAATAATGAGAAGATTACAAAAGAAGGAGGAGAAGAAGTAATATAGATCAAAGCATTTCAAATATACTGTCAAATAGGGAATAAAACCTGATATATATATATATATATATATATATATATATATATATATATATATATATATATATATATATATGTCGTACCTAGTAGCCAGAACGCACTTCTCAGCCTACTATGCAAGGCCCGATTTGCCTAATAAGCCTAGTTTTCATGAATTAATTGTTTTTCGACTACCTAACCTACCTAACCTAACCTAACTTAACTTTTTCGGCTACGTAACCTAACCTAACCTATAAAGATAGGTTAGGTTAGGTTAGGTAGGGTTGGTTAGGTTCGGTCATATATCTACGTTAATTTTAACTCAAATAAAAAAAAATGACCTTATACGTAATGAAATGGGTAGCTTTATCAGTTCATAAGAACAAAAATAGAGAAAATCTAATAATTCAGGAAAACTTGGCTTATTAGGCAAATCGGGCCTTGAATAGTAGGCTGAGAAGTGCGTTCTGGCTATTAGGTACGACATATATATATCTGGGTTAGAAATATCTAGGACATTTAGCTCTAATGCTGCATTATAGGTGAAAATATATTTGTTTAACTCTACTAATAAAATCTTCAGTGCTGAGGAAGAACATTCCTCACAATTAGTTTACGATTACTTTCTTAAACATATTATAAAGCTGTTAATGAATAACGTTAAATAGAGTTAATGAACAATAATAACATGGAAATCAGATTTAACATAACATTGAAAGATTGAGTGGGAGAAAGGATTAGTAGTGCCAGCTTGAATTAAGTAATCCGTAGTAAGTAATCGCTTAAGTAATCGCTTGAATTAAGTAAGTTTTGAGAGATTGAGGACGTTAAGTTTTTGCTTTATTACCTGTCGGACTTTATTCAGGACTTGTCGGGTACTCGCTAGTTGGTCAATAAGCTATTGTGTTGGACTTAAGGCCTATCTACCTCTGGAGGGTCATTAAGTCCAACACCTAATGTTATTATTCAACTTTATTTTATCCACGTTTAACCCCATTTATATAATACCTTTTAGTATTGGTCACCGTAATTTTTAATTAATATAAAATCCCTTGAACAAACGCAAGAGTTAATCCTTTTAAATTAGAAACTTTTCTTAAGAAAAGTGATACGAGAATGTTTACATTTTCTAGAAAGGGGAAGGTGTAAGGGGTGACTATTATATAAGTAAACATGTAAAGTAAGTAAACAAGGCCTTAACAAAGGGGGATATTTGTGTGTTAAACATATCAACACTAAAAGAAAACGACACAATGGATAAAAATTGAATCAAGTTTATATACTGGTAAAAGTCCTGGGTAAATACTGGTTTGGGAAACAGGATTGTTGATTTATGACTCATGGAATGACTGGAGTGTTTCAAGCGTAGGTTAGACGGAAATATGATTTTGAGTGTAAACAGATGCTGCCTCGTATAGGCCAATATAGGCCTTCTGTCGCTTCCTTCACTGTTATGGTTTTAACACAAAAGGAAATATATGTATATCGATTTATTAACAAATCATTATTATTAGTTGTAATTGTAATATTACAATTATTATTGCTATCACTGCTGACGTGTAGACAGGAGCAGGAAGGAGGAAGGAGTTATAATTTCTGTAAGTCGTCCTTCAGCCTTCAAGGAGGAGGAGCAGGATGTAGAGAGAGAGAGAGAGCGAGAGAGAAACAAGGAGTGAGAGAGAGGGAGAGAAACCGAGAAAGAGAGACAAAAACAGGGAGAGAGAGAGAGAGAGAGAGAGAGAGAGAGAGAGAGAGAGAGAGAGAGAGAGAGAGAGAGAGAGAGAGAGAGAGAGAGAGAGAGAGAGAGAGAGAGAGAGAGGTGTGGAATCAAACACGAACATAGAACAAAGTAATAACTTGAACTCACTAAGTCACTTACTTTTCTCAGAGTCATCCTTGGAGCCAGAGAGGGAGGTGAGGTGGGCCTCGGGGAAGGGGGGACAGAGGGAACTCAGCTGTTGCACATGGGGGGACGTCAGAGGGGGGTGTAACGACCCACCACCACCCGTCAAGGAACTGTTGGAGGACGACGTGTTGGAGGACGAGACTGAGGTTGAAGGAGAGCCTCCCACACCAACCAAACCTCCTCCACTTCCGACTTGAACTGTACTATCTACCCCTCCACCTCTCCCGCCACCTCCACCTCCACCTCCTTCTCCACCTCCTCCTCCACTCTCGATATAAGACGTCTCTTCCTTCAGGTAGTCATCATCCTTGACATATTTGGCGTAGCTTTCCTTGTACTTGAAGTAGTCCTCCTTGTACTTGTCATAGTCGTCCTTGAGACCTTCCTCCTCCTTCACCACCACCGGCTCCCCCATCATGTAGTCTGAAACAGGAAGAAATAATGTTACAGATTAGCTAATCCACATTATGTAGCTACAGCCACTTACTGTTACCTAGCAGTACAATAGGTACCTGGGTGTTAGTCAGCTGTCTCGGGCTGCTTCCTGGGGGTGGAGGCCTGGTCGAGGACCGGGCCGCGGGAACACTAAAAGCTCCGAAATTATCTCAAGATATCCTCAAGATACTAAGTAATCCACTCATTTAAAGAGACAGCTCAAGGATTTCACATGAGCATGGAGTCGATCTTGAAGGTTTACGGATTTACACGTTAAAGGAAGGTGGATTTACTATTCTAAAAGGTGGATTTACTTTTCTAAAACGTGGATTTACTTTTCTAAAAGGCGGATTTACTATTCTAAAAGGTGGATTTACTATTCTAAAAGGCGGATTTACTATTCTAAAAGGTGGATTTACTATTCTAAAAGGCGGATTTACTATTCTAAAAGGTGGATTTACTATTCTAAAAGGCGGATTTACTATTCTAAAAGGCGGATTTACTATTCTAAAAGGTGGATTTACTATTCTAAAAGGTGGATTTACTATTCTAAAAGGCGGATTTACTATTCTAAAAGGCGGATTTACTATTCTAAAAGGTGGATTTACTATTCTAAAAGGCGGATTTACTATTCTGAAAGGTGGATTTACTATTCTAAAAGGCGGATTTACTATTCTAAAAGGCGGATTTACTATTCTAAAAGGTTGATTTACTATTCTAAACGGTGGATTTACTATTCTAAAAGGTTGATTTACTATTCTAAAAGGTGGATTTACTATTCTAAAAGGTGGATTTACACAGTGATAACAGGAGGAATTACACATTGAATAAAGGTAGATTTACATAGTGAAGGAAGATGGATTTACAAGGGGGATAAAATAGATTTACTGAGTGAATGTAGTTAATTTTAATCAGTGAAGGAAAATTAATTTAGAGCGAAATAAGGACGAATTACACAGTAACTGAAGGTGGATTTAAACATTGAAATAAGATGAACTTAATTTACACAGTGATAAAAAAATTAATTTACACACAGTGATAAAAGGCGAATTTACACAGTAAAGAGATTTGGATTTACAGTGAAAGAATGCGGATTAATTCGGTAAAAGTTAGTTGAATTTACACACTACACGGTGAAGAAAAGTAGATTTACTCAGTGATTTTATATATATATATATATATATATATATATATATATATATATATATATATATATATATATATATATATATATATATATATATATATATATATATATATATATATATATATATATATATATATATATATATATAATATATATCTAAATATATATTAAAGGTTCAGGTAATATTGAAATACAACAAATTTACTGAATTTCTTAATTTCTATTAGTGAAAAAAATTAAGAATCAGGGTTGTTAAGGTGCAAAGGCTATTGAGTTTACAACGGTTGTTATAGTTTACTAAGGTTGCTACAGTTTACAATTAACACGCTAATATGTTTTAGTAATAATGATAATAATAAGATAAATCATGCAGATAGAAATCAGACTTGACGTGATATAGCAATAAATAAATAAGTTTTCTGATTTTCTCATTTATACTGAGAAATGTGATTTCTCTGAGTTAATTATATGTCTCTGTGGATTGAAGAGGAATTGTCTAGGAATTGTCTAGGAATTGTCTAGGAATTGTCTAGGAATTGTCTAGGAATTGTCTAGGAATTGTCTAGGAATTGAATTCCTTGACGACAGAGCGAGAGTGGGGGTTGGGTGTGGGGGGGGGGGATTGTGTAAAGCCCTGGTTTGGTTTTAATGGAAGACTCGGGAACCCTCTTGGATTCAGTAGAATCCAAGGTTCCATTCCTTTTACCATGTTGTGGCCTGGTCATATAAGGCACTTGTTTGGGAGTACCCAGCGTGCAGGTTCGAATCCTCATCACGGCCTTTATTGATTTTCTCAATAAAAATAGTTATAAACAAAAATTTTAAGAATTAAAAATGCCATAAAATACAGATTTTCAGTATTGTACGGAAAAGTATAATTCTAGATTTCAAATTTCAAAATAAATCCAATGGTGTGTAAAAAACAAAAAATCATTAATATAACTAATAATAATTATAATATAGGATAAAAATTCACTCATGTGCATTTGTGAAATTTATGTAAAGGAATTTACACCAAGTCTATCACAATCTTCTGAGTGCTTTGTCAAAGTCTGAGTGTGTGGTTAGGACCTGACTTACATCTCAACGTCTGATGAGATTAGTCTCATCCTAATCATACACTCAGACTTTGACAAAGCACTCAGAAGATTGTGATAGACTTGGTGTAAATTCCTTTACATAAATTTCACAAATACACAAGTGTGAATTTTTATCGTATGTTAATATGTCTGTGAGAAGACATAATTGTAGATTGACAGTAGACTGAGAATGGTCCAGGACGGACCGAAACGTCGTCGTCCCTTCACTTACTAGTGTGTGGTCTGGTCAACACCATTACTAATAATTATAAAAATAATATTAATAAATATATTACACTTTAAACGAAGGTGGAGAAAAACCCAATACAAGTGTAATAATATTATTAAACCAGTTTTCAGACGAAACCTACAATTCGGTTTCGTCTGAAAATTTGGTTTAATAATAGAATTACATATATACTAAGTATTTCCTTATCTTTCATTAATAATATTGATAAGGAGGTATTCTATATTTTTATTCTATTTTGTATTATTACTCAATAAAAAGGTTTATTGGTGCCTTTATATTTGATCGTCGGCTTATTGCCAAAATGAGTTTCATAATTTTGCGCATTTCGCGTATTTCACAACGTCGAAATTGCTCTGTTTGTGCATAGGAAATATGTACTGATTTTGCTTCACACTGGTGAGCAGCCCTATCTTGAATTTTGTCCAACAAGATGTTGACCAGACCAGACACTAGAAGGTGAAGGGACGACGACGTTTCGGTCCGTCCTGGACCATTCTCAAGTCGGAGAATGGTCCAGGACGGACCGAAACGTCGTCGTCCCTTCACCTTCTAGTGTGTGGTCTCGTCAACATACTTTAGCCACGTTATTGTGACTCATCGTCTCCAACAAAATGTTTCTGTCTAACAAACTGTTGACAGGAATCACTATAATTAGTGGAGAACAGTCTATTATAGATGTGGCTTGGGAGTTGTCAAGAATTATACATTATCTAGTAGTTAGGAGACGCGCTGCTCTTCGTAGACAAGCTAGTTCCCGAGCGTATATGTTAGCAATGTTTTTCACATGTCTTGTGAAGGAGACATTTCGTCTGGGGTGCTCCCGAACGCAGGTTCGAACCCTCGTCACGGCCCTTGTGGATTTGTTCATTTGATGCATCACGTGATTGTGATTTCTGTGTGTAACACATTTCATCAATTGCTATTCCAATTTGCTAGGTCCTAGTGAGGCTTGGCACTAGTAACTAGAGGCTAGTGAGTCTAGGTTACCATGTCCTAGGCAGGTTCCCCACTAGTTCCCAGGTCCTAGTGAAACTACGTGTACAAACTGTTTACATTATTGAAGTAACTGGGATTATGGCAGCGTCTTGGATGCTCTCGGACGCAGGTTCGAATCCTCGTCACGGCCCTTGTGGATTTGTTCATTTTAACTGTTTTGGTCAGCATCATGTTGCCAGTTCGAATCCCGCATAGCTTTTAGGGTATTGCGGATAGTCCGAGTTTCTCCGTAGCTCTTCACCCGTATTCACTATTTACGTATCCAGTTACGAAACCTCTACATCTTCCCTCGGTCACGGCGGCTCTATTCATATTAAACAACTTACGACGTCCTAAGCGCTACGATGATTTCTACAACAATAACAGCCTCGGGGCGTGAACGTACGACCTCGCAAAATTTCCGACCTCGTAAACAAGTTAATAAATACAGACTAAGACTAAAGAAAGATGTAGCGGTTTCGTAAGGGCAAACGAGGCATCTCTCGGGGGGGGAAAAAAATGTGCAGTTTTTGCTTGAAACAAAGAAAGTAATGCAAATTACGAGTAAAATAGAAATAATAATGGATAAACTCACCACAATGTCATAGTGCTTGAATGAAAGTGAAGGAAAGACCCAATACATGTATAAGTAAATTATTAAACCCAATTTGCGGATGACACCTGCCTGCCTACTGTATTATACACGCTGCCAGAACATACACAGGGTGTCATAACGTGGTATGACACCGCTGTCCTCAAGGCTACAGGTGTCAATCGAAAATTGAGTTCAATAATACACTTACCCAGGTATGGAGGCCTTGTCTTCACCTTCAATAAAACTTATAATAATAATAATGATAATAAATCACACGTTTCGGTCCATCCTAGACCATTATTGGTCCGTCCTGGACCATTATCAACCATTTTATTATTGGTTGTATCAGTAAAATAATATTAGTAGTTCAGTAAATTCAATAACAAATGACACAAAAATAGCATTCAAAATTGTTATTTATACAGGCAATGGGGTGATAATAGGTTGTAAACAGGACCTGCCTCGTGTGGGCTAGTAGGATGTAAATAGGACCTGCCTCGTGTGGGCTAGTAGGTTGTAAATAGGACCTGCCTCGTGTGGGCTAGTAGGATGTAAACAGGATCTGCCTCGTGTGGGCTAGTAGGATGTAAACAGGACCTGCCTCGTGTGGGCTAGTAGGATGTAAACAGGACCTGCCTCGTGTGGGCTAGTAGGATGTAAACAGGACCTGGGCTAGTAGGATGTAAACAGGACCTGCCTCCTGTGGGCTAGTAGGATGTAAACAGGACCTGATGTACAGTAATATATATTTTACGGACATCAGACAGGCAGCTACACAGACAGAGAGCTTGACATGCAGACAGGCTTCACAGACAGAGGAGCTTGACATGCAGACAGCTTCACAGACAGAGAGCTTGACATGCAGACAGCTTCACAGACAGAGAGCTTGACATGCAGACAGCTTCACAGACAGAGAGCTTGACATGCAGACAGGTTCACAGACAGGGAGCTTGACATGCAGACAGCTACACAGACAGAGAGCTTGACATGCAGACAGCTTCACAGACAGAGAGCTTGACATGCAGACAGCTTCACAGACAGAGAGCTTGACATGCAGACAGCTTCACGGACAGAGAGCTTGACATGCAGACAGCTTCACAGACAGGGAGCTTGACATGCAGACAGCTTCACAGACATACAGCTTCACAGACAGAGGTGTACATGGGGGTCATTACCGTGTTGTTGGTGAGGTGGGAAGGCATCCATGATATCAGCAGGTCCCACGTCACCCATGGTGGACGGTTCCCCCATGTGGGAGGCTTCAGCCATGCCAGGGTCGTGGAGATGGGGGTCGTCCCAGAATGGCGGCACCCATACCGAAGGGTCTACTCCCACGGTGCCACTCTCCAGGTACTCTCTCCCGGCTCCCAGGTACCCTCCCATCACTCCCATGACACTCATACCGCCCGCCGTGGGTGGGATTCCTCCGGACATCATCATAGTGTGTGGGTGTTGGGGCGGGCGACCGTGCTGGGAGCTGTAGTCGGGGCGGTGGGCGGCTTGTGGGTGGGCGGCGTGGGCGGCTTGTGGGTGGGCGTCGTCTGGGCGCCGTCTGAAGGCGTACGCCCACAGCTGTGCCAGAGTAGCGACACCAAACACGACACAAACGGGTATTTACAACGTCTGGAGTCGTTTAAAACGAAGCACACGAGGTCTCATTAGTCAATATTTTATAAGTGACAGGCGGGCGGACGCGAAGTCGAGGCGCAAGTCACTATATTCGCGGCGCTATAGTCACTTGAGTCGAGAAGCCACACGGGAGAAAAGTGTGAGTGCATGAAGGCTGAGGGTCTCAGAGTGTCCTTGTAGAGTGTGAGTGCTTCCCTCCTCCTCCCTCCCCCCCCCCTCTGAGTGTCTCCTCACCCCCCCTCACCTCTCTCCCTCCTCCTCAGTGCCTCAAGTGAGGAATCAAGAGGGCACTAGGTGACCCACTGTACAAGTAGCAGTCGTGTATCACTGCTGTTTAGTTACCACTCTCTCGAGTCTGGAGGGTGGACACGCGACTCAAACCACTCGAGAGGCTCGCTCTTCAAACGCTTCAAGTCCTACTTCAGCTTGAGCCCTCGAGAGCCACCCCCGATCAAGCTTAGTCTCCAGAAGTCTCACGCAATACGCTACTGTCAACGCAGACACACACGCACGCGCGGGGGACAAGCTTTTCGACCAAATTAATACAAAACACTTCACAGGATGCGTCCGAGGGGAGCTGGGCGAGCGGTTGCGTCCCAAGGGGTAATGTCGCTGAGGGGAGAGTCGATGGGGCCTTACGCTGCGGCGGCGAGGGCGGAGCCACTGAGCCAGCTGTAGGCGGAGTCTACGCCCGAGTGGGCGGGGTTTGAGGGGGGGGGGGGGGGGTCCTGTGACTTTTGTTGGGGGGGCGGAGTCTCACAGCAGCCACACAGATACATATTTTTTTTTTTTTACCCTGGAGGACGTTACGGGAGTTTGTTTATAGTTAAGAATTTCCTGTACTGATTGTCCTTATCGGTCCCCTGGGGATTGTTTCATGGTGTTACGAACCACCATCTGAGGAGGACAGGTAATTAGGCCTGTGGCAGGCATGGGGGAATGGTCTTGGATATATTAAGGTAACCTCGATCCTTCATTACATAGGTGGATAAAGGTGGATATATGTAGGTGGATTATATGTAGGTGGATTATATGTAGGTGGATTATATGTAGGTGGATTATATGTAGGTGGATACTGGGAATATACGTATTGTAAGGAAGGAAGGAGTACCTTTTAGGTATGGGAGCATTGGATAAGTGGAATAGGTTAGTGGTGATGGTGGTGGTGGTGGTGGAGGTGGTGGTGATGGTGGTGTTGGTGGTGGTGGAGGTGGTGGTGATGGTGGTGGTGGTGGTGGTGATGGTGGTGGTGATGGTGGTGGTGGTGGTGGTGGGGGTGGGGGTGGTGGTGGTGATGGTGGTGGTGGTGATGGTGGTGATGGTGGTGGTGGTGGTGGTGGTGGTGGTGGTGGAGGTGGTAGTGGTGGTGGTGGTGGTGGTGGTGGTGATGGTGGTGGTGGTGGTGGTGGTGATGGTGGTGGTGGTGGTGGTGGTGGTGGTGGAGGTAGTGGTGGTGGTGGTGGTGGTGATGGTGGTGGTGGTGGTGGTGATGGTGGTGGAGGTGGTGATGGTGATGGAGGTAGTGGTGATGGTGATGGAGGTAGTGGTGGTGGAGGTGGTGATGGTGATGGTGGTGATGGTGGTGGTGGTGATGGTGATGGTGGTGATGGTGATGGAGGTAGTGGTGATGGTGGTGGTGATGGTGGTGATGGTGGTGGTGATGGTGATGGAGGTAGTGGTGATGGTGATGGAGGTAGTGGTGATGATGGTGGTGGTGGTGGTGGTGATGGAGGTAGTGGTGATGGTGGTGGAGGTGGTGGTGATGGTGGTGTTGGTGATGGTGGTGATGGTGATGGAGGTAGTGGTGATGGTGATGGAGGTAGTGGTGATGGTGATGGTGGTGGTGGTGATGGTGATGGAGATAGTGGTGATGGTGATGGTGATGATGGTGGTGGTGATGGTGATGGAGATAGTGGTGATGGTGATGGTGGTGGTGGTGATGGTGATGGAGATAGTGGTGATGGTGATGGTGATGGTGGTAGTGGTGATGGTGATGGAGATAGTGGTGATGGTGATGGTGGTGGTGGTGATGGTGATGGAGGTAGTGGTGATGGTGATGATGGTGGTGGTGGTGATGGTGATGGAGGTCGTGGTGGAGGAGGAGTAGGAGGTTGTTGTAGTTGTGGTACTAACCTATTAGTGACTACAGGATAATGAGCTCTAGCTCTTAATGAACTACTTGCCAGCTTGTTGAACCTGTTGCTTCCTGTCGGGTTCTAATTGAACTATCCTGACATTCGAATTGCTTATCGAATCTGGCCTTAAAGTGGTGGAGGGAGGAGGCTTCCACGACTTCTCTCAGTGCAGACGATGAGTCACAGTAACGAGGCTGAAGATTTGATGAATAAATCACACACTAGATGATGAGACGACGACGTTTCGGTCCGTCTTGGACCATTAGACCATCGACTTGATAATGGTCCAGGGAGGACCGAAACGTCGTCGTTTGGTCATTATTTCTTTCAGTGCATTCTATTTATTGACCACGCGTACAGGGTTACTTTGAGGTGGTTTCGGGTCTCAACGTCCCCGCGGCCCGGTCCTCGACCAGGCCTCCTCGTTACTGGACTGGTCAACCAGGCTGTTGGACGCAGCTGCTCACAGCCTGACTTGTTTACGATTATTTTCTTACAGTTGTTTGGCTCATTATTTATTAATTATTTCTTTACCTTATTTATGTTTCCAGCTTCTTCTTGTGTTCTTTCGTCCTATTTTCTCTCACTTTAAGGCTATGCTTTTTAATTCTCATCAGTATCTTGAATGTTGCGATCATGTCCACTCTCTTCTTCCCTCTAGGAGTGTGTGGTCTAGTTCCCTTAACCTATCCTTGTAGCTTAGACCTCCTAGTTCTGTAAGTAATATTGTTGTAAACCTTTATATTTTTAAATGTTGATTTTCTGCTTCACAAGATACAGACTCCAGGTCGGCGCTGCATATTCCTGTATTGGTCTAACCATTGTAGAGTTCCATGAAAAAGCTCCTGGTTTAAGCTTCTAAAACGAAGGTCTGATGTTTGGTAGCGTCACATATGGTGCTGATGTTATCCTGTGTGTGTGTGTGCCTCTGGAGATAGGGTTGGAGTTATATCCTTTTCTTTTTCCGACTCCTGTAATTGCCTTCTCTAATGGTGTTGATACCTTCTGGTCTCCTTTCTCCCTTTCCCGTCTTCATTTTATTACACTTGTTGAGATTGAATTCTAGCAACCATATGTTGGACCACTTCTGCAGTTGAAATTGAAATTGAAATAAGTTTATTGAGTATATTTTACAAGGGCCGTGACGAGGATTCGAACCTGCGTCCGGGAGCATCCCAGACACTGCCCTAATCGACTGAGCTACGACATGGTCAAAAGGAGTTGAAACCGAAGTTCTACTGAAGTTCTAATGTCGTAGCTCAGTCGATTAAGGCAGTGTCTGGGATGCTCTCGGACGCAGGTTCGAATCCTCGTCACGGCCCTTGTGGATTTGTTCATTTGATGCGTCACACAATTGTGATTTCTGTGTGTAATGAATTCCTCCTTGTTTCATGAGGCTGTTGACATGGTCTCTTCCAGTTGTTGTTCTTTTCTTTCTTCTATAAAACAGCTTTCTTTGAATTTGAATTTGAAATTGAAAGCTCGCGTTTGGTCCTTATCTTTTGCGATATTTTCCTTTTCAAATTGGCTTTCAACTTCCTGGTTCGTTGGTCTCTAGTCCTAGTTCTCTGAACTTGTTCCATGCTTTTCTGGTCCTCGTTCTCAGGGGGGGGGGGGTACCCGGCTGTGCTCGGGTCTCTCTCTCCCTATTCACAATTCTCCCAATCTCCACCCTCTCTTATATCTTTTCCTCTATCTTCTTCCCCCCTCCCTGTTCTCTTTCCATCTCCCCTTGTCCTTCTGTCTCTAATTCTGTCTGTTTCTGTCTCTGTTTTCCTTCCAGTCTCTCTGTCTGTCTGTCTGTCTGTCTGTCTGTCTGTCTGTCTCTCTCTCTCTCTCTCTCTCTCTCTCTCTCTCTCTCTCTCTCTCTCTCTCTCTCTCTCTCTCTCTCTTTGCCCCGGGCGATCCGATCTTTCTGCATGCATGTTTAATTGTCTATATCTGTCTCTTTCTCATTCTGTCTTTATCTTTACCCTATCTGTCTTTTCACTATCTGTCTCTCTCCCTCCCTCTCTTTTTTATAAAAATAATATGATAGACTCCCATTGGCATGTGGGTGGCCAAATGCTGGCAGGAGCCTAGTGGTATAAAACATTAAAAATATGTAATATTTACTGAAATTCTTTGGAACAGGAACACGGTTTGAGGAAGCTTCTGAATCTGAGGAGGGGTTCATGTGTTATATATTACTGTGGGCAAAGTATGTTGATTGGAAAATTTCTGATAAATTTCCCAAGATCAGTGAGAAAATTTCTGTCAATATAGGGAAAAAAATGGGTTTGAAATTTATATTTTTTTAAATATTTAGGCAAACATGGTTGGCACACTTTCAGAAATGACCGTGGCACACTGTTCTCTCTTAAATTCTGCCGACCCCTGACAACCTATGTTCATCCTGT
The DNA here is from genome assembly GCF_040958095.1 of Procambarus clarkii. NCBI lineage: Eukaryota > Metazoa > Arthropoda > Malacostraca > Decapoda > Cambaridae > Procambarus > Procambarus clarkii. The sequence continues at coordinate 14,527,188 of NC_091204.1, forward strand.
ACCCTAGACTATTCCCCCTGCAAAGTGTGGAAGAGACTAGTCTTAAGCGTCTGGGCTGCAACCTTCGACAGACAGACAGATAGACAGACAGACATTCAACAGTTGATAGACAGACATGCCGGATCCAACAGTTCTTAGACATGTCGATATCAGTTGTCAGAACTAATAGCAAATCATATATATATATATATATATATATATATATATATATATATATATATATATATATATATATATATATATTATATATATATATATATATATATATATATATATATATATATATATATATATATATATATATATATATTATGATAATGTCATCGTGTCGAACAAACCATACTCTAGAAGGTGAAGGGACGACGACGTTTCGGTCCGTCCTGGACCATTCTCACAATCGACTTGAGAATGGTCCAGGACGGACCGAAACGTCATCGTCCCTTCACCTTCTAGTGTGTGGTCTGGTGAACATATTTCAGCCACGTTATTGTAACTCCTCGTCTGCCTATGTCACCGTGTCATTCCGCTGATATATAAAAGGCATTCTAACCCCAGCCATGTAATTCCGCTTCTTGTCCTGTTGGGCTGTGAATGATATCAGAAATCCATTTCAAAGGTCACAACACCCACCACACAACACCCACCACACAACACCCACCACGCAACACCCACAACACCCACCACACAACACCCACCACACAACACCCACCACACAACACCCACCACACAACACCCACCACACAACACCCACCACACAACACCCACCACGCAACACCCACAACACCCACCACACAACACCCACCACACAACACCCACCACACAACACCCACCACACAACACCCACCACACAACACCCACCACACAACACCCACCACACAACACCCACCACACAACACCCACCACACAACACCCACCACACAACACCCACCACACAACACCCACCACACAACACCCACCACACAACACCCACCACACAACACCCACCACACAACACCCACCACACAACACCCACCACACAACACCCACCACACAACACCCGCAACACCTATGAGGACTACAGGTATTTACACAAAGAGCTTAGCCGACTCCTGGCTTTCCAACACTCTCACACCAGACACACACATAAACAAAATAACATCAGCAGCATATGAGACGCTGGCAGATATAAGAATATCGTTTAAGAACCTAAATCAAGACACCTTCAAGGCAAACTACACAACATGTGTTAGACCAGTAGGGTTATATGCAGCACCGCCATGGAACCAAAATTGACAAATTCCAAAGGTATGCAACAGGTTCGTCTCAGAACTATGAGAATAGGCTAGTGGAACTAAATCTCATAACCCTAGAGGACAAAAGGAACAGAGAAGGATATGATCACAACATACAAGATACTGAGGGGAATAGATAAGATGGACTAGGATAGCTCTTCAAATTGATAGAAAGTAGGACAAGAGGACACAAGTCGAAGCTGGAAACTCAGTAAAAGTCGAGGGAATGTGAGGAAATACTTGCACCCTGTACGGGCGGCCAACAAGTGGAATGCACTGAGGGAAGAAGTTGTGGAAGCCACTTCCACCCACAACTTTCAGGCCAGATTCGACAAAGAATTTGAACGTCAGAATAGTTTTAAGGTGAACTCAACGGTTACAAGACTGGCAGGCAGGCGGGGCTAGAGAGCTAGACCTCCCTGGTAGACACTGTTAGCTTAGAACACTACACACCACACGCCGCCCACTCCACCACACCACCCACCAACAAATCTAAGTCGCCCATCAAGCCGGGAATAAAGATATAAACAGAGCCACCATATTACGGCCCTGGCGGCTGGCTGGCTGCTGACATGTTTGACACTTGCTGTTACACCCGACTACCACCAGACCCTCTCCGTCCCGACCCGACCAAAACACCCCTTCAACCTCGCCTCCAACTCCCCTCCACCGGTACCTACAATGATCATATGCGAAAGGGGAATAGAAGGGAAATGAAAAATAGATTTTGAAAACAGACCACCCGAGCGAGACACGGCGGCCAGGCCCAGATGACAAGAGTTAATGCAGGCAACTGATAAACTCTTTATTCCTGCTTCGTTGATGTGTAGTGTGAACTCTTGGAGGCATTAGGCTTGATACAGCGCATAATGGAGCTATCCCTTGACTTCCTCGCGGCCCTGGATATGATAGAATGCGATCAGGGGCGCCGATAACTCCAAAAAACTCGAAAATCGAAAGCTGTGATTGGCGGAGGTTGGCCAAAGAGGCGGAGCCACGAGGCGAGGCGTGATGTGATTGGCTGCCGTCCGTGGCGAAGCACACGCTCCCCAAAACAATAGACTTGCGGCTCGTGTCTGTTATTCAGACTGTTTAAAAATTCAAATTTGAACAAAATTCAAACCAGATTTAATAAAGATTTGTTCAATTCATGTATTATTGTTAAATGTAAATAGAGTGGATGAAAGTATATTGCATTAGTCTGAAACCTATCGTTCAAAATACAAATTAAATGAGCAATCTAGCCGCTGATAAGGTCTCTTTTAATACGACTTGACGAAGACGTTTGGGCTAATATTTACCTCAGACAAATATTTATGTTTTCAAATTTACATTTCTGAAGACAAAAATAAGAGTAATACACACGATAATACAAATAGGGAAAATAGGTGTAGGTAGGGGAATGAGGGAACTAGAAGATTAAGGGAGAAAGGAGTAGGAGGGAATGAGAAATAGGTGGAGAATAAAGGTGGGTATGAGGGATACTAGGGAGTATAAGGGGTGTAGGGGAGACTAGAACACTAGGGGAGTGTATGGGGAGGTAGGGGAGTGTATGGGGAGGTAGAGGAGTGTATGGGGGAGGTAGGGGAGTGTATGGGGAGGTAGAGGAGTGTATGGGGGAGGTAGGGGAGTGTATGGGAAGGTAGGGAGAGTGTATGGGGAGGTAGGGGAGTGTATGGGGAGGTAGGGGAGTGTATGGGGAGGTAGGGGAGTGTATGGGGAGGTAGGGGAGTGTATGGGAAGGTAGGGGAGTGTATGGGGAGGTAGGGGAGTGTATGGGGAGGTAGAGGAGTGTATGGGGAGGTAGGGGAGTGTATGGGGAGGTAGAGGAGTGTATGGGGAGGTAGGGGAGTGTATGGGAAGGTAGGGGAGTGTATGGGAAGGTAGGGAGAGTGTATGGGGAGGTAGGGGAGTGTATGGGGGAGGTAGGGGAGTGTATGGGGAGGTAGGGAGAGTGTATGGGGAGGTAAGGAGAGTGTATGGGGAGGTAGGGGAGTGTATGGGGAGGTAGGGGAGTGTATGGGGAAGTAGGGGAGTGTATGGGGGTGTATGATGGGGGGGGGCGGTGGAGGCAGAGAAGGGGTACCACCCTGACCTCAAACAGCTGTGTCAATTAAGGACAGGTGTTACTGAGTGACCTTTGACCTGAGCTCACCAGACCGGGTCAATACAGGAGACTGGCCAGGGGTCACAACTTGTCCCAACATTTTATATATATATATATATATATATATATATATATATATATATATATATATATATATATATATATATATATATATATATATATATATATATATATTTGTATATATATATATATATATATGCTAACCAGTATATATACATTTTCTTCTGTCCTCCATGGACAGGGTTAGAGAAGTGTTAAACATATAGTTCAAGGGTTTATTGAACACTCAACCACAGAAGGTGATTCGGTGCTTTTAAAATGCTAAGCTAACCTACATACGTAAATACATAGATACACAGATTTACGTATGCCCTACATAAAGTGTTCGATGTGTCTTTTACATAGTGTAATTAATGTACATTCACAAAGGTGAAATGTAATTCTGATCAGCTTCCATATATACTTTATACCCATACATATACATACACACACACACATATACATACATATATACACACACATGCATTCACATACATTTGCCTCATTTACTCTGACAGGGTGAGATAGCTGATAAAGAAACTAGTGTGCAATTAAGCACTTAATCCCTGATGGTGATGAAGGTGCTTTTACAAGCTCAGGTTATATAGTTACATCATATATATACATTGTATAATTGATACATTACATGGTCAATCTTGGATACAAGTCCAATATATCATCAAGTGTTCCAGTACTCATATAGTAATTACACAGTTCAGCATACCTGATTGACAGTTGAGAGGCGGGCCGAAGGAGCAGAGCTCAACCCCCGCAAGCACAACTAGGTGAATACAACTAGGTGAATACAACTAGGTGAATACAACTAGGTGAATACAAAACAAATAATCATACAAAAAACAAAAGAATGCACACTAGGAAAAACCATTGCTTCATTCCTTCCCCTACCCCACTCTTATCTCCCTCCCCCCTTCCCCTCGTTCAATCCCCCCTCCCTACCCCCCTATCCCCCATCTACTCCTCCCCCTCCCTCATGGATGAAAATAATGGATCCCCAAATAGTTGAGTAATTTCTAAAGTGTGTCCTATCGTTAAGGATATCTGGCACGCGTTTCCCCTTCATTAGTACCCATGCATCTCCCCTCATCCTACTCCCCTCATCCTACTCTCCTCCTCCCCTCACATCCTGTACACCACGTGCCTCGTTTCCCCTCAGAATTCAGCTGAAGACGGAGCGGAAATCTTCCCCTGATAAGGGCCAAAAAATCGACAAAAATTTCATGGAATTCAAACGGGTCGTTTTGATTACCTTTCTAATGTGGAATTTAAATCAATCTTATACAAGTACAAGTCATCATCTTGGGGGTAATCTTGGTAGTGATCTGGTGCAGGGTTCGAGCACCTGCTGGGTTTCTTAATCCACTTTCTTATCTGCCATGTGTCTGTCTTGGTGTGTTAATTGTCTCAGACGCGCCAGGAGTCTTTTGAGAGAGGGTTCGAAGCCCTAAGTGGGTCTGAAGAGAGGGAAAGACAGCAGAAAGGGGGAAGGAGGAATGAGTATGGGAAGCAGGGAGGTAGAGAAGGGTAAGAAGGGGGGTTGGAAGAAAGTATAGGAAGGGAAAGATGATAGGGAAGAGGGGAGGAAAGCGAGGAGTTGAATTGAGAAAGGGAGAAATGTAGAGAGAAAGCAGAGAGAGAGGGGAGTAAAGAGGGTAGTGCAATAGGAATGTACACTGACACATCTGGAATGTGTGTGTACTCACCTATTTGTACTTGCGGGGGTTGAGCTCTGGTTCCGTAATTTGAATAGTGAATAGTTCCGTAATTTGAATAGTGAATAGTTCCGTAATTTGAATAGTGAATAGTTCCGTAATTTGAATAGTGAATAGTTCCGTAATTTGAATAGTGAATAGTTCCGTAATTTGAATAGTGAATAGTTCCGTAATTTGGGTGTTCATGGTAGGTTGTTCTATTTTAATGTAGATTGCTTCAAGAATTTATAATCTTGCATCTTGGGTTTTTGTCTATTATACAAGTGTTTTTATTCAACATTTCTCTTGTTAGGGTGATGTCATGGGCTTGTCTCATGTGATTCCTGGGGACACCGGATTGAAGATGACCTACCTTACCTTGAGGTTACCTTGAGGTGCTTCCGGGGCTTAGTGTCCCCGCGGCCCGGTCGTCGACCAGGCCTCCTGGTTGCTGGACTGATCAACCAGGCTGTTGGACGCGGCTGCTCGCAGCCTGACGTATGAGTCACAGGTATGGCAGGTCAAACGCCTCGTCAGCTTGGTCGACGTCATACCTATGTACTTAGATTGAAGGTTACATCCTTCGTGGGGGCAAGTGTACATGTATACAACGCTTGACTGCTGTAGAGGGTTCTCCGTCGACTTCGGGCTAAGAACTATGGGTTTTCCCTAATTTTGCACCCGTTAGATAAAGTAAGATTTTAAGGGTTGACAGATGTTAATCTTCTTGTTTGAGGAGCTGTTCACTTGAGGCAGTTAAGCAAGTCCCAGCTGTGTCTGGGTACAAGTGACAGGATGAACAACCCAGGCGGGTTTTCTTCCTATTGGGGAGGGGTGTTGTTACATGCTGCTATGGCGGTGTGTCCACTCACAGGATGAGTGGCGCTGCCCAATACTGTCACTATGGCGGTGTGTCCACTCACAGGATGAGTGACGCTGCCCAATACTGTCACTATGGCGGTGTGTCCATTCACAGGATGAGTGGCGCTGCCCAATACTGTCACTATGGCGGTGTGTCCACTCACAGGATGAGTGGCGCTGCCCAATACTGTCACTATGGCGGTGTGTCCACTCACAGGATGAGTGGCGCTGCCCAATACTGTCACTATGGCGGTGTGTCCACTCACAGGATGAGTGGGCGCTGCCCAATACTGTCACTATGGCGGTGTGTCCACTCACAGGATGAGTGGCGCTGCCCAATACTGTCACTATGGCGGTGTGTCCACTCACAGGATGAGTGGCGCTGCCCAATACTGTCACTATGGCGGTGTGTCCACTCACAGGATGAATGCCGCTGCCCAATAAACTCGCCTCTCGAGGCCAAATTTTAAAAGTTTAATATATAACTATGTGGCCTCGTAGCCTGGTGGATAGCGCGCAGGACTCGTAATTCTGCGGCGCGGGTTCGATTCCCGCACGAGGCAGAAACAAATGGGCAAAGTTTCTTTCACCCTAAATGCCCCTGTTACCTAGCAGTAAATAGGTACCTGGGAGTTAGTCAGCTGTCACGGGCTGCTTCCTGGGGGTGGAGGCCTGGTCGAGGACCGGGCCGCGGGGACACTAAAGCCCCGAAATCATCTCAAGATAACCTCAAGATAACCTCAAGATATAACTATGGGGTTCTATGACCGTCGTACAGCGTCGTGTTCACCAACAGCCTCGTTTTGCAGAAACAGGCGTGCAACAGCTAGCAATATTGACGTATAAGGTAAACAACACAGCTTGTTTAACTCTGGCGTCAGCACGCGCAATAATCAAAATTTTTATTTTGCATCAAATGAAATTTCCTTTTTGGAATTGTAAGTGTGTCAGGGGATGGCAGAGTGTGTCAGGGGATGGCAGAGTGTGGCAGGGGATGGCAGAGTGTGTCAGGGGATGGCAGAGTGTGTCAGGGGATGGCAGAGTGTGGCAGGGGATGGCAGAGTGTGTCAGGGGATGGCAGAGTGTGGCAGGGGATGGCAGAGTGTGTCAGGGGATGGCAGAGTGTGGCAGGGGATGGCAGAGTGTGTCAGGGGATGGCAGAGTGTGTCAGGGGATGGCAGAGTGTGTCAGGGGATGGCAGAGGGGTGTTTGGGGATGGCAGAGGGGTGTTTGGGGATGGCAGAGGGGTGTTTGGGGATGGCAGAAAGTGTCAGGGGATGGCAGAGGGGTGTTTGGGGATGGCAGAGAGTGTCAGGGGATGGCAGAGTGTGTCAGGGGATGGCAGAGTGTGTCAGGGGATGGCAGAGTGTGTCAGGGGATGGCAGAGAGTGTCAGGGGATGGCAGAGGGGTGTTTGGGGATGGCAGAGAGTGTCAGGGGATGGCAGAGTGTGTCAGGGGATGGCAGAGAGTGTCAGGGGATGGCAGAGGGGTGTTTGGGGATGGCAGAGAGTGTCAGGGGATGGCAGAGTGTGTCAGGGGATGGCAGAGTGGTGTTTGGGGATGGCAGAGGGGTGTTTGGGGATGGCAGAGAGTGTCAGGGGATGGCAGAGTGTGGCAGGGGATGGCAGAGAGTGTCAGGGGATGGCAGAGGGGTGTTTGGGGATGGCAGAAAGTGTCAGGGGATGGCAGAGAGTGTCAGGGGATGGCAGAGTGTGTCAGGGGATGGCAGAGGGGTGTTTGGGGATGGCAGAGGGGTGTTTGGGGATGGCAGAGAGTGTCAGGGGATGGCAGAGTGTGGCAGGGGATGGCAGAGAGTGTCAGGGGATGGCAGAGGGTGTCAGGGGATGGCAGAAAGTGTCAGGGGATGGCAGAGAGTGTCAGGAGATGGCAGAGGGTGTCAGGGGATGGCAGAGTGTGTCAGTGGATGGCAGAGTGTGTCAGGGGATGGCAGAGAGTGTCAGGGGATGGCAGAGGGTGTCAGGGGATGGCAGAGAGTGTCAGGGGATGGCAGAGAGTGTCAGGGGATGGCAGAGAGTGGCAGGGGATGGCAGAGGATATCAGGGGATGGCAGAGGGTGTCAGGGGATGGCAGAGTGTGTCAAGGGATGGCAGAGGATATCAGGGGATGGCAGAGGATATCAGGAGATGGCAGAGGATATCAGGGGATGGCAGAGAGTGTCAGGGGATGGCAGAGGATATCAGGGGATGGCAGTGAGTGTCAGGGGATGGCAGAGGATATCAGAGGATGGCAGAGGATATCAGGGGATGGCAGAGAGTGTCAGGGGATGGCAGAGAGTGTCAGGGGATGGTAGAGTGTGTCAGGGGATGGCAGAGGGTGTCAGGGGATGGCAGAGAGTGTCAGGGGATGGCAGCGAGTGTCAGGGGATGGTAGAGTGTGTCAGGGGATGGCAGAGGGTGTCAGGGGATAGCAGAGAGTGTCAGGGGATGGCAGAGTGTGTCAGGGGATGGCAGAGGGTGTCAGGGGATAGCAGAGAGTGTAAGGGGATGGCAGAGAGTGTCAGGGGATAGCAGAGAGTGTTAGGGGATGGCAGAGAGTGTCACGGAATGGCAGAGAGTGTCAGGGGATGGCAGAGAGTGTCAGGGGATAGCAGAGAGTGTCAGGGGATGGCAGAGTGTGTCAGGGGATGGCAGAGAGTGTCAGGGGATGGCAGAGAGTGTTAGGGGATAGCAGAGAGTGTCAGGGGATGGCAGAGAGTGTCAGGGGATGGCAGAGAGTGTCAGGGGATGGTAGAGTGTGTCAGGGGATGGCAGAGGGTGTCAGGGGATGGCAGAGAGTGTCAGGGGATGGTAGAGTGTGTCAGGGGATGGCAGAGGGTGTCAGGGGATGGCAGAGAGTGTCAGGGGATGGCAGAGAGTGTCAGGGGATGGCAGAGAGTGTCAGGGGATAGCAGAGAGTGTCAGGGGATGGCAGAGAGTGTCAGGGGATGGCAGAGTAGTGTCAGGGGATAGCAGAGAGTGTCAGGGGATAGCAGAGAGTGTCAGGGGATGGCAGAGAGTGTCAGGGGATGGCAGAGAGTGTCAGGGGATAGCAGAGAGTGTCAGGGGATGGCAGAGAGTGTCAGGGGATAGCAGAGAGTGTCAGGGGATGGCAGAGAGTGTCAGGGGATGGCAGAGAGTGTCAGGGGATAGCAGAGAGTGTTCAGGGGATGGCAGAGAGTGTCAGGGGATGGCAGAGAGTGTCAGGGGATAGCAGAGAGTAGTTAGGGGATGGCAGAGAGTGTCAGGGGATGGCAGAGAGTGTCAGGGGATAGCAGAGAGTATTAGGGGATGGCAGAGAGTGTCAGGGGATAGGCAGAGAGTGTTCAGGGGATGGCAGAGAGTGTCAGGGGATAGGCAGAGAGTGTCAGGGGATAGCAGAGAGTGTCAGGTGATGGCAGGAGATGTCAGAGGATAGCAGAGAGTGTCAGGGGATAGCAGAGAGTATTAGGGGATGGCAAGAGTTCAGGGATGGCAGAGAGTGTCAGGGATAGGCAAGAGTGTTACGAGGATGGCGAGAGTGTTAGGGGATGGCAGAGAGTGTCAGGGGATAGCAGAGAGTATTAGGGGATGGCAGAGAGTGTCAGGGGATGGCAGAGAGTGTCAGGGGATGGCAGAGAGTGTCAGGGGATGGCAGAGAGTGTCAGGGGATGGCAGAGAGTGTCAGGGGATGGCAGAGAGTGTCAGGGGATGGCAGAAAGTGTCAGGGGATAGCAGAGAGTATTAGGGGATGGCAGAGAGTGTCAGGGGATAGCAGAGAGTATTAGGGGATGGCAGAGAGTGTCAGGGGATGGCAGAGAGTGTCAGGGGATGGCAGAGAGTGTCAGGGGATGGCAGAGAGTGTCAGGGGATGGCAGAGAGTGTCAGGGGATGGCAGAGGGTGTCAGGGGATGGCAGAGAGTGTCAGGGGATGGCAGAGAGTGTCAGGGGATGGCAGAGAGTGTTAGGGGATGGCAGAGAGTGTCAGCTGATGGCAGTATCAGCTGGTGGCAGGTGTGTTGAATGTAAGTGTTGTTATAGGTAAATCACTAAGGTAAGAGAGCAGACAATAGGGTAGGGGTCGCTAAGACGACCACTCCACTAAGATAACCTCCTCGGCGCTTGTTATCCATTATATCTGTCCTCTTTCTAAGCCAGATTCATAGTTCCCTTCTGCCTCCTTCCCCTCCCTCTCCTACTCTCTCACATTCCTCCCTCCCTCTATGATGCCCCCTAACACCTCTTCCCTCCCCTAATACCCCCTCACTCACTCTCCCTCCCTCCCCTAATACCCCTTACTCACTCTCCCTCCCTCCCCTAATACCCCTCACTCTCCCCCTCTCTCACTCTCCCTCCCTCCCCTAACACCCTCTCTCACTCTCTCCCTCCCTCTCTCTCCCTCTCTCCCTCCCTCTCTCCCTCCCTCTCTCTCCCCCCTGGCTCCTACACCCCAGGCAGCATGAGGTGAGGCATGCCAGGGGGACAGGTCAGTCTGGGGTGTCAGGGACCTATCTCTTGTATCTCTTCCGTGGCACGGGGCTTGCCTTCTCAACCCTCCTGCTGGGGTGGGTGTGTGGGGGAGAGTGTGGGGAGAGTGTGGGGGAGAGTGTGGGGGAGAGTGTGGGGAGAGTGTGGGGGAGAGTGTGGGGGAGAGTGTGGGGGGGGAGTGTGTGAGGGAGAGTGTGGGGGAGAGTGTGGGGGAGAGTGTGTGGGGGAGAGTGTGGGGGAGAGTGTGGGGGAGAGTGTGGGGGAGAGTGTGTGGGAGAGTGTGGGGGAGAGTGTGGGGGAGGAGAGTGTGTGTGGGGGAGAGTGTGGGGGAGAGTGTGGGGGAGAGTGTGTGGGGGAGAGTGTGGGGGGAGAGTGTGGGGGAGAGTGTGTGGGGAGAGTATGGGGGAGAGTGTGGGGGAGAGTGTGGTGGGGGAGAGTGTGGGGGAGAGTGTGTGGGAGAGTGTGGGGGATTGGTGTGGGTGTGGGGGAGAGTGTGGGGGAGAGTGTGGTGGGGGAGAGTGTGGGGGAGAGTGTGGGGGAGAGTGTGTGGGAGAGTGTGGGGGTTGGTGTGGGTGTGGGGGAGAGTGTGGGGGTGGAGGGTGTCACAATATTTACCCCAATAACAACTGAGTGAATTATTAGACAAAAAAATGTTAATTTTGTAAATGAAAAGTACGCCATGCCAGTACGGAAGGAGATGATAGTACTGGTAGTGTCTTGAGTAGGGTACGGAGTCCAAGCCGGTGCTGCATACTCCATCATTTGTCTTAACAAATGTCGTGTAGAGTGCCTTGATGAAGTGCAGATTTAGGTTTCTTTGTGATATTCTAATGTTTGCCAGCGTCTCATATGCTGCTGATGTTACCGAGTTTATGTGTGGTTACGGTGTGAGTCTTCTTCTTGAGGTTATCTTGAGTTGATTTCGGGGCTTTTAGTGTCCCCGCGGCCCGGTCCTTGACCAGGCCTCCACCCCCAGGAAGCAGCCCGTGACAGCTGACTAACACCCAGGTACCTATTTTACTGCTAGGTAACAGGGGCATAGGGTGAAAGAAACTCTGCCCATTGTTTCTCGCCGGCGCCTGGGATCGAACCCAAGACCACAGGATCACAAGTCCAGCGTGCTGTCCGCTCGGCCGACCGGCTCCCGGTCTTGGACTTATATCCATTTCCAAATCTCTCAGATTCCTGAAGTTGCCTTCCCATGACGTTGTAGCTATCTATTGGCCTCCTCTCTTCCCTTCCCATCTTCATTACCTTACCCAGAAACAACTTATTAGCAAGGTCAGTTTATCAAGATCAGCCTGTAACTTCCTACAGTCTTCCTCTGTTTCTACATTCCTCGCCAGCTTTGCATCATCTACAAACATTGACATGTATGAACTCACTCCAAATCATTATCCTGATCGCTTTCAAATGCTATATAGTCGTAATGGCTTGATGTTTCCCTTGATAACTTCCTCCCTGTCTCGGGAAGGTGGTTTACTTAATTTAGAAACAGCAGGGGATGCCAAGATAGAGCCTTGTGGGACCCCTATACGTGTTACATTCCTCCAGCTTGAAGCCTCCTCTTTGACTGTGACTCTGATGGGGATAGGGACGGTGGTGGGGAATGGTGTTGGGGGTAGTGGTGGGGAATCGTGTTGGGGGGTAGTGGAGATGGAGCCGATGCCGGAACTCCTCTTGCCACATCTCCTGAGGTCGGCGGGGAGCTGAAAAGAATAGGGGGAGGAGGAGGAGGGGTGAAGTGGGTTACAAGAGGGGGGGGATGGGATGGGGGAGTGGTTAAGGAGGGGGAGATGGAATAGAGTCCCGGAGGCTGAGTCATACAGGTTAGGAGAATGCTCTTAGTCCTCTCTCTCACCTCTCCTTTCCCCTCACCTATTCCCTCCCACTCCTTCCTTTCCCTCTACCTTCTTCCCCTTTCTATATTCTCCTCTTCTAACTCATCTTCTCCCTATTCCCTTTACCATTATTTCTCTCTTCTTCCCTGTCTCTCCTCTCTTATTCTCTCTTATTCCCCATTTCCCCTCTACCTCCAGCTCTACATTCTCTTCCACTTCTTCCATACCTGCTGCTTTTCCATATATGACGTCCACACCTGCTGCTTTTCCATATATGACGTCCACACCTGCTGCTTTTCCATATATGACGTCCACACCTGCTGCTTTTCCATATATGACGTCCACACCTGCTGCTTTTCCATATATGCCGTCCACACCTGCTTCTTTCCCATATATGACAACCATACTTGCTGCTTTTCCATATATGACGTCCACACCTGCTGCTTTTCCATATATGACGTCCACACCTGCTGCTTTTCCATATATGACGTCCATACCTGCTTCTTTCCCATATATGACAACCATACCTGCTGCTTTTCCATATATGACGTCCACACCTGCTGCTTTTCCATATATGCCGTCCACACCTGCTGCTTTTCCATATATGACGTCCACACCTGCTGCTTTCCCATATATGACAACCATACCTGCAGGTGTATATTGTGATAGTGACAATGAAACACATGTTACAGGACCTGCTAGCAAGTCCAACATGGCACAGGACCTGCTAGCAAGTCCAACATGGCACAGGACCTGCTAGAAAGTCCAACATGGTACAGGACCTGCTAGCAAGTCCAACATGGCACAGGACCTGCTAGCAAGTCCAACATGGCACAGTACCTGCTAGCAAGTCCAACATGGCACAGGACCTCCTAGCAAGTCCCACATGGCACAGGACCTGCTAGCAAGTCCAACATGGCACAGGACCTGCTAGCAAGTCCAACATGGCACAGGACCTGCTAGCAAGTCCAACATGTCACAGGACCTGCTAGCAAGTCCCACATGTCAAAGGACCTGCTAGCAAGTCCAACATGGCACAGGACCTGCTAGCAAGTCCAACATGTCACAGGACCTGCTAGCAAGTCCAACATGGCACAGGACCTGCTAGCAAGTCCAACATGGCACAGGACCTGCTACGAAGTCCAACAAGAGGTTATCTTGAGGTTATCTTGAGGTTATCTTGAGATGATTTCGGGGCTTTAGTGTCCCCGCGGCCCGGTCCTCGACCAGGCCTCCACCCCCAGGAAGCAGCCCGTGACAGCTGACTAACACCCAGGTACCTATTTTACTGCTAGGTAACAGGGGCATAGGGTGAAAGAAACTCTGCCCATTGTTTCTCGCCGGCGCCTGGGATCGACCCCAGGACCACAGGATCACAAGACCAGCGTGCTGTCCGCTCGGCCGACCGGCTCCCTACCTAACTCCCTAACTCTCCCTAAGAGTAACTAACATAAGCAAGGCTGCAGGAGACGCCTCATGCACAGATCATCACGAAGCCTTTACGCAAGCACTTACGAAACCTGTATATCATTTCTCAATCATCATGGCGGCTGCGTTTACATTTATTAAACAGGTTTAGCTCAAAAGCACTACAAAGTTGTTTATAAGAATTATAACTTTGGGTTATGAAATTTCCCAAGCTCGTGAAACAGTTTTAATACATGTAAAACCACTATGATTGGGGGAAAAAGATGTACCTGTTTCGTAACCCACGACGCCTCATAGTTTTAGGGGCCCCTCATGCTTGAAGGTAGTTAGCTTGGGTCTGTAACCGGGTTCGATCCCAGGCGCCGGCGAGAAACAATGGGCAGAGTTTCTTTCACCCTATGCCCCTGTTACCTAGCAGTAAAATAGGTACCTGGGAGTTAGTCAGCTGTCATAGGCTGCTTCCTGGGAGTGGAAGCCTGGTCGAGGACCGGGCCGCGGGGACACTAAAGCCCCGAAATCATCTCAAGATAACCTCAAGATAGATGCCCCAACCTTCTTAACAAACGTGACCTGACTTAAGCCTACCCATCCTTCGCCCCCCCCCCTCCTCTTCTCTTATTCTTACCTATACCATTCTTCCATTCGTATCTTTCATCCTATTCTTACCTTTCGCCTAGGAATTACCTTCATCTCTTACCTATTCCTCATCTCCTTCTTTATTGCCCATGTCTTCTTCTCCCATTTTACCCATTTTACGGGTTATTCATGCCCGTGCCACCTCCTGGGGGGGAAGGAAGGGAACTATCAGGAGAAAGCGCCAAGTCATTATGACTACATAGCACTGGGAAGGGGTCAGGATAAGGATTTGGGATGGGACGGAGAGAAGGAATGGCACCCAGCCACTTGGACGGTCGGGGATTGAACGCCGACCTGCATGACACGCGAGTTGCTAATGGTCCACGACGGACCGAAACGCCTCAGCATCTTCTGATGAGTAGTTTGGTCATCATATCTTCAGCCATGTTGTTGTGACTCATCGTCTGCACTGAGAAAAGATGTACAGGTTTCGTAAAGGGGGTTGATGACATTGATGTCAATGTTGACGGTAACATCGACCCGTCTCTCGCCAGCCGGCCAGTGGGACAGGGCAGACAGCAGCTGTCGTTTCTACTGTTTATTCAACTGTTCTTCTCGGGTACACCCTTTGCTGTACCTCTAGGTACCTCTAGGTACCTCTAGGTACCTCTAGGCACCTCTAATCACCTCAAGGTACCTCTAGGCACCTCTAGGCACCTCTAGGTACCTAGACAGTCTGTTGTAAGGTACCATGCAGGATTGTAAGGGGCTGAACTGACACCAGGATTGTAAGGGGCTGAATTGACACCAGGATTGTAAAGAGGCTGAATTGACACCAGGATTGTAAGGGGGCTGAATTGACACCAGGATTGTAAGGGGGCTGAATTGACACCAGGATTGTAAGGGGGCTGAATTGACACCAGGATTGTAAGGGGGCTGAATTGACACCAGGATTGTAAGGGGGCTGAATTGACACTAGGATTGTAAGGTGATGGGTGATGGAAAGTGTTACAGAGGCACATAATAGTTCAGGAACTGAACCCCCACAGTCCATTTAGCTAAGCAAGTAACAGTCTTGTGAATCAAGTTACAAAATGTTCTTTTTCATATACACAAATACATGTACACAAACATCAATGATCTTTTTATATCACAAGTGGTTCAAGAAGTGGCCCACAACTGTCTCTATACAAGGTAGTTGACAGCTATGGTGAGTCCGTTACAAATTCTACACTTATATTTTTTTTTTTGAGATATATACAAGAGTTGTTACATTCTTGTAGCAGCCACTAGTACGCGTAGCGTTTCGGGCAAGGTCCTTAATCCTATGGTCCCTGGAATACGATCCCCTGCCGCGAAGAATCGTTTTTTCATCCAAGTACACATTTTACTGTTGCATTAAACAGAGGCTACAGTTAAGGAATTGCGCCCAGTAAATCCTCCCCGGCCAGGATACGAACCCATGACATAGCGCTCGCGGAACGCCAGGCGAGTGTCTTACCACTACACCACGGAGATATGTTATTGTTCTTAAAAAAAGATTCTTAAAAGATTCCACCATTTTGCGCCCGCAAGATAACGTAAGATTTTGAGGGTTGACAGATGTTAATCTTCTTGTTTGAGGAGCTGTTCACTTGAGACAATTAAGCAAGTCTCAGCTGTATTCACCTAGTTGTGTTTGCGGGGGTTGAGCTCTGCTCTTTCGGCCCGCCTCCCAACTGTCAATCAACTGATTACTAACTACTTTTTTTTCCACACCACACACACACACCAGGAAGCAGCCCGTGACAGCTGACTAACTCCCAGGTACCTATTTACTGCTAGGTAACAAGGGCATTCAGGGTGAAAGAAACTTTGCCCATTTGTTTCTGCCTCGTGCGGGAATCGAACCCGCGCCACAGAATTACGAGTCCTGCGCGCTATCCACCAGGCCCTACCAGGCTGTACTCACCTAGTTGTACTCACCTAGTTGTGTCTGCAGGATCGAGCATTGACTCTTGGATCCCGCCTTTCGAGCATCGGTTGTTTACAGCAATGACTCCTGTCCTATTTCCCTATCATACCTGGTTTTAAAATTATGAATAGTATTTGCTTCCACAACCTGTTCCTGAAGTGCATTCCATTTCCCCACTACTCTCACGCTAAAAGAAAACTTCCTAACATCTCTGTGACTCATCTGAGTTTCAAGCTTCCATCCATGTCCTCTCGTTCTGTTACTATTCCGTGTGAACATTTCGTCTATGTCCACTCTGTCAATTCCTCTGAGTATCTTATACGTTCCTATCATGTCCCCCCTCTCCCTTCTTCTTTCTAGTGTCGTAAGGCACAGTTCCCTCAGGCGCTCTTCATACCCCATCCCTCGTAGCTCTGGGACGAGTCTCGTTGCAAACCTCTGAACCTTTTCCAGTTTCATTATATGCTTCTTCAGATGGGGACTCCATGATGAGGCGGCATACTCTAAGACTGGCCTTACGTAGGCAGTGTAAAGCGCCCTAAATGCCTCCTT